>NC_136489.1:169944557-169988549 GCF_053919585.1 Euprymna scolopes | reverse complement strand
GCTCATTTTACGTTAATCTGTTCATTGTACGTTGACTCCCAATCCCCAACATAAAGGTGGCCATACTCATTTTCCTTCGCTTTTATTTAAAAAGAAAGCCCCCTTAAAAAAAAAAAAAAAAAAAAAAAAAAAAAACGATGGCCATAAATTGGGTGCTCATTTTACGTTAAATCTTTATAGAAAAGTGATACCCCATTTTTTAAAACTAACATTTCTTCATATCTTGGAAACTACTCGTTTGCCGTAATTTTAAATGTTATTTTCATTTACATCACCACTAGCAGTATCAGAATTTTGGGGGAATTTTTGACAACCCTAACACAAAACTGCGAATAACATATACAAAACTCGTAATTTCTCCGTTTAAAGTGGGTTGTTTATTTTCTTTATGGAATATACTTCAAAAATAAACTATTAAAATTGTTAAAAAAAATAATAGAAATATTATTTTTTTTATTGCCGGCATTTTGTAAATACTGCTTTAAATAAAAAATAATATTTCTATTATTGTTTTAAACAATTTTAATAGTTTATTTTGGAAATATATTCTCCAAAATTCTGACACCTACAGGGCCACAACATTTACCACAAATAATTATTAAGCTTTTGGGATAACAAAAACGGTCATAAACTTAAAAAAAAAGTTTAATCTATTTCACGCTGAGATAAATATTACACAGTAAAATAGTTGAACTAAAAAGATAAATATTTTTTCTTATTAATTCTAAATAAACAGGGAATTCTGTTCTTATGATATCGCTTTTATTAAATTGTTAGGTGAAAGTACATAATATTTTCACCATACTCCCCATTTTAAATAAGTTTCTAAATAATAATTTATTATTTCAGTACATAACTTAAATTACATGTAAAATTCATTTTTTATATACATATTTTCATTTTTATTTTAAAATACGTTCTAAAAAAATAAACATAAAAAATTTTTTTTTTTTTTTTTTTTTTTTTTAAATTTCTCAAACACTTTAACACTCTGCTATATTTAGATGGAGTAAAATCCTTTCTTTTTATTGCATTAATCCACTGGTAAATTATTTCTTTTTTTTTTGGGAAATGAAGACACAGTAACTTTTGGTCCAACAAAATAAACCATTCATTTAAATGTCGTTTGGTATGGATTTAGTTGAATCTATATAATTATAAAACTCAAATGACCTTGTAACAAGTGATGTACCTAATTACTATGCCTCCCCACAGGACAGAGTTAGACACCAGGGTCGTTTTTTTTAACGTGGAGAAAAGGTACAAAAATAAAAATTGTCTCAGTCGTGAAGGATTTCTCCACCGAAAGAGAACAAGAAACGGAAGTGCAGCATCCGAAGTGATGTAACCCACTTTCCAGTTTACGACATCCGGTTGCACATGCGCGCATAAACATTAACCCATAACAATTTAAACAAATAAACACAAATCGCTTCTTTTGCAGATTTTGACCTGCGCACTGAAATATTAACATTATTATTTTGAAATTATTATTTAACATGGGAAGAGTGGGGGTGTTTTGCAACTATTCTTTATGACAACTATACTGTTGCTATTTTCTTACAACTAAAATACTTTAACCCGTTGACAAACATAAGAACAATTGTAGTAAAGCCAACACTACTACTACTACTCTATCTGTCCCTTTTCCTTCTTTCTTTTTTTTATTTTTTGTTTACATTTCTAGACACAAAATAGTTGTGTGAGAACGGTGAATTTATTGACACATTTACTAATCTGTTTCAATATTAGTTTTATTTTATTTTATTTAGGTTTTATTTTTTTGCTTCAGGTTTTATTAATTATTTTTCTTTTTAGATTTTAAGTTTCTATAACTTGATTGAAGGATCCAAATATGGGTTTTTCATTCTTATATTTCTCATTGGTAGGTTCAGGTGCGTTTTTGCTGCTAAATGATTTTTGTCGGCGTTCGATTCGTAGGTAAATAATGCTTAATTTTTTATTTTTGAGCGATTATTGGGAAAAATAGGTAACTTTACATGAATAGGGAGGACTTTTTTCTTCACGTTTGAGTGATCCGTCCGTGATTTTTCATTTTAATATACTTTCATAGAAATGTGTCCGTTATGTCAAAAAAATATATTTTCTTTACGTCACAAGTGTCACGCTCATACATGAATTCCATAGCTAATATAACATACTGATCCAACGGGTCACGGGTAGTCTAGTATGATATTAAAAATCACTTTATTGGTACTTTTATGCACTTATGTTACCGGGCCGGCGGGCGTTTTGTGACTATTCTTTCACCTAAGAAAGTAATAAACAAAAAGACATCGTAAAACTTGAATTCATTTTATTATATATATTTTGGGGGTGGGGGTGGGGGTGGAGGAATTAAATTAGCGAGATAAAGGACCGTTTGAATAAATTCACAATGATTTAAATTTGTATAAAAAAATCATTTTCAGTTGTGTGCACTTATATTACTGAACTGGTGGGTGTCTTGTAACTATTCTGTACTTTCACCTAACAATTTAATAAACAAAAAGATATTGTAAAACTTGAATTTAACTTGAAAATACTATTTAAAAAAATAGCATGGTAACAAATACATAAACACCATTTTATTTTACAGTTCTGTAACATAAGTACACGCAATTGAAAACATTTTTTTAAACTGCTTCTGTGGTACCAGTTTACAAAAATTCTGGCAAAAGACCTGACCTGTTAAATTATCACTCCATTAGCCTCCTCCCGCTCTCCGCCCAAATATTCAAGTCCCTACTGAACCAAGCTCTAGTCCATCACCTTACAACTGCTAAACTTCTGACTGGCCAACAATACGGATTTAAGCAAGCACTTCTACAGCAGACATCCTAACTGTAATCTCTTAACATATATACCATACACTGGACAAAGCAGGGGAGGGTAGAGCAGTAGCCCTAGATATATCTAAGGCTTTTGCCAGGGTTTGGCACAATGATCTTCTCAGGAAAATCAGATCATATGGTATCGCGGGACGAATACTTAACATAATCAAGAGAAAAATAAGAGAAAAGTCACGGTTGTCCTCGATGGTCGTACATCTAACCAATAGGATATAAATGCGGGTGTACCACAGGGGTCTATCCTTGGACTTTCATTATTTCTAATATTCATAAATGACCTCCTTGATAAAATTGTCTCTAAGATGGGTATATTTGCAGATGACATCACCCTCTATAACAGGCACGAGGGGAAAACAAATGAACACATATCTAAGGAAATGGCAGAAACACTAGAGGATGACCTCCAATCAGTGGAATGGGAACAATTATATATATTGAGCACTCTTGAATAATCATGCAAGTTTCATTAGGAAACCAAGCGATGCAATCATTATATATATATATATATATATATATAACTTGAGTTTCTTCAGCTAAAATCAAAACCGAAACCAAAATCATGAATTCTTGGTAACATTATTACACTAATGCCAAACTCAGAGTTTCAACAGAGTTTATTTACATCTAACCAGATGTGTCGGAACAAAATTCTAAAGAGAGAGAAAGAATATTAAATGAGATTTTGTAATGTGATGGGCAGTGAGTTAATGATCTGCTGGATAATAGAAACTGAACTGATACTACGGTAGTAATCCTGACTCAAACTATTCATTTGTTGGTTGAAAAGTGCTTCCCTTTACTAGTGTTTATTATTATTGCAGATTCCAAGCGTGCAAAAAAAAAATATAAAAAATAAAAATAAATAAATAAAAATAAACAAACTATAGTTCATAGTAATCAATATTGGCTTTTGTTTAACATTTGATACTATTGAAATCTCTTTAGATGACAATCTATTTTGTAAATATCTGTTTATATATATATATATATATATATAAGCGAAAATTTATGTATGTATGTATGTGTGTTCGCTTTTTCTGTGTCTACAAAAGGCTTCTTTCAGAGAAGCAGTCGCTCGGTTCACAACTTTTTAAAACTTTTTATATCACATAAATCGTAATATCTCACACTTAACGAAGCTCACCTGCCTATTTAATTTGCTCGATTTCGGGAAGATAAATATTCAATATTTGTCGCTCGCCGCATGTGGGTTAGTCTTTTACCTATAACGTCTTGGGGGGGGAAAAAAAAAGTGTTTAGCAGTAAATGAAATCCCGCAGTCAAACTTGACCTCATTAACTCATTAAAACGTGCACCTGCTAAATCCAAATAATTAAATAAATTCAAACGTGTTTCCGTAAGCATGTCGCGGTGGGGCAATGGTTAACGTTGCACTTTTTTTTTTTCCACAACTTTGCCTCAAGGGTTCGAGCCTCATACTTATTTTTTTTCTTAACCCCCCCCCCACCTCCAAACAACCGGGCAACGCCGGGTACCCCTCGCTAGTATATATATAAGTGCGAGTCTGTTAAGCTACATTGTTCATTGCCTAAAGTTTCCAACCTAATGCATAAATTCTTTTTCTCCAGACTTCTGTGTCCCTTCCTATTCTGTTCATGTTATTTTTACATTTGTTTTGAATTTCCAATGCAATATTTTAAATAACATGAATTGCTAACTATTTCATTACTAATTGATCATTGTCCGCTGACTGAGGTCATACCAAAAGAATCCAACATAATACTTTTACATTTGTTTTTCATTATATGGTTTGTCCTTAAACGTCTACTAACTTGGCTCACCTTATTACAAATTGACATAAGGACATACATGAGGATGTAGATAGAAGCACGAAAAACACTCGTCTAGCTGAAACCACTGTCAATAATTTTCCCCAATCTTTATCTGTGCCTAAATAAAAACATAGATTCCATGAACAAAGCTTCTTTCTTATAAGTGCACGCCTGTGGAACTCTGTTCCATTTGCCTGTTTCCCACCTGACTACAACTTGGATGTCTTCAAGTCCAGCATAAACAAATTCCTGATAAACCGCCCCCTTAAGACACTTTATCAAATCTCCATTACTAATGATTATCCCATTGATTATTGTACACGCAATAACCCTTATCACAGAGTGGCTTCCGGGCCTTGATAAGTGATGACTACCATATAAAAAAGAAAAGAAAAAAAGCATGTTGCATCATAAATATGCAGTGTGCAGCATGTTTTGGTGTTGCATAAAAATAGTAGACATTGCAGATAATAGATCAGGAGTGCCCATTACGTTGATCACGATTGACTGGCCGATCACAGAGACACTGTGGGCAGATTGGATGGTATTAAAAAAATAAAAAGTTGCCGCTGGCAAACTTCCACAACCTCTGGGCAGAGTGGGAGACACGAGCAGTCATGTGTGCAGCATGACAGAGCATGCTACACAAAGAAAATTGGCGATTGTTTGTTAGCGATCGATGCTTTTAAGACCTTGCGTTATTCATAGCTCGAGTATTTTTTATTTTTATTTACAAGAAGTGAACAGTTTTACCCACTAGAGTCACAAAACTGAAAAAAATGCTGTTGTCATAGCCCTAGTTATCATTCAATCCTGGGCAACGTTGGGTCTCCCTGCTAGTATAGTTCAAATCAATATTAGAATAAGAAGTCTTACCTCATTTAATGTACACATGCGGGTCCAGGAAAAGACTTCATCTGTTGGTGGATAGATTGTGTGCTTGCTCCTTTCACTTGCAATAAATTTGCAAAGCTACATTAAAAAAACGAAAAAAGACATTAAACAAGGACAACCTTTTTAAATATTTATAATATTGCAATTCATGACACACAGAAAACTCAGTTGTCTTCTTTTGTCCAAGTAAGAGTACCATGGATTGGTCGAAAACTAAACCCAATTATTGATTCCTTAGGTATTTCATGGCAAGTGCTCGTCTGAACCCCAATCTATGGTCCCCACCTTGCCAAACTTTCATTAAAAACACTTGTCTAGCTGAAACTACTATCAATAATTTCTCACACTCTTTATCTGTGCCTAAACCCAACTGTAAATTCCATGAACAAAGCTTCTTTCTTAGAACTGCACGTCTGTGGAACTCTTTTACGTTTCCCTGTTTTCCAGCTGACTATAATATGGTCGTCTTCAAATCCAACATAAGATGAGTCGTCCCCTTAAGTAATCCAATTTACCGAATTTCCACTACTGACAATTACTATGATTATTGTCCCATTGACTACTGTACAGTCATTAACCTTTATCCTCAAATGGCCTCTGGACCTTCATAAGTGGTGACTCCTTTGTAAAAAAAAAGTATTACACGAATCAACTTATATTTGTTTACAGAAGTCATTTGCACATACGAAGACCAAAATCTGTTCTATTGTTTTTTTTCACTTGACATGAGTCAGTTGAAGTCCTTATTCTTTTCTTGGTCCAATGCGATTTATGAAATTATATTTACATCAACTGCATTCATTTGATGAAGGTAAAGTAATCTGTCAAGAATTTTTCTACCTAAAGCTGAATGATCTATACTTAGACAAATCTGAAAGATTATCATTCAAACACGGTAGTTTTGGAATGTATGGTTAAGTGACAGTTTTAGAACTGCTTTAAAGCTTCACTGCTCACTCATTTTTCGACCAAATTTAAAACAATTACTGGTATTCAAAATCATAAAAAACTGGTTTCCATAGAGACTACTGTTGCTACCAATTCACTGCTCTCACGAAAAGAGAAGTAACAAGTGAAACAGAATGAAAGGGAGATAATTGAGGGATTTTATTGAAAGCAGACAATTGCTGTACATATGTGTATGTTATGTTTATGGAGGCAAAAAAATAAGACAAATTAAACAAAGAACAAATAAATTTACTGGAAGCCTGGAAAAATCATGGTTTACAATAGAAAAATGTGAGCATGAAAAGTAATATGGTTAAGCTTAAACATGGAAAAGTAAAGGACTAGTTAAAACTGAAAAAGAAAACGACAAGATATTCTAGTAAAAAATATAAATTTATAACTTAAAATATTGCAGCATTTTTTTTTTTGATGTGTTAAGACTTGATTATATAATGTTATAAATTGAATTAAAAAAAATTCTTAATGCTGCAATATTTTAAGTTATAAATTTATATTTTTTTTTTACTAGAATATCTTGTTTTCTTTCCCAGTTTTAACTAGTTCTTTTACTTTTCGATGTTTAAGCTTAACCATATTACTTTTCATGTTCACATTTTTCTATTGTAATAATATATATGCATAAGACCCCTCCACTCAAGGTACAAACTGTCGAAAAATCTGCCCACTTTCATCATGATTCAGCAAGATAATGATACAATCAGCTTATTCACAATGTATCACTTGCGACTTCCTGTCCGTCATTTAATATCTTACAGTATAATTCTAATTGTGATTATACTTCTACTGGAATTTTCTACCCTTTTTTTTTTTATATAAATCTATCCTAATCTAAAATACTGATTTTAACTTTTTCTTCATTTTGTTTAGCACACACAAACCTAACATTGTTAAAAAAAAAAAAAAAAAAAAAATGAAATTCTAGTTATTCTATTTTAATATGGAATTAAAGCATACCCAGTGATAACGCATAAATTTATGAGTTTATTATTGTTGTGTCAATTTCAAGTTATCATTACTCTCAGGTTTACTCTGACTTGTAATACCCATCAATGTTTCATGTGTTATTTGAATTTGCCACAGAAACCCTTGAGCAAGGTATTCATCTACCCCAAAATTTATCTTTCCCACACTTTGTTTTTTTCCCCCCCATTCTACCTACCTTATTTCCCGACCCAATATCTCTAGCTCTAACCATCCTGGGTATAGCACTGAACTGTTTAATGGTGGTGGGAGTCATTCCTTTAGTAATCATTACTCCCACCTCCACGCTGACCAAGTGGTAGTACCTACTAAACTCTAGTCTGTGAGTTGAATAGAATCTTTCCTGCGAAGAACATGAAACAATAGATATTGTTGGGGGGGGGGGCACCCATACAGATTCTGACAATGGACTATTCCTGACGTCACATGCGGTGAACCCAATACTCAGAGAGAGGCAGTTGTAACATTACAGTTGAGTGGCGTTCCCACTCAACTAACGTCGTTTCTGTATTTTCTGTTTAATATATTTTTCATTTTACTGTTTGCGAGTCTTCTCATTCTTTCCGACATTTACACCATAACAGATATACATTTACATCATGAATGAATTAGTTAAATGTTAAGAACTTGAAAATGACTGAATCTGGAAAAGGGCTAATATGTCATCAAACACAAAAAAAAAAAACAGCATAATGTACTAAAAACTCTAAAAAGATCTCATTTACAAAAATTAATTACAGAATTAAATCCACTAGATTACATATTGGTTTATTTGTCCACAAGTTTGCGATTACTTTTTTGCTAATACTTAAATTACTTTGTATTGTATGCTTTCAAAAATTCAAAGGAATTTGGAAGCATTTAAACTGTTCATTTCTTGCTTTAAAATTCTCAGCAAATCCCATTCACATCTAATCAGTTTATAAGCAATATTAAACAAAATTACTTACACTTTTATAACAATTTCGTTTGATTCATAAGTTTATAACAAAGTAGGAAATTTAAAAAATTTAAATTTAACTTCCAATTATAATCAATTAACATACTTCCTGACTTCTGGCATAGTGCTACCGGAAATGGTAACAAATCAAATCAATTCATTCACTTTTATTGTTCTTCAGTATTGAAAAATATACAATAAAAGTTAAAATTATACAGATAGAAATAATTAGTTTTTAAGTTTTTATTTTACTTGAAATTTTATACGAAAGATGTTTATGAAATTATAAAAATAAGTTTTTTGAATTTTAAAAAATTATTTTATTTGCATTTATATAATAAATGTTTATGAAAGTATGAAAATAAAATTATTGAAATCACAATAACAAAATTTCAAACATAAAAATAACATTATGTATACATAATATTCCTAAAATATAGTTTTAAAATATTTTAAAGTTTTTTTCATTAATTCTTAAAAAATAAAATAAAACTAATTTCAATAATTCTTAATTAAAAGAAGACTGGAAAAAAAAAAAATAAATAAATAAATTTTTTTTCAAAAATATATCAAAGAATGGAAAAAAGTAAAAAAAAAAAAAAAAAAAGAAAGAAAAGTACATGCACATGGGGAGATATAGGCGTGAGAAAAAAAAGATGCTAATGCACTTACTGATCTGCACTATTTTTTAAATCGTATTTCCAAGTTTAATTAAAGTTTTATGTTTTTTTTATTCAATTGTAAGGTTAAAGTACAGAATAGGTACAAAACACCCTCCCTTCTCCATGTTAAGAATGGCTATTTAAATATTAACGTTATTATTTCAGCATGGATCAATAAGTGCATGAGTACCTAAAAAAGTGAAGGAACTGATTTGCCTGTCACTGCTTCCGGTAATGCTACACCGGAAGTTAGGAAATATGTTAGTTGACTATAACTTAAAATCTTATGAAAGTGTAAAAAAACTTTCAAAGGATTTTGGAAAAGTCTGGATTTATGACACCGTTCACCAACAATACTTCCTAAAGGAAAGGGAGCAGAGAAATAGAATATATAAAAAGCCAAAAGTGAACAGTATAAAAACTTATGTCCATTATGTAAAAAAAAAAAAAAAAAGGAGGCGTGGGGGGGTTGTGATACTTACAGATTGAAAATATTCCTTTTTGATTTCTGGTTCAAGTACCTTCATCCATGATGGCCCAACATTAACAAACAAACCTTGCGTACGCGACTGATGCAACTTTGCAAGAGCGATTATACGATTCTCTTCTGCCCTGGCTAACTGCACTGGAGAAGGAGGAGGAGAAGCAGGAGGAGAGTTTTCAATTTTTTTAATCTTGGGAGACTTCTGAAAAAAATAAATAAATAAAATTAAGAAAATAAAATCTACTTATGCTGAAGTGATTAGCACGGGTAACCATTTAAGTGCTAAATTCACCTTGGTACTTGCTTAAATGGATCTTGGTTTTAATGACTCACAGGAACAATTAAAATGTAAAACAAGTTGAAATGGACAAAAAAAAATAAAATAAACGATAAAAACGGTTGTTGTGTATGAAAAAATTTCAAGCATAAGAAACAAAACATTTTTACAAATATTGAAAGATTGTCTAGTGTTTTTTTTAACACAGGAATCACCACTTATCAAGACCCAGAGGCCACTCGAGGATAAGGGTTAATGGGTATACTATACATTAGTCAATGTGATTATAGTGTAGTAAACATAAGTAGTGTGAACTTTGTAAATTGGATTACTTTAGGGGACGGTTCATCAAGAACTTGTTTATGTTGGACTTGAAGACAATCAAATTGTAGTCAGCTGGGAAGCAGGCAATCAGAAGAGAATTCCACAAAGAAGCTTTGTTCGTGGAATCTACATTTAGGTCTATGCACAGACAAGGAGTATGGGAAATTATTGATAGTGGTTTTTTGGCCAGACAAGTGTTTTCCGTGAAAGTTTGATGAGGGGGGATTGAAGCTCAGATGAGCGTTTGCCATGAAAATAATGATAAAGCAGAGACAGGCTCGCAACGTCTCTTCTGTGGGAAAGAAGTTGCAGGGAAGAGATAAGGGCATCCCTCACGAAGCTACAAAGTTTTCCATGATTGAATCATATTTTTAAGGAATTAATTCTCATTTCATTCACCTAAGCTCATTTGAGTCGACAAATCGCAAACAAGAGTCGGATTTTGGGTTTTATACAGCAGCAGCAGCGGTCTTCTTTTCCTCTCCCCCAACAGACCGTAAACTCACCGTGAATGAAATGACATGTAACAGAGTGCATGAGAAAATATCAGCAGGAGCTGTAAGACGGCTGACTTATGAAGATATTAGCAGTAGCCAAAAAAGCACATATGCAAATTAGAAAGTGTGCACGGACTTGCATGACAAAAAGAAAATAAAGGACACCACATGGTAGAGAGAATTGAAGTGCACGTTGAACAAGATGGACGTATAAAGTCGAAGACGAGAAATGGTTGGTGTGCGGTTGGAGAGAAAGAAAAACACGGCCACGTGAGGTGGACATTTGGCTCTGCAGTGGCAATGACTTAAACTGGTGGAGTTTTAATTTCATGACAGACGAAATAAACAGTGAGAAAAAACAAGAAGCAGGCATTGTTTGGAAAGTACTGGTAATAAATGCCTTTTGCTAAATCAGGGAGAAAAGCAGAATTAAATTTATTTTTGCTTGGTCCTTTTCAATGGTGCTGAGGTCCAAGAGAGGTTTAAACTCTAATGAACAAAGTTTGAACGTTATGGCCATGTTACACACATTAAAAAAAAAAAAAAAAAAGTCTGAACCGCTGACCAATTCGCAAAAATCGTCTTTACGTAAACCATACCACAGCAGCAACTCTCAACATTTTTGCTCTCTTTCTCTCTCGGTTGTTCCAACATTTTTTTACATTTGACAGATTTAAAGAGTCGAGCTTGGTTCTTAGAACCGATAGGACACAAGGCATGTATTAAGTATGTAGAATTCTTTCTACAAAGACATCAGGGATTATGGGAAGTACCGCATGAAGGTTGCCAACATCGTAAGTGAAAGTGATTTTTGTGGAATGAACTGGATTTGAACTTGGAACACCCAGGTGGTCATTTCATGTCGTCAACCTCTAGACAACCATCTACCCCCTCTCAAACTGAAGTGTTATTACTCAAAACAAGATATTTCTAATGTGTTGATAGAAAATCCTTCAGAAATTTCAATTCCCTTCATTTGGTACCAGTTTTCAAGAACTTTGGAGAAAGAACTTACCTGCAAAATTATTGCCTCATAAGTCTTGTCCCATTCTTTGATAAAATTATTGTCCCATTCTTTGATAAAATTATTGTCCCATTCTTTGATAAAATTATTGTCCCATTCTTTGATAAAATTATTGTCCCATTCTTTGATAAAATTATTCTCCCATTCTTTGATAAAATTATTCTCCCATTCTTTGATAAAATTATTCTCCCATTCTTTGATAAAATTATTGTCCCATTCTTTGATAAAATTATTGTCCCATTCTTTGATAAAATTATTCTCCCATTCTTTGATAAAATTATTCTCCCATTCTTTGATAAAATTATTGTCCCATTCTTTGATAAAATTATTGTCCCATTCTTTGATAAAATTATTGTCCCATTCTTTGATAAAATTATTGCCCCATTCTTTGATAAAATTATTGTCCCATTCTTTGATAAAATTATTGTCCCATTCTTTGATAAAATTATTGTCCCATTCTTTGATAAAATTATTGTCCCATTCTTTGATAAAATTATTGTCCCATTCTTTGATAAAATTATTGTCCCATTCTTTGATAAAATCTGAATAAACTTAGTCGTGCATCATCATAAAAATGGACTTTTTTCTAATCAGCTTTACTTGCTTCCCTGACATGCAGAAATTTAAATGTAATGTAAACAAACATCTTGCTCGTCTGTAAATATAGGTATAGTTCCAAATAGCCTCTTACGGTCTATGTGCCCCCTCCCTCCCGAATAAATTATAAACGAGAGCATAAAAAAAAAAAAAAAAAAAAAAAAAAAAAAAAAAACTTTTCTTGCACTGATGATACCTCCAATGGCGATTTCTCTCCCCGTCCTCCAAAAATAAAATTTGGGAAAATCAAAAATGAAACCGGGTTGACTTTTTCCTCTTTCTTGTAAATTACTTGCTGAAAATTTTAAATGTGATATTCGTTCAAAACAGATCCAAATACACATAAAAATCAATTTTTTTTTAATTGTAAGTCTTCATTTGGTCTACCAAGCCACAAATAACTAATTTGCTTTTTTATTATTATTATTATTATTATTATTATTATTATTACTGTTGTATTTATATATATATATATATATATATATATATATATATATATATACGAGAACAAATGATTGATAAAACATGTTAAAACATCTTGAAAAAGAGTTAAAAACATATTTATTTTTAAAAAGGAAGCACAAGATAAGTGGATAGTTCTTAATCCGCGGAGTTTCGAAGAAATACTCTCCTCCTCATCAGCAGGCAGGAATTAGCAAAATGCGGGATCGGATTTTGCATGTAAAAGTATTTAATGAAACCACAAGTAAGTCACAGATCTTACTTGGTTAAAAAAAAGGTGAGGATAGGGGAATAGGAGGTAAAAGAAAAAATGATAAAAAGATTTCACATGAATGGATAGTCCGGTGAAGGGTAAAAAATCCAAAAATGGTAAAATCCAAACACGGTCGAATTAAAAACTTCCAATCCAACAAGTAAGTCCCAAAGGAATCGCGTATCCACTTATCTTGTGCTTCCTTTTTAAAACTAAATATGTTTTTAACTCTTTTTCAAGATGTTTTTTAACATGTTTTATTAATCATTTGTTCATATCATAAGCTCTATTTCCTTTTCGGTTTTATTGAGCTTTTACATCTGGTTGAGACTACTTCACTTGTAAATATTAACGCTTTAATATTTATAATATATTTTAAGTTTACCATTTTGATTACCTTGGTAAACTTATTGCAATTTTTATTTCTTATGAAAATAAAAATCCAAATTTTTGTTTAAATAGGTTTATTAAAATTTTTTGTAAATATATAAACTAGTGACGGTGAGAATCCTATAGACCAAGCCTTCTCAGATTGTATTCAATTGAAAAATTTCTAAGTCCAAACAAGAGGGGATGTACGTATAGATAGGTGAGAATCCTATAGACCAAGCCTTCTCAGATTGTATTCAATTGAAAAATTTCTAAGTCCAAACAAGAGGGGATGTAGGTATAGATAGGTGAGAATCCTATAGACCAAGCCTTCTCAACGTGTATTCAATTGAAAAATTTCTAAGTCAAAACAAGACGAGATGTAGGTATAGATAGATGACAATCCTATAGACCAAGCCTTCTCGGATTGTATTCAATTGAAAAATTCTAAGTCGAAACAAGAGGGGATGTAGGTATAGATAGATTACACTCCTATAGACCAAGCCTTCTCAGATTGTATTCAATTGAAAAATTTCTAAGTCCAAACAAGAGGGGATGTACGTATAGATAGGTGAGAATCCTATAGACCAAGCCTTCTCAGATTGTATGCAATTGAAAAATTTCTAAGTCCAAACAAGAGGGGATGTAGGTATAGATAGGTGAGAATCCTATAGACCAAGCCTTCTCAGATTGTATTCAATTGAAAAATTTCTAAGTCCAAACAAGAGGGGATGTAGGTATAGATAGGTGACAATCCTATAGACCAAGCCTTCTCAACGTGTATTCAATTGAAAATTGTAAGTCCAAACAAGAGGGGATGTACGTATAGATAGGTGAGAATCCTATAGACCAAGCCTTCTCAACGTGTATTCAATTGAAAAAATTCTAAGTCCAAACAAGAGGGGATGTACGTATAGATAGGTGAGAATCCTATAGACCAAGCCTTCTCAACGTGTATTCAATTGAAAAATTTCTAAGTCCAAACAAGAGGGGATGTAGGTATAGATAGGTGAGAATCCTATAGACCAAGCCTTCTCAGATTGTATTCAATTGAAAAATTTCTAAGTCCAAACAAGAGGGGATGTAGGTATAGATAGGTGAGAATCCTATAGACCAAGCCTTCTCAACGTGTATTCAATTGAAAAATTTCTAAGTCCAAACAAGAGGGGATGTACGTATAGATAGGTGAGAATCCTATAGACCAAGCCTTCTCAGATTGTATTCAATTGAAAAATTTCTAAGTCCAAACAAGAGGGGATGTACGTATAGATAGGTGAGAATCCTATAGACCAAGCCTTCTCAGATTGTATTCAATTGAAAAATTTCTAAGTCCAAACAAGAGGGGATGTACGTATAGATAGGTGAGAATCCTATAGACCAAGCCTTCTCAGATTGTATTCAATTGAAAAATTTCTAAGTCCAAACAAGAGGGGATGTAGGTATAGATAGGTGACAATCCTATAGACCAAGCCTTCTCAACGTGTATTCAATTGAAGAATTTCTAAGTCCAAACAAGAGGGGATGTACGTATAGATAGGTGAGAAGGGATGTAGGTATAGATAGGTGACAATCCTATAGACCAAGCCTTCTCAACGTGTATTCAATTGAAAAATTTCTAAGTCCAAACAAGAGGGGAGTTAGGTATAGATAGGTGAGAATCCTATAGACCAAGCCTTCTCAACGTGTATTCAATTGAAACAATTCTAAGGCCAAACAAGAGGGGATGTAGGTATAGATAGATGAGAATCCTATAGACCAAGCCTTCTCAACGTGTATTCAATTGAAAAATTTCTAAGTCCAAACAAGAGGGGATGTAGGTATAGATAGGTGAGAATCCTATAGACCAAGCCTTCTCAGATTGTATTCAATTGAAAAATTTCTAAGTCCAAACAAGAGGGGATGTAGGTATAGATAGGTGACAATCCTATAGACCAAGCCTTCTCAGATTGTATTCAATTGAAAAATTTCTAAGTCCAAACAAGAGGGGATGTACGTAGGTGAGAATCCTATAGACCAAGCCTTCTCAGATTGTATTCAATTGAAAAATTTCTAAGTCCAAACAAGAGGGGATGTAGGTATAGATAGGTGAGAATCCTATAGACCAAGCCTTCTCAACGTGTATTCAATTGAAAAATTTCTAAGTCCAAACAAGAGGGGATGTACGTATAGATAGGTGAGAATCCTATAGACCAAGCCTTCTCAGATTGTATTCAATTGAAAAATTTCTAAGTCCAAACAAGAGGGGATGTAGGTATAGATAGGTGACAATCCTATAGACGAAGCCTTCTCAACGTGTATTCAATTGTAAAAATTTCTAAGTCCAAACAAGAGGGGATGTACGTATAGATAGGTGAGAATCCTATAGACCAAGCCTTCTCAGATTGTATTCAATTGAAAAATTTCTAAGTCCAAACAAGAGGGGATGTACGTAGGGTAGAATCCTATAGACCAAGCCTTCTCAGATTGTATTCAATTGAAAAATTTCTAAGTCCAAACAAGAGGGGATGTAGGTATAGATAGGTGAGAATCCTATAGACCAAGCCTTCTCAACGTGTATTCAATTGAAAAATTTCTAAGTCCAAACAAGAGGGGATGTAGGTATAGATAGGTGAGAATCCTATAGACCAAGCCTTCTCAGATTGTATTCAATTGAAAAATTTCTAAGTCCAAACAAGAGGGGATGTACGTATAGATAGGTGAGAATCCTATAGACCAAGCCTTCTCAGATTGTATTCAATTGAAAAATTTCTAAGTCCAAACAAGAGGGGATGTAGGTATAGATAGGTGAGAATCCTATAGACCAAGCCTTCTCAGATTGTATTCAATTGAAAAATTTCTAAGTCCAAACAAGAGGGGATGTAGGTATAGATAGGTGAGAATCCTATAGACCAAGCCTTCTCAACGTGTATTCAATTGAAAAATTTCTAAGTCCAAACAAGAGGGGATGTACGTATAGATAGGTGAGAATCCTATAGACCAAGCCTTCTCAGATTGTATTCAATTGAAAAATTTCTAAGTCCAAACAAGAGGGGATGTAGGTATAGATAGGTGAGAATCCTATAGACCAAGCCTTCTCAGATTGTATTCAATTGAAAAATTTCTAAGTCCAAACAAGAGGGGATGTAGGTATAGATAGGTGAGAATCCTATAGACCAAGCCTTCTCAACGTGTATTCAATTGAAAAATTCTAAGTCCAAACAAGAGGGGATGTAGGTATAGATAGGTGACAATCCTATAGACCAAGCCTTCTCAACGTGTATTCAATTGAAAAATTTCTAAGTCCAAACAAGAGGGGATGTAGGTATAGATAGGTGAGAATCCTATAGACCAAGCCTTCTCAGATTGTATTCAATTGAAAAATTTCTAAGTCCAAACAAGAGGGGATGTACGTATAGATAGGTGAGAATCCTATAGACCAAGCCTTCTCAGATTGTATTCAATTGAAAAATTTCCAATTCCAAACAAGAGGGGATGTACGTATAGATAGGTGAGAATCCTATATACCAAGCCTTCTCAACGTGTATTCAATTGAAAAATTTCTAAGTCCAAACAAGAGGGGATGTAGGTATAGATAGGTGAGAATCCTATAGACCAAGCCTTCTCAGATTGTATTCAATTGAAAAATTCGAAGTCCAAACAAGAGGGGATGTAGGTATAGATAGGTGAGAATCCTATAGACCAAGCCTTCTCAACGTGTATTCAATTGAAAAATTCTAAGTCCAAACAAGAGGGGATGTAGGTATAGATAGGTGAGAATCCTATAGACCAAGCCTTCTCAACGTGTATTCAATTGAAAAATTTCTAAGTCCAAACAAGAGGGGATGTAGGTATAGATAGGTGAGAATCCTATAGACCAAGCCTTCTCAGATTGTATTCAATTGAAAAATTTCTAAGTCCAAACAAGAGGGGATGTACGTAGGTGATAATCCTATAGACCAAGCCTTCTCAGATTGTATTCAATTGAAAAATTTCTAAGTCCAAACAAGAGGGGATGTAGGTATAGATAGGTGACAATCCTATAGACCAAGCCTTCTCAACGTGTATTCAATTGAAAAATTTCTAAGTCCAAACAAGAGGGGATGTAGGTATAGATAGGTGACAATCCTATAGACCAAGCCTTCTCAGATTGTATTCAATTGAAAAATTTCTAAGTCCAAACAAGAGGGGATGTAGGTATAGATAGGTGACAATCCTATAGACGAAGCCTTCTCAACGTGTATTCAATTGTAAAAATTTCTAAGTCCAAACAAGAGGGGATGTACGTATAGATAGGTGAGAATCCTATAGACCAAGCCTTCTCGGATTGTATTCAATTGAAAAATTTCTAAGTCCAAACAAGAGGGGATGTACGTATAGATAGGTGAGAATCCTATAGACCAAGCATTCTCAGATTGTATTCAATTGAAAAATTTCTAAGTCCACACAAGAGGGGATGTACGTAGGTGAGAATCCTATAGACCCAGCCTTCTCAGATTGTATTCAATTGAAAAATTTCTAAGTCCAAACAAGAGGGGATGTAGGTATAGATAGGTGAGAATCCTATAGACCAAGCCTTCTCAACGTGTATTCAATTGAAAAATTTCTAAGTCCAAACAAGAGGGGATGTACGTATAGATAGGTGAGAATCCTATAGACCAAGCCTTCTATGATTGTATTCAATTGAAAAATTTCTAAGTCCAAACAAGAGGGGATGTAGGTATAGATAGATGAGAATCATATAGACCAAGCCTTCTCGGATTGTATTCAATTGAAAAATTTCTAAGTCCAAACAAGAGGGGATGTACGTATAGATAGGTGAGAATCCTATAGACCAAGCCTTCTCAGATTGTATTCAATTGAAAAATTTCCAATTCCAAACAAGAGGGGATGTACGTATAGATAGGTGAGAATCCTATAGACCAAGCCTTCTCAACGTGTATTCAATTGAAAAATTTCTAAGTCCAAACAAGAGGGGATGTAGGTATAGATAGGTGAGAATCCTATAGACCAAGCCTTCTCAGATTGTATTCAATTGAAAAATTCGAAGTCCAAACAAGAGGGGATGTAGGTATAGATAGGTGAGAATCCTATAGACCAAGCCTTCTCAACGTGTATTCAATTGAAAAATTCTAAGTCCAAACAAGAGGGGATGTAGGTATAGATAGGTGAGAATCCTATAGACCAAGCCTTCTCAACGTGTATTCAATTGAAAAATTTCTAAGTCCAAACAAGAGGGGATGTAGGTATAGATAGATGAGAATCCTATAGACCAAGCCTTCTCAACGTGTATTCAATTGAAGAATTTCTAAGTCCAAACAAGAGGGGATGTACGTATAGATAGGTGAGAAGGGATGTAGGTATAGATAGGTGACAATCCTATAGACCAAGCCTTCTCAACGTGTATTCAATTGAAAAATTTCTAAGTCCAAACAAGAGGGGAGTTAGGTATAGATAGGTGAGAATCCTATAGACCAAGCCTTCTCAACGTGTATTCAATTGAAACAATTCTAAGGCCAAACAAGAGGGGATGTAGGTATAGATAGATGAGAATCCTATAGACCAAGCCTTCTCAACGTGTATTCAATTGAAAAATTTCTAAGTCCAAACAAGAGGGGATGTAGGTATAGATAGGTGAGAATCCTATAGACCAAGCCTTCTCAGATTGTATTCAATTGAAAAATTTCTAAGTCCAAACAAGAGGGGATGTAGGTATAGATAGGTGACAATCCTATAGACCAAGCCTTCTCAGATTGTATTCAATTGAAAAATTTCTAAGTCCAAACAAGAGGGGATGTACGTAGGTGAGAATCCTATAGACCAAGCCTTCTCAGATTGTATTCAATTGAAAAATTTCTAAGTCCAAACAAGAGGGGATGTAGGTATAGATAGGTGAGAATCCTATAGACCAAGCCTTCTCAACGTGTATTCAATTGAAAAATTTCTAAGTCCAAACAAGAGGGGATGTACGTATAGATAGGTGAGAATCCTATAGACCAAGCCTTCTCAGATTGTATTCAATTGAAAAATTTCTAAGTCCAAACAAGAGGGGATGTAGGTATAGATAGGTGACAATCCTATAGACGAAGCCTTCTCAACGTGTATTCAATTGTAAAAATTTCTAAGTCCAAACAAGAGGGGATGTACGTATAGATAGGTGAGAATCCTATAGACCAAGCCTTCTCAGATTGTATTCAATTGAAAAATTTCTAAGTCCAAACAAGAGGGGATGTACGTAGGGTAGAATCCTATAGACCAAGCCTTCTCAGATTGTATTCAATTGAAAAATTTCTAAGTCCAAACAAGAGGGGATGTAGGTATAGATAGGTGAGAATCCTATAGACCAAGCCTTCTCAACGTGTATTCAATTGAAAAATTTCTAAGTCCAAACAAGAGGGGATGTAGGTATAGATAGGTGAGAATCCTATAGACCAAGCCTTCTCAGATTGTATTCAATTGAAAAATTTCTAAGTCCAAACAAGAGGGGATGTACGTATAGATAGGTGAGAATCCTATAGACCAAGCCTTCTCAGATTGTATTCAATTGAAAAATTTCTAAGTCCAAACAAGAGGGGATGTAGGTATAGATAGGTGAGAATCCTATAGACCAAGCCTTCTCAGATTGTATTCAATTGAAAAATTTCTAAGTCCAAACAAGAGGGGATGTAGGTATAGATAGGTGAGAATCCTATAGACCAAGCCTTCTCAACGTGTATTCAATTGAAAAATTTCTAAGTCCAAACAAGAGGGGATGTACGTATAGATAGGTGAGAATCCTATAGACCAAGCCTTCTCAGATTGTATTCAATTGAAAAATTTCTAAGTCCAAACAAGAGGGGATGTAGGTATAGATAGGTGAGAATCCTATAGACCAAGCCTTCTCAGATTGTATTCAATTGAAAAATTTCTAAGTCCAAACAAGAGGGGATGTAGGTATAGATAGGTGAGAATCCTATAGACCAAGCCTTCTCAACGTGTATTCAATTGAAAAATTCTAAGTCCAAACAAGAGGGGATGTAGGTATAGATAGGTGACAATCCTATAGACCAAGCCTTCTCAACGTGTATTCAATTGAAAAATTTCTAAGTCCAAACAAGAGGGGATGTAGGTATAGATAGGTGAGAATCCTATAGACCAAGCCTTCTCAGATTGTATTCAATTGAAAAATTTCTAAGTCCAAACAAGAGGGGATGTACGTATAGATAGGTGAGAATCCTATAGACCAAGCCTTCTCAGATTGTATTCAATTGAAAAATTTCCAATTCCAAACAAGAGGGGATGTACGTATAGATAGGTGAGAATCCTATATACCAAGCCTTCTCAACGTGTATTCAATTGAAAAATTTCTAAGTCCAAACAAGAGGGGATGTAGGTATAGATAGGTGAGAATCCTATAGACCAAGCCTTCTCAGATTGTATTCAATTGAAAAATTCGAAGTCCAAACAAGAGGGGATGTAGGTATAGATAGGTGAGAATCCTATAGACCAAGCCTTCTCAACGTGTATTCAATTGAAAAATTCTAAGTCCAAACAAGAGGGGATGTAGGTATAGATAGGTGAGAATCCTATAGACCAAGCCTTCTCAACGTGTATTCAATTGAAAAATTTCTAAGTCCAAACAAGAGGGGATGTAGGTATAGATAGGTGAGAATCCTATAGACCAAGCCTTCTCAGATTGTATTCAATTGAAAAATTTCTAAGTCCAAACAAGAGGGGATGTACGTAGGTGATAATCCTATAGACCAAGCCTTCTCAGATTGTATTCAATTGAAAAATTTCTAAGTCCAAACAAGAGGGGATGTAGGTATAGATAGGTGACAATCCTATAGACCAAGCCTTCTCAACGTGTATTCAATTGAAAAATTTCTAAGTCCAAACAAGAGGGGATGTAGGTATAGATAGGTGACAATCCTATAGACCAAGCCTTCTCAGATTGTATTCAATTGAAAAATTTCTAAGTCCAAACAAGAGGGGATGTAGGTATAGATAGGTGACAATCCTATAGACGAAGCCTTCTCAACGTGTATTCAATTGTAAAAATTTCTAAGTCCAAACAAGAGGGGATGTACGTATAGATAGGTGAGAATCCTATAGACCAAGCCTTCTCGGATTGTATTCAATTGAAAAATTTCTAAGTCCAAACAAGAGGGGATGTACGTATAGATAGGTGAGAATCCTATAGACCAAGCATTCTCAGATTGTATTCAATTGAAAAATTTCTAAGTCCACACAAGAGGGGATGTACGTAGGTGAGAATCCTATAGACCCAGCCTTCTCAGATTGTATTCAATTGAAAAATTTCTAAGTCCAAACAAGAGGGGATGTAGGTATAGATAGGTGAGAATCCTATAGACCAAGCCTTCTCAACGTGTATTCAATTGAAAAATTTCTAAGTCCAAACAAGAGGGGATGTACGTATAGATAGGTGAGAATCCTATAGACCAAGCCTTCTATGATTGTATTCAATTGAAAAATTTCTAAGTCCAAACAAGAGGGGATGTAGGTATAGATAGATGAGAATCATATAGACCAAGCCTTCTCGGATTGTATTCAATTGAAAAATTTCTAAGTCCAAACAAGAGGGGATGTACGTATAGATAGGTGAGAATCCTATAGACCAAGCCTTCTCAGATTGTATTCAATTGAAAAATTTCCAATTCCAAACAAGAGGGGATGTACGTATAGATAGGTGAGAATCCTATAGACCAAGCCTTCTCAACGTGTATTCAATTGAAAAATTTCTAAGTCCAAACAAGAGGGGATGTAGGTATAGATAGGTGAGAATCCTATAGACCAAGCCTTCTCAGATTGTATTCAATTGAAAAATTCGAAGTCCAAACAAGAGGGGATGTAGGTATAGATAGGTGAGAATCCTATAGACCAAGCCTTCTCAACGTGTATTCAATTGAAAAATTCTAAGTCCAAACAAGAGGGGATGTAGGTATAGATAGGTGAGAATCCTATAGACCAAGCCTTCTCAACGTGTATTCAATTGAAAAATTTCTAAGTCCAAACAAGAGGGGATGTAGGTATAGATAGGTGAGAATCCTATAGACCAAGCCTTCGCAGATTGTATTCAATTGAAAAATTTCTAAGTCCAAACAAGAGGGGATGTACGTAGGTGAGAATCCTATAGACCAAGCCTTCTCAGATTGTATTCAATTGAAAAATTTCTAAGTCCAAACAAGAGGGGATGTAGGTATAGATAGGTGACAATCCTATAGACCAAGCCTTCTCAGATTGTATTCAATTGAAAAATTTCTAAGTCCAAACAAGAGGGGATGTAGGTATAGATAGGTGACAATCCTATAGACCAAGCCTTCTCAACGTGTATTCAATTGAAAAATTTCTAAGTCCAAACAAGAGGGGATGTACGTATAGATAGGTGAGAATCCTATAGACCAAGCCTTCTCAGATTGTATTCAATTGAAAAATTTCTAAGTCCAAACAAGAGGGGATGTAGGTATAGATAGGTGAGAATCCTATAGACCAAGCCTTCTCAGATTGTATTCAATTGAAAAATTTCTAAGTCCAAACAAGAGGGGATGTAGGTATAGATAGGTGAGAATCCTATAGACCAAGCCTTCTCAACGTGTATTCAATTGAAAAATTCTAAGTCCAAACAAGAGGGGATGTAGGTATAGATAGGTGACAATCCTATAGACCAAGCCTTCTCAACGTGTATTCAATTGAAAAATTTCTAAGTCCAAACAAGAGGGGATGTAGGTATAGATAGGTGAGAATCCTATAGACCAAGCCTTCTCAGATTGTATTCAATTGAAAAATTTCTAAGTCCAAACAAGAGGGGATGTACGTATAGATAGGTGAGAATCCTATAGACCAAGCCTTCTCAGATTGTATTCAATTGAAAAATTTCCAATTCCAAACAAGAGGGGATGTACGTATAGATAGGTGAGAATCCTATAGACCAAGCCTTCTCAACGTGTATTCAATTGAAAAATTTCTAAGTCCAAACAAGAGGGGATGTAGGTATAGATAGGTGAGAATCCTATAGACCAAGCCTTCTCAGATTGTATTCAATTGAAAAATTCGAAGTCCAAACAAGAGGGGATGTAGGTATAGATAGGTGAGAATCCTATAGACCAAGCCTTCTCAACGTGTATTCAATTGAAAAATTCTAAGTCCAAACAAGAGGGGATGTAGGTATAGATAGGTGAGAATCCTATAGACCAAGCCTTCTCAACGTGTATTCAATTGAAAAATTTCTAAGTCCAAACAAGAGGGGATGTAGGTATAGATAGGTGAGAATCCTATAGACCAAGCCTTCTCAGATTGTATTCAATTGAAAAATTTCTAAGTCCAAACAAGAGGGGATGTACGTAGGTGAGAATCCTATAGACCAAGCCTTCTCAGATTGTATTCAATTGAAAAATTTCTAAGTCCAAACAAGAGGGGATGTAGGTATAGATAGGTGACAATCCTATAGACCAAGCCTTCTCAACGTGTATTCAATTGAAAAATTTCTAAGTCCAAACAAGAGGGGATGTAGGTATAGATAGGTGAGAATCCTATAGACCAAGCCTTCTCAACGTGTATTCAATTGAAAAATTTCTAAGTCCAAACAAGAGGGGATGTAGGTATAGATAGGTGACAATCCTATAGACGAAGCCTTCTCAACGTGTATTCAATTGTAAAAATTTCTAAGTCCAAACAAGAGGGGATGTACGTATAGATAGGTGAGAATCCTATAGACCAAGCCTTCTCGGATTGTATTCAATTGAAAAATTTCTAAGTCCAAACAAGAGGGGATGTACGTATAGATAGGTGAGAATCCTATAGACCAAGCATTCTCAGATTGTATTCAATTGAAAAATTTCTAAGTCCAAACAAGAGGGGATGTAGGTATAGATAGGTGACAATCCTATAGACCAAGCCTTCTCAACGTGTATTCAATTGAAAAATTTCTAAGTCCAAACAAGAGGGGATGTAGGTATAGATAGGTGACAATCCTATAGACCAAGCCTTCTCAACGTGTATTCAATTGAAAAATTTCTAAGTCCAAACAAGAGGGGATGTAGGTATAGATAGGTGAGAATCCTATAGACCAAGCCTTCTCAGATTGTATTCAATTGAAAAATTTCTAAGTCCACACAAGAGGGGATGTACGTAGGTGAGAATCCTATAGACCCAGCCTTCTCAGATTGTATTCAATTGAAAAATTTCTAAGTCCAAACAAGAGGGGATGTAGGTATAGATAGGTGAGAATCCTATAGACCAAGCCTTCTCAACGTGTATTCAATTGAAAAATTTCTAAGTCCAAACAAGAGGGGATGTACGTATAGATAGGTGAGAATCCTATAGACCAAGCCTTCTCAGATTGTATTCAATTGAAAAATTTCTAAGTCCAAACAAGAGGGGATGTAGGTATAGATAGATGAGAATCATATAGACCAAGCCTTCTCGGATTGTATTCAATTGAAAAATTTCTAAGTCCAAACAAGAGGGGATGTACGTATAGATAGGTGAGAATCCTATAGACCAAGCCTTCTCAGATTGTATTCAATTGAAAAATTTCTAAGTCCAAACAAGAGGGGGATGTTGGTATATGTAGATGAGAATCTTACAGAACAAGGCAAGTCAACGTGTATTCAATTGAAAATTTCTAAGTCCAAACAGGGGTGGACGTAGGTATAGGTAGATGAGGAGCTACTTGACCAACACATGTCAAGTAGTATTCAATTGAAATTTCTAAGTCCAAAACAGTGTAAGTAAGTGTCTGGAAGTGCCCGATCGACGCCTACTGCCATGTTGGGTGCATGTAGGCGTAGCAAAATGCCTTCTAATCTGCTAGGCACATCGGGACTTAGTTTTTTTTCTGTCCTTTCTCTGCACCGTGTAGGTTGGCGTCTGGATGTGCCTCATCGACGCCTACTGTTACCTGGGATAGCAAGACGGGGAATAGGGATAAAGAATAAGAAAAGGGAGATAGACAGATCTAGATAAATACAGAGGTATAAAGAGAGACAGGCAAGGGAGATAAATTTCATGATTCAACTTATATGCTAATAAGAAATAGTTGGTGTATCAGGAACACAAGCATTGTTTTTACTGGTTAATTTTACATCAGAATACACTTGTAGATTTTATGTAGCTTTTTTTCTATAGGGAACATGCAAATAGCACACATAACATCTAGACATATAAATATATACATAAAACAATTATAGTTATGAGATATATCTGAACTAATCCAAAAAGACAATAATGATGAATATCATCACTTACCTTGGAAAATTATCCAGGCTGTATGCCTACTCACATTCCATCAAACACCAGGAAATCATGAGCCATTGCTTGGTTGATTTTTTTTATTTTTTTCATACACATTTGTAATTGCGTCTTGCTTTATCAAGTATTTTTGTAGTTAATCTGTGGTGTTGGGAGAGGTGTTAACATGAATCAATTTTGCTTAACATTTTTGATTATGTATATTTTTTCAGTTTACAGAGTCATTGCAGTACCAAGTCTGACACTGTAATTGCTTGAAAAGTATTGCATTGGGAAGGATTCTTTTTTCTTTCTTTTTTTTTTTTGAGGTGTGCAGGAATTTCAGTAGGGGAAGTTTCTACTGATTTCAGATTCCAAGACAGCAAAGTTGTATTTTATTGTTTGTGCATTCTTTTATCAAGTTTTTACAGATGTTTTTGTGTTATGAAAGTGAAAATGAATGAGTTGCAAAGACATTTACATTTTTGCATTCTTTTTTTAATTCTTCACCTTGTGTGTTTTAATGTCCCAAGAGTGAACCAAGACGGATGAGTCTTATTCAGCAGAGTGGAAAAAAACAGGTTACCTTTGGTTGTCCTCAATGGATTTGTCCATAGTATAATGTGTCCAAGTTATTGCCCTAATAAAGTGAGAACCATACCCCAAAACTAATGCAGAACTCTACTTACGTATTGCACAGCTACAAGAGTTAACTTGTCTAGGATAAGTGCCATATAAGTTTGCACAAGTCACTATATAGCTCTATTTATTAACTCATATGAACTTAAATTGCTGAACATGTCTCAAAAATTTTCTACAGAGCTCTACTTAGAAATGAGCACTCTCAAAGACAATTTATCTAACATAATTTTTGAAATATGTTTTATAAAGTTACCATAGAGCTCTCAAATATATTAGGCACTCAAATAAGAAACTTGCTTTAAATACTTGTCATATATTAAACACTTACAGTATATCTATACTTACATATTGACATTTAGGTTTTCAAAACATACTGCAGAGCTCTTCATGTTTTCTGAATTTTATTCTTTCGTCTACTAATGTATTGAGCACTCTTAAGTATATTCGTGTAGCTGAATTGCCATACATGTTTTTTGAAAGTCTATATTTAGCTCTACTAATGTATTGAACTCTGTCAAAATAAATTTATGCAGTTGAAATGCCATATCTGTTTCTCAAATGTTTTATTTAGCTCTACTAATATATTGAGCACTCTGGAAGTAGATTTGTCTAAAATAATTGCCAAAATGTTTCCAACTCTTACTACAAAGCTCTATAAATGCATTGAGCACTCTTAAAGTAAAATCGTCTTGTATAATTAAACAAAGCAATTTTTAAATTTACTACACAGCTATATAAAACTATGGAGCACATGCAAGAATCATTGGTAAATATATAAATCACATAATTATTAGAAGTTATTGTTTTAATTGAAATACATATATATATATATATATATATATATATATAATCTCTCTATATATATATTCAAGGGAGACAATTTGTATATAGATCACATAATTATTAGAAGTTTTTTTTTATTGAAATATATTCAGGGGAGAAATTTGATATAGATCACATAATAATTAGAAGTTATTTTTATTAATTGAAGTAAATATATATATATATATTTATTTCAATTCAATCAATGAGACATAGAGCAATAAAGTCATGTTATTTAGATTTTTACTTAATAATAACACTTTAAAATAGTGCTCAAAACTAGACAGAGCTGATATTATAAAACGTTTATTTTATTACAGGATAAGTAAACATTAAGATTAAACTAGAGTTATATAAGAGTGCTCAATTAGACATAGAGCAATAAAGACATTTTATTTAGATTTGTATTTAATAATTACACTTTAAATAGTGCTAAAAAAAGGGAGACAATTTGTATATAGATCACATAATTATTAGAAGTTATTTTTTTAATTGAAATATATATATATATATTTATATATATATATATATATATATATATATATATATATATTACAGGGGGACCATTTGTAAATAGATCACATAATTATTAGACCTTACTTTTTTATTGAAATATATATATATATATATATATATATATATATATATATATATATATATTCAAGGGAGACAATTTTAATATTGATCACATAATTATTAGAAGTTATTTTTTTTAATATATATATATATATATATATATATATATATATATATATATATATATATATATATAAATATATATATTTTATATATATATAATCAATATATGTTCAAGGGAGACAATTGTTATATAGATGACATAATTATTAGAAGTTATTCTTTTTATTGAAATATATATATATATGTATATATATATATATATATATATATATATATATATATATATATATTGACATTTTAGATTTTTCATTGAGAATCATAACATTTAGAATAAAATTATTAAAATTTATATTACATTATGTCATATTCACACAAGAATACCAAAAAAATTGTGGTTATCTAAATTGACGTATGCATTTTTTTTTAACTTATTACCTTGCTCTACTGATGTATTGAGCACTCTACATATAAGTCCTGTCATTTGAATTTCTGTGTATATATTTTAAATATTAACAGTTAGCTCTAAGTCTTACCATCAAATTGCCATACATATTTCCAAAAATTTAACAACTATCTCTACTAATTCATTTATCATTGTATATATTTATCTTTCTGTCTCTCATTATTTATCTATCTATCTATCTATCTATAGAATTGAATATGTCTGTCTGTGTGTACATTTCTCTGTCAATTTTAGTCTACATATTCCAAATTTTGATAAAAAGGGTACTGAGATTTTGGAAAATCTATGTGATTGGTACTTGGACAGAAATTTGGCGATTGAGGGGTCAAACTTCAATGATTTGGCCTTTGAGAACCCTACAAATCTCCTCCGACAATTATGGGTCTAAACACTTGAAATTTTACATATAGTTTCCTTGGACATGGATCTAACTTAATATCTCCGTTGGAGCCCCAAACAATAAATTTTAAGGGTTCATAATAGGGGTCAAGTTTTAAAAAATTAACCGTTTCTCTGCTTTTTTTTTGGGTTGGGGAGGGGGGCAGCATACACCGCTAAACACCGGGGCTACGCCAGTAACCCATGCAAGTATAATATATATATATATATATATATATATATATATATATATACATATACATATATATATATATATATATAAATATATTTATTTCAATTAAAAAAAATAATTCTAATAATTATCTGATCTATATACAAATTGTCTCCCTTGAATATATATATTTATTTATTTCAATTAAAAAAAATAACTTCCAATAATTATGTGATCTTTATACAAATTGTCTCCCTTGAATATATATATATATTCAAGGAAGACTATGTGAATACAGATAACAATTATTAGAAGTTATTTTTTTAATTGAAATAAATAAATAAATATATATATAGATATATATTTGAATTAAAAAATAACTTCAAATAATTATATGATATATATACAAATTGTCTCCCTTGAATATATATATATATATATATTTCAATTAAAAAAATAACTTCTAATTATTATGTGATCTATATACCAATGGTCTCCCTTGAATATGTATATATATATATATATATATTCAAGGGAGACAATTTGTATATAGATTACATAATTATTAGAATTTATTTTTTTTTATGCTTAATTGAACTTTAATGCTTAGTTTTTCCATCAATTGTTTGACTTGGGTAATTTTTTTTAATGTATATTTGAAAAAAATCTATGTGCTAGTTGAGATAAGAAATAAAGAAAATTCTTACCTGTTACTTCCCAGGTGTTATCTCCACTTTTTCTCTTTTCTGCTTCTTGCTGAAACTCATGGCAATTTCATGTTTGTTTGTGTTCTTTGTTACATATATATAATTTTTACTGTGATGATTTTTTTCCTTTTAATAATTTAAAAACTTCTTTTTTTTAATAATTTAAAAACTTTTTTTTTAATGATATATTTAACTTTCTGGCTATGATCAAACACCCATGTACTACTTTTTTTTTGTAGTTGCATAAGTTAGCTGATGAGAAGAAATACAAGCAGAACTGCATTCATTTAAATAAAGCTAATAGTTTAGAATTTGATTGTACCCAGATGTGCATGTACACAAAGAAAGAAACACTTACTTGAGGACTTCTGCAACTACAGGAAACATGTGGCAGCTAGGATAGGTGATGCTGCTGGATTCAGTTGTTTTTTCCAATGCACATAATTCTAACAATAGCTGATAGTAGAATTCCACCATGATCAAGGGGAGTACCTGAAATTACAAAAATATACACACAGAAGGAAAGAAAAAGAATACTTACTCTACTTCTATGACAATGATTGCTGCCAAGACTTCGAGATGCTAATGTTGGAAGAAACAGATAGACATACATCATACGCAGTTTGATTGTACCCAGATGTGCTTGAACGCAAACAAAGAAATACTGGATTCAAAGTGCACAAGACATGTGGCAGACAGGAACGGTGATGCTGCTAGGTTTCATTGCTTGTTCCAATCTATAAAAAAGAGATGATATTTATAGTGTTGATAATCTACTGCTGTGTGAAAGCTCGAACAATGGAAACAGTTAAATTAAATTATCAAATCACAAAGACTGAAATCGAAATAAAAAGAAGAAAGGGTGATACTATACTCATCTTCCTGTCGGTGCAGACCACTTGCTGGTGACTGTTCGTTCGCCATTAAACTGGAAAGTAAAATAAAAAAAAGAAAAAAAAAAGAGGTTCCACCGGAGAAAGCTCTCGTCTGGGCAGCGAGGTGATGAACTCCCGAAAGGAGGGGCACTATATAAAAACAAGCTTTGCTGCGAACATCTCCTAAAAAGCGGTTTCTACTCAGAATAACAGGCGGAGCAGAAAACAGAGGTGTTCTCTCTACCCAACAGGATTCGTAAAGATACCACTAGTTTGTGTTCATAAGACGGCGATGATCGCTCACAAAACTGGCATTCCTACTATCATATCGGAGGACCGTCATATATAATTGCACTACCATTTCGTATTGGAGGACGGTCATATATAATTGCACTACCATACCGTTTCGGAGTTCCTAGACAGTAGGAATAATAAAAGCGGCCTTAAAGCGGCTTGTGAGCACACAATCTAGTCGAACTCTAGTCGTCCTTAGTCGAGTCGAGGCAAGCCTGCATTATATAGTAACACGAGCACGTGTCGCCTGCTTAGAGGGTAGCCCCCTTCGGGAGATTCGAAAGCGCACCTCACAGCGGAAGAGCTTCGGAACCAATCGGACCGTACCCAGACTTGCAGCTATTTGTTAACTTGGAAGTGGAGTCAACACCCCGACACTGAGAAAAGAGCTTTCCAAAAGCTCAAAACCAGTTGCATGCAAAGTCGGGGAAACTGGGAGCAGGCTGGGGAGAACACGGGGCCTTGCAGGAAGGCCCATTTTTCTCTTTCGTTCGGTTTACATCTTTCGGGTATTGTTCTCCTTTCAGCCTGCTCCCTTCACGCCTTTTTGCTCGCCACATGCAAGCGTATAAAAAGACGACCAGATGACGGACGCAACAAACTAATGCCGACATTTTCTGGATTTTTTTTTTTTTTTTTTTTTTTGCCAGAGCCCATTTAGCCGTGTAGCTGTTAAACTACAACGTTACACCCCCCTACCACGGTGAGGATAGGGTTGGACTTTAGGGGGGAAAATACACATCCAGTATTTTATCCAAAAAAAGAACGGTTTATAAACTGCACAATTGTCACGGTAATTCTACAGTTTATGGACCGCCCTTAAATAATATTATATACATGCTTTCATCTAACAAATTAAATAAAAAGACGTTAATTTAGATTTAAATTAAAAATATTTTATCCAAGAACAGCACGGTTTATAAACTGCACAATTGTCACGGTAATTCTATAGTTTATTGACCAACCTTAAATAATATTATATGTATGCTTTCACCTAACAAATTAAAAAAAAAGACGTTAATTTAGATTTAAATTTAAAATATATTTTCCAGCAAAAGCACGGTTTATAAACTGCACAATTGTCACGGTAATTCTATAGTTTATCGACCACCCTTAAATAATATTATATGTATGCTTTCACCTAACAAATTTAAAAAAAAAAACGTTAATTTAGATTTAAATTTTAATATTTTTTTCCCAGAACAGCACGGTTTATAAACTGCACAATTGTCACGGTAATTCTTTAGTTTATCGACCACCCTTAAATAATATTATATGTATACTTTCATCTAACAAATTTAAAAAAAAGACGTTAATTTAGATTTAAATTTTAATATTTTTTTCCCAGAACAGCACGGTTTATAAACTGCACAATTGTCACGGTAATTCTTTAGTTTATCGACCACCCTTAAATAATATTATATGTATACTTTCATCTAACAAATTTAAAAAAAAGACGTTAATTTAGATTTAAATTTTAATATTTTTTCCCAGAACAGCACGGTTTATAAACTGCATAATTGTCACGGTAATTCTATAGTTTATCGACCACCCTTAAATAATATTATATGTATACTTTCATCTAACAAATTTTAAAAAAAGACGTTAATTTAGATTTAAATTTTAATATTTTTTTTCCCAGAACAGCACGGTTTATAAACTGCACAATTGTCACGGTAATTCTTTAGTTTATCGACCACCCTTAAATAATATTATATGTATACTTTCATCTAACAAATTTAAAAAAAAGACGTTAATTTAGATTTAAATTTTAATATTTTTTTCCCAGAACAGCACGGTTTATAAACTGCACAATTGTCACGGTAATTCTATAGTTTATCGACCACCCTTAAATAATATTATATGTATACTTTCATCTAACAAATTTAAAAAAAAAGACGTTAATTTAGATTTAAATTTAAATATTTTAACCAAGAACAGCACGGTATATAAACTGCACAATTGTCACGGTAATTCTATAGTTTATTGACCACCCTTAAATAATATTATATGTATGCTTTCACCTAACAAATTAAAAAAAAAAGACGTTAATTTAGATTTAAATTTAAATATTTTAACCAAGAACAGCATGGTCTATAAACTGCACAATTGTCACGGTAATATTTGTTGGCTGGCTTTCTAACAGTATAATAAAATATAAAAAGACGTTAAACGTTAAAATCGTGTAAACTACACAAGTGTCGAAATTTGAAAAGAAATTCGACGTGTTTATGAACTGTGCTCATACTAACAACGTTCATTTGAACACTTGTGCAGTTTACACAACTGAAATAAATGTGTCATCTACTTTGAAACGAGAAGAAATACCTTATTTTTTTTTTTACATCATAGAAGTAGAAAGAGGAGCGGCAGGGCGGCGGCTTAGCTGGGTCGACTGGCTGGTCATCATTTCTCCAGGAACTCATCTCGCTGCCAGGGTCCAAACTGAATTTACAGCCCGTTTTAGGGATCTTTTTATATTTCACCATCGGCGTGAAAACCGTTAACTTTTTCCGGGAAAAATCGAACAGTTTGCAGTCGATGACGCAACCTTTTTACCTTTTATGGAGTTTGTGTTACCTAGCTGCCTTTTCATTGGTTCATTTAAACTTGTTTAGTTTGAAGAGTGAATGTGGCGTGATATGCGCGCACGCACGCACGCACGCACACACAGAGTAATACTTTGTGTTGGTGTGTGTTGGTGTCTTTATGCGAGTGTGTGTATGTGTGTGTGTGTGTGCTGAGTTAAATTTGTTTAGTTTGAAGAGTAACCGTGGGCGTGTGTGTGTGTGTGTTTATGCAAGTGTGTGTGTATGTGGGTGTGTGCGTCGTTGAGAGAGAGAGAGAGAGAGAGAGAGAGAGAGAGAGAGAGAGAGAGAGAGAGAGAGAGAGGTTAGCACCCGGTAATTTAAAAAGTTATAAAAAGTTAAAAAAAATATATATATATATATATATATATATATATATATATATATATATATATATAAAAACTTAGTAGCCGGGGCACGGAGAAGCCAGAGAGAGAGAGAGAGAGAGAGAAAGAGATAGGGGAAAGGAGAGAGAGAGAGAGAGAGAGAGAGAGAGAGAGAGAGAGAGAGGGTAACAGCATACGGTCTTTGGTCTTTGGTCAGAGTCTATTCCTGATATTAAACTTCGTAAGTAAATATAACTTTGGGCGAGTGTTTCAATTTCCCAAGTTTTTTTATTTATTAAAGTGCGCCAGTGCGGCACAGTAAAAACAGAAAGGTTATTTTTACGACATACCCCAGCGTAGTATAAACACCCCAACCTCCCGATTTTAAGAACGATTTTCGGAATGAACCCCTTCCCCCCGATTTCTCCATGTTAAGAACGGCTTCCTAGGTTGTTTTTTTTTTTTTCAGAAAGCCGTTCTTATCATGGAGAGGTTAGAGGTGATAATACTACGCTGGGGCAACTTGTAAAAAATATCAAAGAAAACTTCTGCGATATTTTTGGGTAAAATTTTGAAGTTAAATTCAATTTTTATCCTATCTTTTGCCTATTAAATTATTGGATGAAAGTACAGAATAGTTAACATTCCCCTCTCTACATTAAGAATGGCTGTCTTAACTTTTAAGGTAATGATTTCTTTAAAAATTGCAATTAAAAAAAAAAAACGGTTACTTTTACGACCTACCCCAGCGTAGTATAAACACCCAGTCTCTCCTTAAAAAAATATATGCATCCTATGCAGTTATGCTACCGTGCCGAAATAAAAACATTATTACTTAGAAATCTATTCTTTGTACTGTCATCTAACAATGTAATCAAGATGTCGTGAAACTTGAATTGAACGAGGAATAATTCCGAGTGAAACTCGAGTATCGCTTTTAGATAAACTCGACATCAGGTCAAATTTATTTAGTTTTGATTTAGCTTGGTCACATAATGCCAAACGAACATTTCGTCGATTTCAACAAAATTAAAAAAAAAATAAAAACTTTTCCGGACCGGTCGGGATTAGGGTTGTGAGGTGTGGTTAGAGTTTATGAAAATAAATGTTAGCAATAAAAACTTTTTAAAACCAAGTTAGAAAAAAGAAAACAATTTGCTTCCCCCACCAAATTATCATATTATTGGAGCGTCTAAATTAAGATTCTTCTTTTTTTTTTAGGCGATGTAATAAACCATATTTTAGAGTAGGGTGCCTCCTGTCTTTACTTTGGTTTGTATATTTTTCATGTAGCAAAAATGCTTCCGGGAGATCTTTTTAGGATTCTAAAGGTTTGCCTTTTTTTACACTTTTTATTATCTTCGAAAAATGTACGCAAATGTAAACAAGCAGTTTACGATTTGAAAGGCATCGTTAAAATGATATTTTTCGCGAGTTCTTTCAACTGTATAGTTTTTATTTCGTCGTCTTCAAGTCCAATGTAAACAAGTTCTTGATGAGCCGTTCATCTTAAGTAATCCAATTTACCAAATTTACACTTCTAACGATTACTATTATATTGTCCATTGACTACTGTACACTCTTTAACCCCTCGAGTGGTCTCTGGGCCTTGATAGGCAGTGATTCCTTTGTAAAATAAAATAAAAACATTTCAATACTTTGATGGTGAATCTATAGTCAGACTATGCTAATTTTCCTTGCGATATTCGTTTTCAACATACCTGAACAAACTGAGGGTTTGCCCCTTTCATATGCCGCCTGTTCAAACATGGTCGCCAGTGATTTACATTTCAAAATATACGCATTAGTATCTCGAAATATACGCATTAGTATCTCGAAAACTATTTGTCTGTGCCTTGCGATATTCGTTTTCAGCATACCCGAAGGATTTTAAAATGGACAGTCCGAATGTTAACGAACCACACACACACACACAAAAAGACACACACACACGTAAACTCAGTGAAAGTGTCTACTGTCGATAAGGTAGTTGTAAATTAGATTACTGGCTCTTATGAGTTTTAGTCTAACCATCCTTTACAACTGTGATACAGCAGAACAGTCCGTCTCTGGACAATTAGCAGTGTATCGCATAACTCAATGACAGTGTCGAATGTTGACTAGCTAGTTGTAAGTTAGGTTACTGGCTCTGATGAGTTACAATCTAACCACCCTTAATAACTGCGATACAGCGGAACAGTCCGTTTTTGGACAAGTGGCGGTGATCGCATAACTCATTGAAAGTGCCGAATGTCTATTAGCTAGTTGAAACTTAGATTACTGGCTTTAATGAGTTTCAGTCTAACCACACTTAATAACTTTGATACAGCGGAAGAGTCCGTCTGTTTCGCATAACTCATTGACAGTGTCGATTAGCTAGTTGTAACTTCGTAGCCGAATGCCCCTTTAAGAAGAGACTTGAAGATAATAATTATTGTTATTTGTATTGTTATTCTTATCGTCCAGCCATGCACGTGCAGAAATCCATTTCCAACTCAACTGTGTTAAAAAAACTTACTTCGAGACAAGAACGCCGACACTCGACTTCGCACCGATACGCGAATGACGATTCATAGAAATTAAAGCTGTTGATTTTATGTATTGAATGTTACAACTTTGCCCCCACTCCTACACACACCCAGACACAGCGACGAACGAACTCGGCGACGCTTTCGATTGTAAATATAAGAGCGTTGTCGGCGGCGACAACCGGAAATGGCAAACCCTGTTTCAGTCAGATTTGTTTATTTCACGCCAATTTGAACTGCGAAATAATTCGTTTTAACTAATGAGACCTGTGGAAATTCTAAGGTTAATCCTTCGGAGTTAAGACAACAAAGCGTAAAAGTTAATAAAAAAAATACAAAACAAATATATAATATATAAATGTTAACAAAAGGCAAGATAAGTTACTCTTCTACCTACCTGAACAAGTGTTTTAAGTTCTGCTGCGATATTCGTTTTCAGCATACCTGAACAAACTGAGGGTTGGCCCCTTTCATACGCCGCCTGTTCAAACTGTTCAAACATGGTCGCCAGTGATTTACATTTCAAAATACACTTATTAATAAAACTAGCTCCAAAACTATTTGTCTCTGCTAATTTTTATTGCGATATTCGTTTTCAGCATACAAACTGAACGGTACGAGTTTTCCGGGTACGGTTTTTCCGGAGACGAGTTTTCCCGGGACAAGTTTTCCGGGCACTGGTATAAGTGCTATGGGTTCATCAGGGCACATCCCATTAAGGTACTTGTAAACAGGGATGCAACACTGAGGCGATGGGACAGACTTTGGAGATTGACCTATAGCACGGGGCCTATTAGATTAGATACTCTTTTTGTTTTTGTTTTTGTGCTCAACGATAAAAACCGACTTCTTCATTTGTGTTTGCTTCTCATTTTCGCTTTTGCTCTGATAAGAGTTTCGCTAATGTGAAAAAGAAAACATGTTCGAACGTTTGCTGACATTTATTGGATGTGTTGCTACTAGTATTTTGCTTAATTTTCGAGTTTGGAGCGATTATCGAGTCTCACAAGATGTCTGTAAAATGTCAGACACTTCTTTATTGTTCTAACTTAAAACTGTGCGCTACTTTTGTTTGTGTTAAATAAACGTTTTCAAATAAGTTAAAACAACAAAAATGTGATCTAGGTAGGCAGAATGGTAACTTATCTTGCCTTTGGTAACATTCATTTTCTTATATATTTATTTGTTCACTACTTTTTCGTTTTGTTCTTATTGAATGCTAAATATTCGCCGTGGAATTTCCACGGGTCACGATTATTTCGTTTTATTAATCTTAAGTTTCATAGAATAAAACGTTCAGACACAACTTTGTCGAGCCATTTATAATCGATTTCATTTAACTTCTGTTTGACCCCAGCACGTGCAGTGCAGAGAACACGACCCTTTCTCTCCTTCCCCCACTTTCTCTCTTCTTCAGCTTGGTGACAAGAAGCGATGCTTATGTGTGCGTGCGTGCGTGTATGTGTGTACGTGCGTGTGTGTGTGTGTGTGTGTGTGTGTGTGTGTGTGTGTGTGTGTGTGTGTGTGTGTGTGTGTGTGTGTGTGTGTGTGTGTACGTGCGTGCGTATGTGTGTTGTCGGTTTCAACAAAATTAAAAAAAATAAAAACTTTTTTCCCGACCGGTCGGGATTAGGGTTGTGAGGTGTGGTTAGAGTTTATGAAAATAAATGTTAGCAATAAAAACTTTTTAAAACCAAGTTAGAAAAAAGAAAACAATTTACTTCCCCACCAAATTATCGTATTATTGGAGCCCCCGATTCTTCTTTTTTTTTAGGCGATGTAATAAACCATATATTTGAGTAGGGTTGCCTCACCTCTTTATTTTGGTTTGTATATTTTTCATGTTTCAAAAATGCTCCCCGGAGATCTTTTTAGGATTCTATAGGTTTGCTTTTTTTTACACTTTTTATTATCTTCGAAAAATGTAAAAAAATGTAAACAGGCAGTTTACGATTTGAAAGGCATCATTAAAATGATAGTTCTTTCAACTTTATATTTTTATTTCGTCGTCTTCAAGTCCAATGTAAATAAGTTCTTGATGAGCTGTTCCTCTTAAATAATCCAATTTACCAAATGTACACTTCTAACGATTACTATGATATTGTCCATTGACTACTGTACACACTTTAACCCTTATCCTCGAGTGGCTTCTGGGACTTGATAAGTAGTGATTCCTTTATAAAATAAAATAAAAATTTCACTACTTTGATGGTGAATCTATAGTCAGTCTGTGCTGATTTTCCTTGCGATATTCGTTTTCAGCATACCTGAACACACTGAGGGTTGGCCCCTTTCATATGCAGCCTGTTCAAACATGGTCGCCAGTGATTTACATTTCAAAATACACGCATTAATAAAACTAGCTCCAAAACTAGTAGTCTGTCTGTCTCTGCTAATTTTCTTTGCGATATTCGTTTTCAGCATACCTGAAAAACTGATGGTTGCCCCCGTTCATATGTCGCCTGTTCAAACATGGTCGCCAGTGATTTACATTTCAAAATACACGCGTTAATAAAACTAGCTCCAACACTATTTGTCTGTGCTAATTTTCCTTGCAATATTCGTTTTCAGCATACCTGAAACAAAAAGAGGGTTTGCCCCTTTCATATGCCGCCTGTTCAGACATGGTCGCCAGTGATTTACATTTCAAAACACACGCATTACTATCTCGAAAACTATTCGTCTGTCTGTGCTAATTTTCCTTGCGATATTCGTTTTCAGCATACCTGAACAAACTGAGGGTTGCCCCCTTTCATATGCTGCCTGTTAAAACATGGTCGCCAAGGATTTACATTTCAAAATACACGCATTAATAAAACTAGCTCCCAAAATAAACTCTGTCTGTATGTGCTAATTTTCCTTGCGATATTCGTTTTCAGCATACCTGAACAAACTGAGGGTTTGCCCCTTTCATATGTCGCCTGTTCAAACATGGTCGCCAGGGATTTACATTTCAAAATACACGCGTTAATAAAACTAACTCCAAAACTATTTGTCTCTGCTAATTTTCCTCGCGATATTCGTTTTCAGCATACCTGAACAAACTGAGGGTTGGCCCCTTTCATATGCCGTCTGTTCAAACATGGTCGCCAGTGATTTACATTTCGGAATACACGCATCAATAAAACTAGTTCCAAAACTATTTGTCTCTGCTAATTTTCCTTGCGATATTCGTTTTCAGCATACCTGAACAAACTGAACGGTACGGGTTGGACCGGGTACGGTTTTTCCAGGGACGAGTTTTCCCGGGACAAGTTTTCCGGGCACTGGTGTAAGTGCTATGAGTTCATCAGAGCACATCCTATTAAAGTACTTGTAAACAGGGATGCAACACTGAGGCGATGGGACAGACTTTGGAGATTGACCTATAGCACGGGGCCTATTAGATTAGATACTCTTTTTGTTTTTGTTTTTGTGCTCAACGATAAAAACCGACTTCTTCATTTGTGTTTGCTTCTCATTTTCGCTTTTGCTCTGATAAGAGTTTCGCTAATGTGAAAAAAAAAAAAAAAAAAACATGTTCGAACGTTTGCTGACATTTATTGGATGTGTTGCTACTAGTATTTTGCTTAATTTTCGAGTTTGGAGCGATTATCGAGTCTCACAAGATGTCTGTAAAATGTCAGACACTTCTTTATTGTTCTAACTTAAAACTGTGCGCTACTTTTGTTTGTGTTAAATAAACGTTTTAAAATAAGTTAAAACAACAAAAATGTGATCTAGGTAGGTAGAAGAGTAACTTATCTTGCCTTTGGTAACATTCATTTTCTTATATATTTATTTGTTCACTACTTTTTCGTTTTGTTCTTATTGAATGCGAAATATTCGCCGTGGAATTTCCACGGGTCACGATTATTTCGTTTTATTAATCTTAAGTTTCATAGAATAAAACGTTCAGACACAACTTTGTGGAGCCATTTTTAATCGATTTCATTTAACTTCTGTTTGACCCCGGCACTTGCAGTGCAGAGAACACGACCCTTTCTCTCCTTCCCCCACTTTCTCTCTTCTTCAGCTTGCTGCCAAGCGATGCTTATGTGTGCGTGCGTGTATGTGTGTACGTGCGTGTGTGTGTGTGTGTGTGTGTGTGTGTGTACGTGCGTGCGTATGTGTGTTGTCGGTTTCAACAAAATTAAAAAAAATAAAAACTTTTTTCCCGACCGGTCGGGATTAGGGTTGTGAGGTGTGGTTAGAGTTTATGAAAATAAATGTTAGCAATAAAAACTTTTTAAAACCAAGTTAGAAAAAAGAAAACAATTTACTTCCCCATCAAATTATCGTATTATTGGAGCCCCCGATTCTTCTTTTTTTTAGGCGATGTAATAAACCATATATTTGAGTAGGGTTGCCTCCTCTCTTTATTTTGGTTTGTATATTTTTCATGTTTCAAAAATGCTCCCGGGAGATCTTTTTAGGATTCTATAGGTTTGCTTTTTTTTACACTTTTTATTATCTTCGAAAAATGTAAAAAAATGTAAACAGGCAGTTTACGATTTGAAAGGCATCATTAAAATGATAGTTCTTTCAACTTTATATTTTTATTTCGTCGTCTTCAAGTCCAATGTAAATAAGTTCTTGATGAGCCGTTCCTCTTAAATAATCCAATTTGATAAGTGGTGATCACTGTGTAAAAAAAAAAAAAAAAAAAAAAATGTCTGTTCACATTACACCTGAACTTCTGCATGTCAGCGCAGTCAGGGAAGCAGGAACCCAGAAGGGAATTACAAAGTCTAGCAGTCCTTGGGAAGAAACTATTAGATTTCTACTGTGTAGGGGTGGGATTTTGCTGCTTGTCGGGTTTGTCAGGGGTATGTACAACAAGGGGAGGTACAAGGGCTTGTAGTACATTGGAACACCTCCCATTAAAATACTTGTAGAACAGGAAGAGGGATGCAATGAATATTGATCTTGAATCACTACCAATCACTCTTCCAGCGGAACAGTGTGCAAATGATACCACTGAATGGTTCAAAACTGCAATTGAAGCACATGTTCCCACATGGAAATTCTATAGCAAGCCCCACTCTTCCCAATGGTTTACCTTTGCTTGTGCAGCTGCCATTGCTCAAAGTCAGCATGCGTTCCGCAGATTCAATCAACATAGGTCCAGTTCAAACAGACAGAAGTATGTAGAAGCCAGAAATAATTGTAAGAGAGTAATAGCGACAGCTAAGACAGATTACATTGAAACCACCAGAAAACGCATCGATACACAGAAATTAGGAACCCGTGATTTTTGGAAAATTTACAACAGTGTAGTAAATAATAGGCAGTCAACGATACCCCCACTATCAAACAATCATGAGGTTGCTTGCACGGCAACTGACAAGGCTAATCTGCTTGCCAGTCGGTTTGCCTCAAACTCCACATTGGACCCGACACACCACTCCCTCCCCGACATTCCTTTGCAGACAGACGCCACACTAGACGATTTGAAAATCACCCCTTCGCAGGTGCATGGTATCATAAAAAATCTAGACACCTCAAAAGCATGTGGACCCGATCTCATTCCAGCTGTGCTATTAAAAAATCCTCTGCTGAGGTTGCTCCAGTTCTCTCCAAACTTTACAATAAATGCCTTAACGAATCTTGCTAGAAAACCGCTTCTGTGGTACCAGTCTTCAAGAATTCTGGTGAAAGAACTGATCCACTAAATTATCGCCCCATTAGCCTCCTCCCACTTTTCGCCAAAATATTTGAGTCCTTAGTTAATCAAACCCTAGTCCAACACCTAACAGCTGCTAAACTCCTGACCGACAAACAATATGGATTCAGGAAAGCCTGTTCAACAGCAGATATCTGAACTGTAGTCTCTGAACGTATATACTGCTCACTGGACAAAACAGGGGAGGGTAGAGTGGTAGCCCTTGATATATCTAAGGCTTTTGACAGGGTATGGCACGATGGTCTTCTAAGGAAAATTAGATCATATGGTATCACTGGAAGAATACATAATGTAATTAAATCCTTCTTAAGTAAGAGAAAAATACAAGTTGTCCTCGACGGTCGTACATCCAAATACTATGATATAAATGCGGGAGTACCCCAGGAGTCTATCCTTGGACTTTTATTATTCCTGATATTCATAAATGACCTCCCTGATAAAATTGTTTCGGAGATGGGTATATTTGCCGATGCCTAACAGGCATGAGGGGAGAACAAATGAACACATATCTAAGGAAATGGCAGAAACACTAGAGGATGACCTCCAATCTGTAGTGAAATAGGGACAAAAATGGATGGTCACATTCAATGCTGCCAAGACTAAGCTTGTTTCCTTCAATGACTACAAGAAATCTTTTCTACCACCAATAGCAATGGTCAAGAACACACTGCCTGAAAGTACTTCCTTTAAACTCCTTGGCCTAACGTTTACAGGGAACATGAACTGGAATATATACATTGAGAGCATTGCTAAGGCTGCTGCAAAGAAGGTGGGCTCTCTCTACTGTGCCAGACAATTACTTACGCCTGAAAGTATCCTGTACCTCTATAAGGCCACCATTCGTCCATGTATGGAGTATTGTTGTCATATTTGAGCTGGTGGATCTGCTGCTTGTCTCTCGCTGCTGGGCAGGGTTCAAAAGAGAGTCACAAACCTGATAAGTCCTGAACTGTCATCTAAGCTTCAGCCTCTGTCCCATCAGCGAAATGTTGCATCCCTCTGCCTGTTCTACAAATACTTTAATGGTGAATGCTCTGACGAACTGCAGACACTTGTACCTCCTTGACGTAACTACCCCCGACAAACCTGACAAGCAACTAAGTCCCACCCCTTTACAGTAGAGATCCCTAGGTGTAAGAAAGCCTTTTACTCCAACAGTCAGTTTCTTCCCCAGAACTGCAAGTCTTTAGAACTCCCTTCTGGGATTCTGCTTTCCCAACTGCAATGATATGCAGACGTTCAAGTGTAATGTGAACAAACATCTTTCTACTCATCTCCCTTCATAACTCCCCCGCAAATTATGTCCTAGATAGTAGCCCCCTACTTCAATGTGGCACTTGCCTTGTTTCGGGTGAAAATTGAATTAAAAAGAAAAAGCAAAAAAAAAAAAAAAAAATACCATGATCTGAAAGGTTGTAAGATCTAAAATTAAGTTAAATTTAAAGCAGAAACTAAAAGCATAAATAGATATATGGACCATCTTCTTCCAATTACGGGATTTCCTTGGATTTTACTTGTACAAATGGAAATTCTTTTAACTTTCTTGAAGTTATACATTTGGATTTTACCGTCACTGGATTTTTTATCTTCCACCAGACTATCCATTCATGTGTAATCACCTTTTTCTTCACCATATTCCCTCTGCTTCACATTTTTTGTTTTCAAGTAAGATCTTTGACTTACTTGTTGTTTCATCAAATACTTCTGCATGCAAAATCCGATCCCGCATTTTGCTAATTCCTACCCTCTGATGAGAAGGAAAGTATTTCTTCGAAACTCCGCGGATTAAGGACTATCCACTTATCTAGTGTTTCCTTTTCAGATTAAATATGTTTTTAACTCATTTCAAAGTGTTTTTAACATATTTTATTAACTGTTTGCTCATATATATATATATATATATATATATATATATATATATATATATATATATATATATACTAGCAAGTGGTACCCGGCGTTGCCCGGGTGTTTGGAGGTGTGTGTGAAAACTCCGGGAGGGGGGGGGTTAAAATAAAAAAAATGAACACAGAACTGGATGAAAATATAAGAATTAAAAAATCGAGGCGTAGTCAATAGATTGCGCCTTGGCCCATATGGTTAGGTCGTCAGTATGCACACTTCATGAGTGCGACGACCTGGGTTCGCGCCTATGTCGGAGCACGTCACTGATGAGATGCAGTACATCGAAACCCACTTTGGGTCTGGCGTTGTCGTTGTCGATGCAATTGCTCTATTCTATCTAGTTCTGTGTTCTAGCTTTATCCTGAAAGGTGTATGTGAACGGGAATTTATATATCTATCTATAATC
>NC_136489.1:169929557-169932057 GCF_053919585.1 Euprymna scolopes | reverse complement strand
TTAAAGTGTGTAGACCCAAAATTGTCGGAGAAGTTTGGTAGAGTTCTCAAAGCTCAAATCGTTGAACTTTGACCCCTTAATCGCCAAATTTCTGGCTAAAAACCGATCACATAGATTTTTCCAAATCTCAGTACCCTGTATATCAAATTTCGAGTCTGTAGACTAAAAATTGACAGAGTTATTTCGTAGGGAAATGTACACAGACACACACACACACACACACACACACACTTTAACTTTTATAGATATATAGATTTAAAATTTGAGTCTGACAGAATGACAAAATTATATTGCAAACCGATATATTAAACAAACGAACTTCAAAGAGACAAATGAACACATAAGTAAAAACAATTTGTATTAGAAAACATTTATTATTCCACGTCTTTTTTTTACAGACCTGACGACTGAGGTTCGCTCTTAATAAAAATTGTTTTTTATAGTCTTAATTTTGACTTCCTTTTTCATAAAAAACTAAAAAAAAAATCAAGAAAGAAAAGAAATTTAATTTTATTTTTTCATTAATTTCTTTCTGTGCAAAGCAATTCTTTCAAACTTACTCTGTTTCCAAAATGTTTTTATTTTATTCCCCTCCCCCTTCATTCATTTTCCTCCGCATCCTGGCAAGATTACTGTACACATAGATTCGAAAAAATAGTCAAAAACAAATATATAAATAAATGTTATCAAAGGCAAGATAAGTTACTTTTCTACCAAACTGGATATCTTTTTTGTGTTTTTATTCAATGTAATATATTTATTCAGCTCGAAAAACATACAGTGTTTACCGATGTGTTGGAAAATTCAAGATGGCGTCTCACACCCTCTTTAACACCGTAAGTTTGGGAAAAGGTGTTATAAATAAAAAACTATACAAAATACTATTAAAAACCCGCCGAATATATGTCAACCTATGTCACGGTAACATATATTGAGCGAGTTTTTAACAGTATTTAAACAGGGCACATCGTAAAAACTGACCCATTAATTTTCCTGAAGTAAAAACTATATAGTTTTTAAACTTTTAAAACTGTACATTATAAAAAGAAAACTGTTCGAGTGATTTTTTTTTTTTTTTTACATGGGTGTCACCACTTATCAAGGCCCAGAGGCCACTCAAGGATAAGGGTTAATAGGTATACATTAGTCATTGTGATTTTAGCATAGTAAACAGTGGGAATTTTGTAACTTGGATTACTTGAAAAAGAAAACTGTTCGAATGATTGAAAATGAAAACAAAATAACAATGTAAATATATTGATAAGAAAAAAACAAAAACAAACGAAGTTTCCGTTTCAGGAACCCGAGTTTAATTTTATGTCGTAATCATTCAACTCGTTAGCGGTTTTATTCAGCGATTAGGGATAACCATACGACATATCTAATTACCAAAGCGATTTTTTTTTTATTTTTATTTTTTTATTAAAACTAAACCTGTTTAGTTTTAATGAACCAATTTTTTTAAAGCCAACACTTTAGTTATTTTGAGAGCGTGCAACTGCACCCGAAAGGTTGATTAGGAAACTCCAAATCCTTTTATGACTCGGAAAAAAAAGGGCTTTTTATCGGCTTAAATGATAAACTAATGTTAAATATTAGTATTTGCCATCGATTCTGAAATAAAATGAAATCCTGACATTGTGATCATTTTTGCAGGTGTTATGTGCCAAATATTGAAATAAGAATGTTTAAATTCAATTATTGTAATTTAAGTCTTTAATTTTAAAGTCGATTTTATTTATAAAATATCTTTTTAGAAATCAATCTCAAAAACAATCTGAACAATAAATCTCTTTTGTTATGGCTAAGTTTTTGTCAAGGGTAGAAATTATAATAGACAAGTATTCATCCATGATGACATTTTACCGATTTCCTGGTTTACAGGTATTCTTGCTAAATTTCTTCGAAAGAATTGACATAAACAATACTTCAACTAAATATGTATATTTCATGCAATAATGACTTTTATTTCTTCTGACTTTTCCTAAACTAAACATAAAACATCGGTTAGGGTTAGTTTAACATTCTGTAAAAGTACCTTCCGTTTTTTTTTTGTTTGTTTTTTTTTTGTACTTCTGCAGAGAAGGTAAAAAACCGATAAAAACTGGATATATTTTTCGTGTTTTTATTCAATTTAACATGTTTATTCAGCTCGAAAAGAATACAGTGTTTACCGATGTGTTGGAAAATTCAAGATGGCGTCTCACACATTCTTTAACACCGTAAGTTTGGGAAAAGGTGTTATAAATAAAAAACTATACAAAATACTATTAAAAACCCGCCGAATATATGTCAACCTATGTCACGGTAACATATATTGAGCGAGTTTTTAACAGTATTTTAACCGGTTTTTTATTTATTACACCTTTTTCCAAACTTACCGTGTTAAAGAGAGAATCGGCCGCCATCTTGAATTTTCCAATACATCGGTAAACACTGTATGCTTTTCGAGCTGAATAAACATGTTAAATTGAATAAAAACACGAAAAATTTGCCTTTG
>NC_136489.1:169922057-169924557 GCF_053919585.1 Euprymna scolopes | reverse complement strand
GAAGAAGATAGATAGATATATATATATTATATATATATATACATATATATATTTATATATACATATATATATATATTTATATATACATATATATTTATACATATATTTATATATATATATATATTTATATATATATTTATGTATACATATATAAATATTATTATATATATTTATATATATATATTTATATATATATACATATATAAATATTTATATATATATATTTATATATACACTAGCATGGGTGCCCGGCGTTGCCCGGGTGTTTGGAGGTGTATGCTGAGCAAAAAAAAGGGGGTAATTTTTTAAACTTTGACCCCTATTATGACCCCTGAAAATTTATTGTTTTGGGCTCAAATCAAGTTATTAAGTTAGATTCATGTCCACGGAAGCTATATCTAAAATTTAAAGTGTGTAGACCCAAAATTGTCGGAGAAGTTTGGTAGAGTTCTCAAAGCTCAAATCGTTGAACTTTGACCCCTTAATCGCCAAATTTCTGGCTAAAAACCGATCACATAGATTTTTCCAAATCTCAGTACCCTGTATATCAAATTTCGAGTCTGTAGACTAAAAATTGACAGAGTTATTTCGTAGGGAAATGTACACAGACACACACACACACACACACACACACACACACTTTAACTTTTATAGATATATAGATTTAAAATTTGAGTCTGACAGAATGACAAAATTATATTGCAAACCGATATATTAAACAAACGAACTTCAAAGAGACAAATGAACACATAAGTAAAAACAATTTGTATTAGAAAACATTTATTATTCCACGTCTTTTTTTTACAGACCTGACGACTGAGGTTCGCTCTTAATAAAAATTGTTTTTTATAGTCTTAATTTTGACTTCCTTTTTCATAAAAAACTAAAAAAAAAATCAAGAAAGAAAAGAAATTTAATTTTATTTTTTCATTAATTTCTTTCTGTGCAAAGCAATTCTTTCAAACTTACTCTGTTTCCAAAATGTTTTTATTTTATTCCCCTCCCCCTTCATTCATTTTCCTCCGCATCCTGGCAAGATTACTGTACACATAGATTCGAAAAAATAGTCAAAAACAAATATATAAATAAATGTTATCAAAGGCAAGATAAGTTACTTTTCTACCTAACTGGATATCTTTTTTGTGTTTTTATTCAATGTAATATATTTATTCAGCTCGAAAAACATACAGTGTTTACCGATGTGTTGGAAAATTCAAGATGGCGTCTCACACCCTCTTTAACACCGTAAGTTTGGGAAAAGGTGTTATAAATAAAAAACTATACAAAATACTATTAAAAACCCGCCGAATATATGTCAACCTATGTCACGGTAACATATATTGAGCGAGTTTTTAACAGTATTTAAACAGGGCACATCGTAAAAACTGACCCATTAATTTTCCTGAAGTAAAAACTATATAGTTTTTAAACTTTTAAAACTGTACATTATAAAAAGAAAACTGTTCGAGTGATTTTTTTTTTTTTTTTTTACATGGGTGTCACCACTTATCAAGGCCCAGAGGCCACTCAAGGATAAGGGTTAATAGGTATACATTAGTCATTGTGATTTTAGCATAGTAAACAGTGGGAATTTTGTAACTTGGATTACTTGAAAAAGAAAACTGTTCGAATGATTGAAAATGAAAACAAAATAACAATGTAAATATATTGATAAGAAAAAAACAAAAACAAACGAAGTTTCCGTTTCAGGAACCCGAGTTTAATTTTATGTCGTAATCATTCAACTCGTTAGCGGTTTTATTCAGCGATTAGGGATAACCATACGACATATCTAATTACCAAAGCGATTTTTTTTTTATTTTTATTTTTTTATTAAAACTAAACCTGTTTAGTTTTAATGAACCAATTTTTTTAAAGCCAACACTTTAGTTATTTTGAGAGCGTGCAACTGCACCCGAAAGGTTGATTAGGAAACTCCAAATCCTTTTATGACTCGGAAAAAAAGGGCTTTTTATCGGCTTAAATGATAAACTAATGTTAAATATTAGTATTTGCCATCGATTCTGAAATAAAATGAAATCCTGACATTGTGATCATTTTTGCAGGTGTTATGTGCCAAATATTGAAATAAGAATGTTTAAATTCAATTATTGTAATTTAAGTCTTTAATTTTAAAGTCGATTTTATTTATAAAATATCTTTTTAGAAATCAATCTCAAAAACAATCTGAACAATAAATCTCTTTTGTTATGGCTAAGTTTTTGTCAAGGGTAGAAATTATAATAGACAAGTATTCATCCATGATGACATTTTACCGATTTCCTGGTTTACAGGTATTCTTGCTAAATTTCTTCGAAAGAATTGACATAAACAATACTTCAACTAAATACGTATATTTCATGCAATAATGACTTTTATTTCTTCTGACTTTTCCTAAACTAAACATAAAACATCGGTTAGGGTTAGTTTAACATTCTGTAAAAGTACCTTCCGTTTTTTTTTTGTTTGTTTTTTTTTTGTACTTCTGCAGAGAAGGTAA
>NC_136489.1:169817057-169917057 GCF_053919585.1 Euprymna scolopes | reverse complement strand
ACGTGTGTGTGTGCGTGTGTGCGCGTGTGCTTGCTTGTACTACTACTAAGTTTGTAGGAGCATTTGATTTCGTGTAGTTTAGTTTCGTATATGAGTTTCGTATTTTTTTAATTTGTAAATAACAAGTTATTAAAAAATTAAACCCTTCCAAGATGGACAATAAATAAAGCCATAATATTTTATGGTAAAGGAAAGAGCGTAGAAACCATTGTTTTTTAGGAGATGTGATTATTGGATTAACCAATCAGAAATCGTCTGTGGCACACACATCTCTGTTTTTATAGATATATAGATAGATATAGATAGATAGATAGAAGATAGATAGATAGATATACACACATATATACATATACACACACACACATATGAGAAAGAGAGAGAGATTCTATTAAAGATGGAGGATTTTTATAATTTATAAATTTTAAGATATAAATTTACAATGGGTTTAAATATTATTTAAAACGGTAGGAAGATTAAGGAAAAGCGAAGATTAAATAATATATATATATATATATATATATATATATATATATATATATGTGCATCACATAAGTGAGTACACCCCTCACATTTCTGCAGATATTTACGTATATCTCTTCATGTGACACCACTGACAAAATGACACTTTGACACAATAAAAGGTAGTCTGTGTGCAACTTATATAACATAGTTAATTTATTTCCCCCCCCCCTCAAAATAACTCAACTTATAACCATAAAAAGCTAAACTCTTGCCAACAAGAATGAGTACACTCCTTAGGGAAAGTTGTCAATATTAGCATACACCATGTCAACTTTCAATATCTTGTGTGGCCACCATCATTATCCAAGACTGCAGTTACTCTCCTGAACATGGAGATTACCAAAGCTTCACAGGATGTACATTGGAAATTGGAATACTCTTCTGCTCTTCCATGACAATGTCACGGAGTTGGCAGATATTTGAGACTTTGCTCACCACCACCTTCTGTTTGGAGATCCCCCAAAGATGTTCTATTAGGTTCAAGTCCGGAGACATGCTTGGCCAGTCCATCACTTTTACCCTTAGCCTCTTCAGTAAAGCAATGATAGTCTTGGAGGCATGTTTGGGGCCATTGTCATGCTGGAACATTGCTGTGCAACCCAGTTTCTGGAGGGAGGGTATCATGCTCTGCTGCAGTATTTCATAGTACATGTTGGAGTTCATATTTCTCTCTATGATTTGTAATTCTCTAATACTCGCAGCATTCATGTAGCCCCAGACCATGACATTCCCACCACCCTGCCTGACTATAGGTATAACACACTTATCTTTGTACTCCTAACCTGGTCGCTGCAACACATGCTTGAAGCCATTGGAACCAAACAAATTAATCATCTCATTAGACCATAGGACAAGGTTCCAGTAATCCATGTGCTTTGTTGACATGTCTTCAGCAAACTCTTCATGGCTTTCTTGTGCATCGTCTTCAGAAGAGGCTTCCTCCTGGAGTGACCACCATGCACACCAATTTGATGTAGAGTGTGACGTATGGTCCGAGCACTAACAAGCTGACCCCTTCCACCTCTTCAATTTCTGCAGCAATGCTGACAGAAGTCCTATGTAAAAAAAAAAAAACCATTTGGATGTGACGCTCAGCTTCTTTGGACAACCTATCTGAGACCTGTTCTGAGTGGATTCTGCCCTTTTAAAACGCTGGGTTATCTTAGCTACTGTTCTACAGCTCAGTTTTAGGGTGTTGACAATCTTCGTGAACCCTTGGCCATCTTCATGTAGCGCAACAATATGCTTTTTAAGATCCTCAGAGAGTTCTTTGCCATGTGGGAAGTGTCAGTGACCAGTATGAAAGATCCTCAGAGAGTTCTTTGCCATATGGTGCCATGTTGAGACTGTCAGTGAACAGTATGAGAGAGAGTATGAGAACTACACTACAAATTTGAACATACCTGTTCCCTATGGACCCATGAGCCTAGTAACACTAATGAGTCTCATGACATTTTGGTGGGAAAATAAAAAGCAGTACTCAATTTGGACATTGAGGGGTGTAGTTTCTTAGGGGTGTACTCATTTTTGTTGGAAGGAGTTTAGCTTTTAATAGTTACATTTTGAAGGGAAAATAAATTAACTTAGTTATATAAGCTGCACACAGACTACTTTCATTGTCATTTTGTCAGTGTTGTCCAATGAAGAGATATACTTAAATATCTGCAGAAACGTAAGAGGTATACTCACTTATGTGATGCACTATATATATATATATATATATATATATATATATATATATATATATATATATATATAAATAAATAAATGACAATGTATCTATATTCAAAATTCCAAGATGTTGTCCATCTTACCATTTATTTCATGCTCAAAGAAACTTACCTAGTTGTAAAATACACATACCGAATATTTTGGTGTACAAGACAGACGGGTAAATTTACAGGTCCATTCTTCTTTTGTCAGGAGGCGGGGGGGGGGGAAATCATGGCTTGTTTACTATCTTTCATCTCATTAAAACTTTCAGTCAATATTTATCTTTTAAAATCAATTAAACAAACTGATATTTTAACTTACTTTTTATAGACTTATGTTTTTTTTCTGTGAGTGTAGTAGAAAGAGCGGATGACAAGTTACAAGTACTTCTATGCTTAACAACTGCCGTATTTGTTTGTCTTTCTCTTCCATGTGGAATAGAAAATCAGTTGGCCTGAGAGTTTTCATGAAATGTGAATAAAATATTGTTGGAAGTGATGTTAAGGCATTTAAACTATTGAATAGAAAATCAGTGGGCCTGAGAGTTTTCATGAAATGTGAATAAAATATTGTTGGAAGTGATGTTAAGGCATTTAAACTATTGAATAGAAAATCAGTGGGCCTGAGAGTTTTCATGAAATGTGAATAAAATATTGTTGGAAGTGATGTTAAGGCATTTAAACTGTTGAATAGAAAGTCAGTTGGCCTGAGAGTTTTCATGAAATGTGAATAAAATATTGTTGGAAGTGATGTTAAGGCATTTAAACTGTTGAATAGAAAGTCAGTTGGCCTGAGAGTTTTCATGAAATGTGAATAAAATATTGTTGGAAGTGATGTTAAGGCATTTAAACTGTTGAATAGAAAATCAGTTGGCCTGAGAGTTTTCATGAAATGTGAATAAAATATTGTTGGAAGTGATGTTAAGGCATTTAAACTGTTGAATAGAAAATCAGTTGGCCTGAGAGTTTTCATGAAATGTGAATAAAATATTGTTGGAAGTGATGTTAAGGCATTTAAACTGTTGAATAGAAAATCAGTTGGCCTGAGAGTTTTCATGAAATGTGAATAAAATATTGTTGGAAGTGATGTTAAGGCATTTAAACTGTTGAATAGAAAATCAGTTGGCCTGAGAGTTTTCATGAAATGTGAATAAAATATTGTTGGAAGTGATGTTAAGGCATTTAAACTGTTGAATAGAAAATCAGTTGGCCTGAGAGTTTTCATGAAATGTGAATAAAATATTGTTGGAAGTGATGTTAAGGCATTTAAACTATTGAATAGAAAATCAGTTGGCCTGAGAGTTTTCATGAAATGTGAATAAAATATTGTTGGAAGTGATGTTAAGGCATTTAAACTATTGAATAGAAAATCAGTGGGCCTGAGAGTTTTCATGAAATGTGAATAAAATATTGTTGGAAGTGATGTTAAGGCATTTAAACTATTGAATAGAAAATCAGTGGGCCTGAGAGTTTTCATGAAATGTGAATAAAATATTGTTGGAAGTGATGTTAAGGCATTTAAACTATTGAATAGAAAATCAGTTGGCCTGAGAGTTTTCATGAAATGTGAATAAAATATTGTTGGAAGTGATGTTAAGGCATTTAAACTATTGAATAGAAAATCAGTTGGCCTGAGAGTTTTCATGAAATGTGAATAAAATATTGTTGGAAGTGATGTTAAGGCATTTAAACTATTGAATAGAAAATCAGTGGGCCTGAGAGTTTTCATGAAATGTGAATAAAATATTGTTGGAAGTGATGTTAAGGCATTTAAACTGTTGAATAGAAAGTCAGTTGGCCTGAGAGTTTTCATGAAATGTGAATAAAATATTGTTGGAAGTGATGTTAAGGCATTTAAACTGTTGAATAGAAAGTCAGTTGGCCTGAGAGTTTTCATGAAATGTGAATAAAATATTGTTGGAAGTGATGTTAAGGCATTTAAACTGTTGAATAGAAAATCAGTTGGCCTGAGAGTTTTCATGAAATGTGAATAAAATATTGTTGGAAGTGATGTTAAGGCATTTAAACTGTTGAATAGAAAATCAGTTGGCCTGAGAGTTTTCATGAAATGTGAATAAAATATTGTTGGAAGTGATGTTAAGGCATTTAAACTGTTGAATAGAAAATCAGTTGGCCTGAGAGTTTTCATGAAATGTGAATAAAATATTGTTGGAAGTGATGTTAAGGCATTTAAACTGTTGAATAGAAAATCAGTTGGCCTGAGAGTTTTCATGAAATGTGAATAAAATATTGTTGGAAGTGATGTTAAGGCATTTAAACTATTGAATAGAAAATCAGTTGGCCTGAGAGTTTTCATGAAATGTGAATAAAATATTGTTGGAAGTGATGTTAAGGCATTTAAACTATTGAATAGAAAATCAGTGGGCCTGAGAGTTTTCATGAAATGTGAATAAAATATTGTTGGAAGTGATGTTAAGGCATTTAAACTGTTGAATAGAAAGTCAGTTGGCCTGAGAGTTTTCATGAAATGTGAATAAAATATTGTTGGAAGTGATGTTAAGGCATTTAAACTGTTGAATAGAAAGTCAGTTGGCCTGAGAGTTTTCATGAAATGTGAATAAAATATTGTTGGAAGTGATGTTAAGGCATTTAAACTGTTGAATAGAAAATCAGTTGGCCTGAGAGTTTTCATGAAATGTGAATAAAATATTGTTGGAAGTGATGTTAAGGCATTTAAACTGTTGAATAGAAAATCAGTTGGCCTGAGAGTTTTCATGAAATGTGAATAAAATATTGTTGGAAGTGATGTTAAGGCATTTAAACTGTTGAATAGAAAATCGGTTGGCCTGAGAGTTTTCATGAAATGTGAATAAAATATTGTTGGAAGTGATGTTAAGGCATTTAAACTGTTGAATAGAAAATCGGTTGGCCTGAGAGTTTTCATGAAATGTGAATAAAATATTGTTGGAAGTGATGTTAAGGCATTTAAACTGTTGAATAGAAAATCGGTTGACCTGAGAGTTTTCATGAAATGTGAATAAAATATTGTTGGAAGTGATGTTAAGGCATTTAAACTGTTGAATAGGAAATCGGTTGGCCTGAGAGTCTTCATGAAATGTGAATAAAATATTGTTGGAAGTGATGTTAAGGCATTTAAACTGTTGAATAGAAAATCGGTTGGCCTGAGAGTTTTCATGAAATGTGAATAAAATATTGTTGGAAGTGATGTTAAGGCATTTAAACTGTTGAATAGAAAATCGGTTGGCCTGAGAGTTTTCATGAAATGTGAATAAAATATTGTTGGAAGTGATGTTAAGGCATTTAAACTGTTGAATAGAAAATCGGTTGGCCTGAGAGTCTTCATGAAATGTGAATAAAATATTGTTGGAAGTGATGTGAAGGCAATTAAACTGTTGAATAGAAAATCAGTTGGCCTGAGAGTCTTCATGAAATGTGAATAAAATATTGTTGGAAGTGATGTTAAGGCATTTAAACTGTTGAATAGAAAATCAGTTGGCCTGAGAGTTTTCATGAAATGTGAATAAAATATTGCTGGAAGTGATGTGAAGGCATTTAAACTGTTGAATAGAAAATCAGTTGGCCTGAGAGTCTTCATGAAATGTGAATAAAATATTGTTGGAAGTGATGTGAAGGCATTTAAACTGTTGAATAAAAAATCAGTTGGCCTGAGAGTCTTCATGAAATGTGAATAAAATATTGTTGGAAGTGATGTTAAGGCATTTAAACTGTTGAATAGAAAATCGGTTGGCCTGAGAGTTTTCATGAAATGTGAATAAAATATTGTTGGAAGTGATGTTAAGGCATTTAAACTGTTGAATAGAAAATCGGTTGGCCTGAGAGTTTTCATGAAATGTGAATAAAATATTGTTGGAAGTGATGTTAAGGCATTTAAACTGTTGAATAGAAAATCGGTTGGCCTGAGAGTTTTCATGAAATGTGAATAAAATATTGTTGGAAGTGATGTTAAGGCATTTAAACTGTTGAATAGAAAATCAGTTGGCCTGAGAGTCTTCATGAAATGTGAATAAAATATTGTTGGAACTGATGTGAAGGCAATTAAACTGTTGAATAGAAAATCAGTGGGCCTGAGAGTTTTCATGAAATGTGAATAAAATATTGTTGGAAGTGATGTTAAGGCATTTAAACTGTTGAATAGAAAGTCAGTTGGCCTGAGAGTTTTCATGAAATGTGAATAAAATATTGTTGGAAGTGATGTTAAGGCATTTAAACTGTTGAATAGAAAATCAGTTGGCCTGAGAGTTTTCATGAAATGTGAATAAAATATTGTTGGAAGTGATGTTAAGGCATTTAAACTGTTGAATAGAAAATCAGTTGGCCTGAGAGTTTTCATGAAATGTGAATAAAATATTGTTGGAAGTGATGTTAAGGCATTTAAACTGTTGAATAGAAAATCAGTTGGCCTGAGAGTTTTCATGAAATGTGAATAAAATATTGTTGGAAGTGATGTTAAGGCATTTAAACTGTTGAATAGAAAATCAGTTGGCCTGAGAGTTTTCATGAAATGTGAATAAAATATTGTTGGAAGTGATGTTAAGGCATTTAAACTATTGAATAGAAAATCAGTTGGCCTGAGAGTTTTCATGAAATGTGAATAAAATATTGTTGGAAGTGATGTTAAGGCATTTAAACTATTGAATAGAAAATCAGTGGGCCTGAGAGTTTTCATGAAATGTGAATAAAATATTGTTGGAAGTGATGTTAAGGCATTTAAACTATTGAATAGAAAATCAGTGGGCCTGAGAGTTTTCATGAAATGTGAATAAAATATTGTTGGAAGTGATGTTAAGGCATTTAAACTATTGAATAGAAAATCAGTTGGCCTGAGAGTTTTCATGAAATGTGAATAAAATATTGTTGGAAGTGATGTTAAGGCATTTAAACTATTGAATAGAAAATCAGTTGGCCTGAGAGTTTTCATGAAATGTGAATAAAATATTGTTGGAAGTGATGTTAAGGCATTTAAACTATTGAATAGAAAATCAGTGGGCCTGAGAGTTTTCATGAAATGTGAATAAAATATTGTTGGAAGTGATGTTAAGGCATTTAAACTGTTGAATAGAAAGTCAGTTGGCCTGAGAGTTTTCATGAAATGTGAATAAAATATTGTTGGAAGTGATGTTAAGGCATTTAAACTGTTGAATAGAAAGTCAGTTGGCCTGAGAGTTTTCATGAAATGTGAATAAAATATTGTTGGAAGTGATGTTAAGGCATTTAAACTGTTGAATAGAAAATCAGTTGGCCTGAGAGTTTTCATGAAATGTGAATAAAATATTGTTGGAAGTGATGTTAAGGCATTTAAACTGTTGAATAGAAAATCAGTTGGCCTGAGAGTTTTCATGAAATGTGAATAAAATATTGTTGGAAGTGATGTTAAGGCATTTAAACTGTTGAATAGAAAATCAGTTGGCCTGAGAGTTTTCATGAAATGTGAATAAAATATTGTTGGAAGTGATGTTAAGGCATTTAAACAGTTGAATAGAAAATCAGTTGGCCTGAGAGTTTTCATGAAATGTGAATAAAATATTGTTGGAAGTGATGTTAAGGCATTTAAACTATTGAATAGAAAATCAGTTGGCCTGAGAGTTTTCATGAAATGTGAATAAAATATTGTTGGAAGTGATGTTAAGGCATTTAAACTATTGAATAGAAAATCAGTGGGCCTGAGAGTTTTCATGAAATGTGAATAAAATATTGTTGGAAGTGATGTTAAGGCATTTAAACTGTTGAATAGAAAGTCAGTTGGCCTGAGAGTTTTCATGAAATGTGAATAAAATATTGTTGGAAGTGATGTTAAGGCATTTAAACTGTTGAATAGAAAATCAGTTGGCCTGAGAGTTTTCATGAAATGTGAATAAAATATTGTTGGAAGTGATGTTAAGGCATTTAAACTGTTGAATAGAAAATCGGTTGGCCTGAGAGTTTTCATGAAATGTGAATAAAATATTGTTGGAAGTGATGTTAAGGCATTTAAACTGTTGAATAGAAAATCGGTTGGCCTGAGAGTTTTCATGAAATGTGAATAAAATATTGTTGGAAGTGATGTTAAGGCATTTAAACTGTTGAATAGAAAATCGGTTGGCCTGAGAGTTTTCATGAAATGTGAATAAAATATTGTTGGAAGTGATGTTAAGGCATTTAAACTGTTGAATAGAAAATCAGTTGGCCTGAGAGTCTTCATGAAATGTGAATAAAATATTGTTGGAACTGATGTGAAGGCAATTAAACTGTTGAATAGAAAATCAGTGGGCCTGAGAGTTTTCATGAAATGTGAATAAAATATTGTTGGAAGTGATGTTAAGGCATTTAAACTGTTGAATAGAAAGTCAGTTGGCCTGAGAGTTTTCATGAAATGTGAATAAAATATTGTTGGAAGTGATGTTAAGGCATTTAAACTGTTGAATAGAAAATCAGTTGGCCTGAGAGTTTTCATGAAATGTGAATAAAATATTGTTGGAAGTGATGTTAAGGCATTTAAACTATTGAATAGAAAATCAGTGGGCCTGAGAGTTTTCATGAAATGTGAATAAAATATTGTTGGAAGTGATGTTAAGGCATTTAAACTATTGAATAGAAAATCAGTGGGCCTGAGAGTTTTCATGAAATGTGAATAAAATATTGTTGGAAGTGATGTTAAGGCATTTAAACTATTGAATAGAAAATCAGTTGGCCTGAGAGTTTTCATGAAATGTGAATAAAATATTGTTGGAAGTGATGTTAAGGCATTTAAACTATTGAATAGAAAATCAGTTGGCCTGAGAGTTTTCATGAAATGTGAATAAAATATTGTTGGAAGTGATGTTAAGGCATTTAAACTATTGAATAGAAAATCAGTGGGCCTGAGAGTTTTCATGAAATGTGAATAAAATATTGTTGGAAGTGATGTTAAGGCATTTAAACTGTTGAATAGAAAGTCAGTTGGCCTGAGAGTTTTCATGAAATGTGAATAAAATATTGTTGGAAGTGATGTTAAGGCATTTAAACTGTTGAATAGAAAGTCAGTTGGCCTGAGAGTTTTCATGAAATGTGAATAAAATATTGTTGGAAGTGATGTTAAGGCATTTAAACTGTTGAATAGAAAATCAGTTGGCCTGAGAGTTTTCATGAAATGTGAATAAAATATTGTTGGAAGTGATGTTAAGGCATTTAAACTGTTGAATAGAAAATCAGTTGGCCTGAGAGTTTTCATGAAATGTGAATAAAATATTGTTGGAAGTGATGTTAAGGCATTTAAACTGTTGAATAGAAAATCAGTTGGCCTGAGAGTTTTCATGAAATGTGAATAAAATATTGTTGGAAGTGATGTTAAGGCATTTAAACTGTTGAATAGAAAATCAGTTGGCCTGAGAGTTTTCATGAAATGTGAATAAAATATTGTTGGAAGTGATGTTAAGGCATTTAAACTATTGAATAGAAAATCAGTTGGCCTGAGAGTTTTCATGAAATGTGAATAAAATATTGTTGGAAGTGATGTTAAGGCATTTAAACTATTGAATAGAAAATCAGTGGGCCTGAGAGTTTTCATGAAATGTGAATAAAATATTGTTGGAAGTGATGTTAAGGCATTTAAACTGTTGAATAGAAAGTCAGTTGGCCTGAGAGTTTTCATGAAATGTGAATAAAATATTGTTGGAAGTGATGTTAAGGCATTTAAACTGTTGAATAGAAAATCAGTTGGCCTGAGAGTTTTCATGAAATGTGAATAAAATATTGTTGGAAGTGATGTTAAGGCATTTAAACTGTTGAATAGAAAATCGGTTGGCCTGAGAGTTTTCATGAAATGTGAATAAAATATTGTTGGAAGTGATGTTAAGGCATTTAAACTGTTGAATAGAAAATCGGTTGGCCTGAGAGTTTTCATGAAATGTGAATAAAATATTGTTGGAAGTGATGTTAAGGCATTTAAACTGTTGAATAGAAAATCGGTTGACCTGAGAGTTTTCATGAAATGTGAATAAAATATTGTTGGAAGTGATGTTAAGGCATTTAAACTGTTGAATAGGAAATCGGTTGGCCTGAGAGTCTTCATGAAATGTGAATAAAATATTGTTGGAAGTGATGTTAAGGCATTTAAACTGTTGAATAGAAAATCGGTTGGCCTGAGAGTTTTCATGAAATGTGAATAAAATATTGTTGGAAGTGATGTTAAGGCATTTAAACTGTTGAATAGAAAATCGGTTGGCCTGAGAGTTTTCATGAAATGTGAATAAAATATTGTTGGAAGTGATGTTAAGGCATTTAAACTGTTGAATAGAAAATCGGTTGGCCTGAGAGTTTTCATGAAATGTGAATAAAATATTGTTGGAAGTGATGTGAAGGCAATTAAACTGTTGAATAGAAAGTCAGTTGGCCTGAGAGTCTTCATGAAATGTGAATAAAATATTGTTGGAAGTGATGTTAAGGCATTTAAACTGTTGAATAGAAAATCAGTTGGCCTGAGAGTTTTCATGAAATGTGAATAAAATATTGCTGGAAGTGATGTGAAGGCATTTAAACTGTTGAATAGAAAATCAGTTGGCCTGAGAGTCTTCATGAAATGTGAATAAAATATTGTTGGAAGTGATGTGAAGGCATTTAAACTGTTGAATAAAAAATCAGTTGGCTTGAGAGTCTTCATGAAATGTGAATAAAATATTGTTGGAAGTGATGTTAAGGCATTTAAACTGTTGAATAGAAAATCGGTTGGCCTGAGAGTTTTCATGAAATGTGAATAAAATATTGTTGGAAGTGATGTTAAGGCATTTAAACTGTTGAATAGAAAATCGGTTGGCCTGAGAGTTTTCATGAAATGTGAATAAAATATTGTTGGAAGTGATGTTAAGGCATTTAAACTGTTGAATAGAAAATCGGTTGGCCTGAGAGTTTTCATGAAATGTGAATAAAATATTGTTGGAAGTGATGTTAAGGCATTTAAACTGTTGAATAGAAAATCAGTTGGCCTGAGAGTCTTCATGAAATGTGAATAAAATATTGTTGGAACTGATGTGAAGGCAATTAAACTGTTGAATAGAAAATCAGTTGGCCTGAGAGTCTTCATGAAATGTGAATAAAATATTGTTGGAAGTGATGTTAAGGCATTTAAACTGTTGAATAGAAAGTCAGTTGGCCTGAGAGTTTTCATGAAATGTGAATAAAATATTGTTGGAACTGATGTGAAGGCAATTAAACTGTTGAATAGAAAATCAGTTGGCCTGAGAGTCTTCATGAAATGTGAATAAAATATTGTTGGAAGTGATGTGAAGGCAATTAAACTGTTGAATAGAAAATCAGTTGGCCTGAGAGTTTTCATGAAATGTGAATAAAATATTGTTGGAAGTGATGTTAAGGCATTTAAACTGTTGAATAGAAAATCAGTTGGCCTGAGAGTCTTCATGAAATGTGAATAAAATATTGTTGGAAGTGATGTGAAGGCAATTAAACTGTTGAATAGAAAATCAGTTGGCCTGAGAGTCTTCATGAAATGTGAATAAAATATTGTTGGAAGTGATGTGAAGGCATTTAAACTGTTGAATAGAAAATCAGTTGGCCTGAGAGTCTTCATGAAATGTGAATAAAATATTGTTGGAAGTGATGTGAAGGCATTTAAACTGTTGAATAGAAAATCAGTTGGCCTGAGAGTCTTCATGAAATGTGAATAAAATATTGTTGGAAGTGATGTGAAGGCAATTAAACTGTTGAATAGAAAATCAGTTGGCCTGAGAGTTTTCATGAAATGTGAATAAAATATTGTTGGAAGTGATGTTAAGGCATTTAAACTGTTGAATAGAAAATCGGTTGGCCTGAGAGTTTTCATGAAATGTGAATAAAATATTGTTGGAAGTGATGTTAAGGCATTTAAACTGTTGAATAGAAAATCGGTTGGCCTGAGAGTCTTCATGAAATGTGAATAAAATATTGTTGGAAGTGATGTGAAGGCAATTAAACTGTTGAATAGAAAATCAGTTGGCCTGAGAGTCTTCATGAAATGTGAATAAAATATTGTTGGAAGTGATGTTAAGGCATTTAAACTGTTGAATAGAAAATCAGTTGGCCTGAGAGTTTTCATGAAATGTGAATAAAATATTGCTGGAAGTGATGTGAAGGCATTTAAACTGTTGAATAGAAAATCAGTTGGCCTGAGAGTCTTCATGAAATGTGAATAAAATATTGTTGGAAGTGATGTGAAGGCATTTAAACTGTTGAATAAAAAATCAGTTGGCCTGAGAGTCTTCATGAAATGTGAATAAAATATTGTTGGAAGTGATGTTAAGGCATTTAAACTGTTGAATAGAAAATCGGTTGGCCTGAGAGTTTTCATGAAATGTGAATAAAATATTGTTGGAAGTGATGTTAAGGCATTTAAACTGTTGAATAGAAAATCGGTTGGCCTGAGAGTTTTCATGAAATGTGAATAAAATATTGTTGGAAGTGATGTTAAGGCATTTAAACTGTTGAATAGAAAATCGGTTGGCCTGAGAGTTTTCATGAAATGTGAATAAAATATTGTTGGAAGTGATGTTAAGGCATTTAAACTGTTGAATAGAAAATCAGTTGGCCTGAGAGTCTTCATGAAATGTGAATAAAATATTGTTGGAACTGATGTGAAGGCAATTAAACTGTTGAATAGAAAATCAGTGGGCCTGAGAGTTTTCATGAAATGTGAATAAAATATTGTTGGAAGTGATGTTAAGGCATTTAAACTGTTGAATAGAAAGTCAGTTGGCCTGAGAGTTTTCATGAAATGTGAATAAAATATTGTTGGAAGTGATGTTAAGGCATTTAAACTGTTGAATAGAAAATCAGTTGGCCTGAGAGTTTTCATGAAATGTGAATAAAATATTGTTGGAAGTGATGTTAAGGCATTTAAACTGTTGAATAGAAAATCAGTTGGCCTGAGAGTTTTCATGAAATGTGAATAAAATATTGTTGGAAGTGATGTTAAGGCATTTAAACTGTTGAATAGAAAATCAGTTGGCCTGAGAGTTTTCATGAAATGTGAATAAAATATTGTTGGAAGTGATGTTAAGGCATTTAAACTGTTGAATAGAAAATCAGTTGGCCTGAGAGTTTTCATGAAATGTGAATAAAATATTGTTGGAAGTGATGTTAAGGCATTTAAACTATTGAATAGAAAATCAGTTGGCCTGAGAGTTTTCATGAAATGTGAATAAAATATTGTTGGAAGTGATGTTAAGGCATTTAAACTATTGAATAGAAAATCAGTGGGCCTGAGAGTTTTCATGAAATGTGAATAAAATATTGTTGGAAGTGATGTTAAGGCATTTAAACTATTGAATAGAAAATCAGTGGGCCTGAGAGTTTTCATGAAATGTGAATAAAATATTGTTGGAAGTGATGTTAAGGCATTTAAACTATTGAATAGAAAATCAGTTGGCCTGAGAGTTTTCATGAAATGTGAATAAAATATTGTTGGAAGTGATGTTAAGGCATTTAAACTATTGAATAGAAAATCAGTTGGCCTGAGAGTTTTCATGAAATGTGAATAAAATATTGTTGGAAGTGATGTTAAGGCATTTAAACTATTGAATAGAAAATCAGTGGGCCTGAGAGTTTTCATGAAATGTGAATAAAATATTGTTGGAAGTGATGTTAAGGCATTTAAACTGTTGAATAGAAAGTCAGTTGGCCTGAGAGTTTTCATGAAATGTGAATAAAATATTGTTGGAAGTGATGTTAAGGCATTTAAACTGTTGAATAGAAAGTCAGTTGGCCTGAGAGTTTTCATGAAATGTGAATAAAATATTGTTGGAAGTGATGTTAAGGCATTTAAACTGTTGAATAGAAAATCAGTTGGCCTGAGAGTTTTCATGAAATGTGAATAAAATATTGTTGGAAGTGATGTTAAGGCATTTAAACTGTTGAATAGAAAATCAGTTGGCCTGAGAGTTTTCATGAAATGTGAATAAAATATTGTTGGAAGTGATGTTAAGGCATTTAAACTGTTAAATAGAAAATCAGTTGGCCTGAGAGTTTTCATGAAATGTGAATAAAATATTGTTGGAAGTGATGTTAAGGCATTTAAACTGTTGAATAGAAAATCAGTTGGCCTGAGAGTTTTCATGAAATGTGAATAAAATATTGTTGGAAGTGATGTTAAGGCATTTAAACTATTGAATAGAAAATCAGTTGGCCTGAGAGTTTTCATGAAATGTGAATAAAATATTGTTGGAAGTGATGTTAAGGCATTTAAACTATTGAATAGAAAATCAGTGGGCCTGAGAGTTTTCATGAAATGTGAATAAAATATTGTTGGAAGTGATGTTAAGGCATTTAAACTGTTGAATAGAAAGTCAGTTGGCCTGAGAGTTTTCATGAAATGTGAATAAAATATTGTTGGAAGTGATGTTAAGGCATTTAAACTGTTGAATAGAAAATCAGTTGGCCTGAGAGTTTTCATGAAATGTGAATAAAATATTGTTGGAAGTGATGTTAAGGCATTTAAACTGTTGAATAGAAAATCGGTTGGCCTGAGAGTTTTCATGAAATGTGAATAAAATATTGTTGGAAGTGATGTTAAGGCATTTAAACTGTTGAATAGAAAATCGGTTGGCCTGAGAGTTTTCATGAAATGTGAATAAAATATTGTTGGAAGTGATGTTAAGGCATTTAAACTGTTGAATAGAAAATCGGTTGGCCTGAGAGTTTTCATGAAATGTGAATAAAATATTGTTGGAAGTGATGTTAAGGCATTTAAACTGTTGAATAGAAAATCAGTTGGCCTGAGAGTCTTCATGAAATGTGAATAAAATATTGTTGGAACTGATGTGAAGGCAATTAAACTGTTGAATAGAAAATCAGTGGGCCTGAGAGTTTTCATGAAATGTGAATAAAATATTGTTGGAAGTGATGTTAAGGCATTTAAACTGTTGAATAGAAAGTCAGTTGGCCTGAGAGTTTTCATGAAATGTGAATAAAATATTGTTGGAAGTGATGTTAAGGCATTTAAACTGTTGAATAGAAAATCAGTTGGCCTGAGAGTTTTCATGAAATGTGAATAAAATATTGTTGGAAGTGATGTTAAGGCATTTAAACTATTGAATAGAAAATCAGTGGGCCTGAGAGTTTTCATGAAATGTGAATAAAATATTGTTGGAAGTGATGTTAAGGCATTTAAACTATTGAATAGAAAATCAGTGGGCCTGAGAGTTTTCATGAAATGTGAATAAAATATTGTTGGAAGTGATGTTAAGGCATTTAAACTATTGAATAGAAAATCAGTTGGCCTGAGAGTTTTCATGAAATGTGAATAAAATATTGTTGGAAGTGATGTTAAGGCATTTAAACTATTGAATAGAAAATCAGTTGGCCTGAGAGTTTTCATGAAATGTGAATAAAATATTGTTGGAAGTGATGTTAAGGCATTTAAACTATTGAATAGAAAATCAGTGGGCCTGAGAGTTTTCATGAAATGTGAATAAAATATTGTTGGAAGTGATGTTAAGGCATTTAAACTGTTGAATAGAAAGTCAGTTGGCCTGAGAGTTTTCATGAAATGTGAATAAAATATTGTTGGAAGTGATGTTAAGGCATTTAAACTGTTGAATAGAAAGTCAGTTGGCCTGAGAGTTTTCATGAAATGTGAATAAAATATTGTTGGAAGTGATGTTAAGGCATTTAAACTGTTGAATAGAAAATCAGTTGGCCTGAGAGTTTTCATGAAATGTGAATAAAATATTGTTGGAAGTGATGTTAAGGCATTTAAACTGTTGAATAGAAAATCAGTTGGCCTGAGAGTTTTCATGAAATGTGAATAAAATATTGTTGGAAGTGATGTTAAGGCATTTAAACTGTTGAATAGAAAATCAGTTGGCCTGAGAGTTTTCATGAAATGTGAATAAAATATTGTTGGAAGTGATGTTAAGGCATTTAAACTGTTGAATAGAAAATCAGTTGGCCTGAGAGTTTTCATGAAATGTGAATAAAATATTGTTGGAAGTGATGTTAAGGCATTTAAACTATTGAATAGAAAATCAGTTGGCCTGAGAGTTTTCATGAAATGTGAATAAAATATTGTTGGAAGTGATGTTAAGGCATTTAAACTATTGAATAGAAAATCAGTGGGCCTGAGAGTTTTCATGAAATGTGAATAAAATATTGTTGGAAGTGATGTTAAGGCATTTAAACTGTTGAATAGAAAGTCAGTTGGCCTGAGAGTTTTCATGAAATGTGAATAAAATATTGTTGGAAGTGATGTTAAGGCATTTAAACTGTTGAATAGAAAATCAGTTGGCCTGAGAGTTTTCATGAAATGTGAATAAAATATTGTTGGAAGTGATGTTAAGGCATTTAAACTGTTGAATAGAAAATCGGTTGGCCTGAGAGTTTTCATGAAATGTGAATAAAATATTGTTGGAAGTGATGTTAAGGCATTTAAACTGTTGAATAGAAAATCGGTTGGCCTGAGAGTTTTCATGAAATGTGAATAAAATATTGTTGGAAGTGATGTTAAGGCATTTAAACTGTTGAATAGAAAATCGGTTGACCTGAGAGTTTTCATGAAATGTGAATAAAATATTGTTGGAAGTGATGTTAAGGCATTTAAACTGTTGAATAGGAAATCGGTTGGCCTGAGAGTCTTCATGAAATGTGAATAAAATATTGTTGGAAGTGATGTTAAGGCATTTAAACTGTTGAATAGAAAATCGGTTGGCCTGAGAGTTTTCATGAAATGTGAATAAAATATTGTTGGAAGTGATGTTAAGGCATTTAAACTGTTGAATAGAAAATCGGTTGGCCTGAGAGTTTTCATGAAATGTGAATAAAATATTGTTGGAAGTGATGTTAAGGCATTTAAACTGTTGAATAGAAAATCGGTTGGCCTGAGAGTTTTCATGAAATGTGAATAAAATATTGTTGGAAGTGATGTGAAGGCAATTAAACTGTTGAATAGAAAATCAGTTGGCCTGAGAGTCTTCATGAAATGTGAATAAAATATTGTTGGAAGTGATGTTAAGGCATTTAAACTGTTGAATAGAAAATCAGTTGGCCTGAGAGTTTTCATGAAATGTGAATAAAATATTGCTGGAAGTGATGTGAAGGCATTTAAACTGTTGAATAGAAAATCAGTTGGCCTGAGAGTCTTCATGAAATGTGAATAAAATATTGTTGGAAGTGATGTGAAGGCATTTAAACTGTTGAATAAAAAATCAGTTGGCCTGAGAGTCTTCATGAAATGTGAATAAAATATTGTTGGAAGTGATGTTAAGGCATTTAAACTGTTGAATAGAAAATCGGTTGGCCTGAGAGTTTTCATGAAATGTGAATAAAATATTGTTGGAAGTGATGTTAAGGCATTTAAACTGTTGAATAGAAAATCGGTTGGCCTGAGAGTTTTCATGAAATGTGAATAAAATATTGTTGGAAGTGATGTTAAGGCATTTAAACTGTTGAATAGAAAATCGGTTGGCCTGAGAGTTTTCATGAAATGTGAATAAAATATTGTTGGAAGTGATGTTAAGGCATTTAAACTGTTGAATAGAAAATCAGTTGGCCTGAGAGTCTTCATGAAATGTGAATAAAATATTGTTGGAACTGATGTGAAGGCAATTAAACTGTTGAATAGAAAATCAGTTGGCCTGAGAGTCTTCATGAAATGTGAATAAAATATTGTTGGAAGTGATGTTAAGGCATTTAAACTGTTGAATAGAAAGTCAGTTGGCCTGAGAGTTTTCATGAAATGTGAATAAAATATTGTTGGAACTGATGTGAAGGCAATTAAACTGTTGAATAGAAAATCAGTTGGCCTGAGAGTCTTCATGAAATGTGAATAAAATATTGTTGGAAGTGATGTGAAGGCAATTAAACTGTTGAATAGAAAATCAGTTGGCCTGAGAGTTTTCATGAAATGTGAATAAAATATTGTTGGAAGTGATGTTAAGGCATTTAAACTGTTGAATAGAAAATCAGTTGGCCTGAGAGTCTTCATGAAATGTGAATAAAATATTGTTGGAAGTGATGTGAAGGCAATTAAACTGTTGAATAGAAAATCAGTTGGCCTGAGAGTCTTCATGAAATGTGAATAAAATATTGTTGGAAGTGATGTGAAGGCATTTAAACTGTTGAATAGAAAATCAGTTGGCCTGAGAGTCTTCATGAAATGTGAATAAAATATTGTTGGAAGTGATGTGAAGGCATTTAAACTGTTGAATAGAAAATCAGTTGGCCTGAGAGTCTTCATGAAATGTGAATAAAATATTGTTGGAAGTGATGTGAAGGCAATTAAACTGTTGAATAGAAAATCAGTTGGCCTGAGAGTCTTCATGAAATGTGAATAAAATATTGTTGGAAGTGATGTTAAGGCATTTAAACTGTTGAATAGAAAATCAGTTGGCCTGAGAGTCTTCATGAAATGTGAATAAAATATTGTTGGAAGTGATGTGAAGGCAATTAAACTGTTGAATAGAAAATCAGTTGGCCTGAGAGTCTTCATGAAATGTGAATAAAATATTGTTGGAAGTGATGTTAAGGCATTTAAACTGTTGAATAGAAAATCAGTTGGCCTGAGAGTTTTCATGAAATGTGAATAAAATATTGTTGGAAGTGATGTGAAGGCAATTAAACTGTTGAATAGAAAATCAGTTGGCCTGAGAGTCTTCATGAAATGTGAATAAAATATTGTTGGAAGTGATGTGAAGGCAATTAAACTGTTGAATAGAAAATCAGTTGGCCTGAGAGTCTTCATGAAATGTGAATAAAATATTGTTGGAAGTGATGTGAAGGCAATTAAACTGTTGAATAGAAAATCAGTTGGCCTGAGAGTCTTCATGAAATGTGAATAAAATATTGTTGGAAGTGATGTGAAGGCATTTAAACTGTTGAATAAAAAATCAGTTGGCCTGAGAGTTTTCATGAAATGTGAATAAAATATTGTTGGAAGTGATGTTAAGGCATTAAAACTGTTGAATAGAAAATCGATTGGCCTGAGAGTTATGAAACCTCATAAGAGCTAAGTTGAAAAGCTCTTGTTTTTAGCTGGGAAATTGATTAATGGAACTAAAGTATGCAACCTGCATCATGAAGCTTGAATCAAAGAACTCGACTAAACAAGTGTAAAACGATTTATGAATAAATTATTGTTTCGTTATATAAAAATGTCCCAGAGTTTTTCCTTGTTTCTCGCTTGCCGGCCTGAATGAAAATGCAGTTTGTTTCAGGTATGCCCTGACGCCAGATGATGAAGGAGACAGACTGGGTCCAGCACGAAGCCAGAGTGACGGCCGAAATTAACGATGTTGCCACACGGACTTAGGGTCATGCACATTTCGCGTGCCCTGAGCAGCAGAAGGATATTTTCCAGTGACCAGTGAGAGTCTGGTCACCCTTGAGGGGTCCACCACTAGACAAGTAAGAATGTAGCCCTGCTGGGTTGCATCTATGGTCCTGTGAGCTGGGAGCGACGAACACGGCCAGAAGTACATCACAAGTATGCTCCAGTGAACCAGGATAGCGACGGATGCGGCCTGGTCCTCGGATGAGAGAGGGGTAGGGTTATATTATACATGGAAGTAAAAAAAAAAAAAAAAAAAAAAAAAAAAAAAAAATGGAAAAAAATAAAGAAAGACAATTAAACTGGCAAAATCAACTGGGATTATTTGTTTTTGTGAAGCAGAAGATATCAAGTAGAAAATACACTGGGGCTTCTATATCGTGATTAGGCCCAATGTTTCAAATTCAAAGACAGATATCAGGAATCAGCAAACAAAATACTCAAAGATATGTAAACTTGATTATTGATTTGCATTGGATTAGTTTTTTTTTTTCATTACTTTTCATGGTTCCAATAATAGTTCGTACACTCATGCTTGTCAAACAATTTCCTTCCATTACATGTAAACAGTCACAAAAATGGATTCAAAATTTTGAGGACATCAGGGACTTACCAATCCAATAACTTTCAAAAGATGCCCTCAGATACCTTCAGACTCAAGTCCCGAAAGCTTTTCTACAACTCAAAAAGCAAAAATTTCTACCCAGTTGAGACATGAAAGCAGGAATGGAGAAACAATACTTCCAAAGGAGAGGACATTGTTGAAGACCCAACTTTGTGCCTCCCAGGTTTTGCTACAAATAGTACGAAGCAGTGAGTAGCTGCAAGCTGTATCAGAACAAGACATTGCAGGACTGCAGTAAACAAACACAGGTAGCGACAAATAGACTCCCCAATCTGTTCAAAGTGCAAGGAAGCTCACCAGGACACAGACCACCTGATCCTAAACTGTCGAGTCACCTGACTGGAAAAAGGCTACGCGACAGTTCATTTATCTGAAGACAATTTCTGAGAGTGGTTTGAAAAAAAAAAGTGGTATAGAGTTCTAACCCATACGATACAACGGGTCACAAATAAATATCAGTAAAAAAATAGAAACTAACAAAATCATTTCAATATTTCCTTTTTTTACAGGGAACGATTGCTTTCCTATACGAATTTAATGAATACCCATAACCAAAAACAGTTATTGTTAAGTCTACATATATAACTGATAATAGAAGTATTGGTCTGTGTGTGTAGGGGAGGGGCATGATAAAAGCGACTACTTCTCAGTGAAATATTAAAAAAAAAAATGATCATGCAGGAAAATACCCGAGTTTGGTTAAGATTGAAGATAATGAACTTCAACAAACAATCTACATAATATAAAACAAACTTTTCTTTTTAACCAAACTTATCCTTCAACTAAGTTTCATTTCAAGCTTACAGAGGCAACAAAAATGCTTCCTTAAACAATGTTTTCTGCACATCTTTTTATCGTAAGAAAAGGATTTAATAGAATATTTTAGGTTGCACTGGCAAAGGAGATAATAAAATCTCAACAAATAATTTCTTTTTAGAAAACGACCCCAGACTTTTTGACATCTGGAAACATAGTTCAGTGGTAGAGCATTCGACTGCAGATCGAATGATCCCCTGTTCAAGCTCAGGTGTACCTCACCATTTTATTTTAATTTTTTCTTATTAATAAATTCAATTTACGATAAAAGAGATACCATTTAAAATTGTTGCAAATCATTTGTTTGCATATTTTAAAACTAAACATTAATAAAAAGTGACTTTTCCAGGGCATTCATCGTCAAGCCCAAATATCAGCTGACGTGATATTGTAAACAAAAACAGACAGAATTTGATGAATGAGATTATCATTTTTAATTATTTTATTTTTTTGTTTGCGAATTAGTCAACCAAGCAAATTATTCCTTGTAATATATAATCTATATCTATAATATAAATCTCACCTGTCTGTTTAAATGTATGTATGTATGGCTGCCTAAAACTTCGACAGAAGCGACGGATTTTCACGATGAAAAAAAAAGATGATGAAAAAAAAAAAAAGATTGCTAAAATATTGAAAAGGTCTAAAAGCGTTGTTTTTCAGGTTATTGAAAATAGGAAAAAAAAAAAAAAAAAGGTTTGTTATTGACTGAAAAGAAAAAAAATAATTCCCAATTTTAACCGTAATAATCATTGTCAACATACTCCGCAAATGCTTAAAAAAAAAAAAAAAAAAAAAAATTGAGGGGGTGGTAGTGTCAGTAGGTTGGGTGGTTGTTTTACGGCATATCAACCCTTTTCAAGTTATTTAATGCCGAATCCAGTGATTTTGGAGAAAAAGTTTTTAATAGAACATGTTTTTTTTTTTTCAAGTCAGTTTCTATTTAACCCATAATTGGAATCCTAACAGGTACTACAACTCCGCGTCAGAGTGAACCTGGGAGCAGTGGCAATTATGGGGTGGCTTCACACTCGCCAAAGCCCGCAAGCTGGGGCTTCACCATTGGATATAGTTTAAGGTCATATCCAGGACCGTGTCAGTAGGAGAGAAATAGACTTGTTTATCACGTGTGTGTGTACAAACCTGGCAGCTAATGAATACAATGTATGATACAGGTCTTTATGTCTCTATAAGTACTGATCTCCACAAAATTTGAATGAGATTTTCTTAATAATCATAGTAGAAAAACCTATAAAAGGCGTCATTCTAAAGAAAATTGTGGAAGTGGATCTAATGTACAAACTTACCCTCCACCAAAAAACAAAAAAGTTAACGTGTGTGCAATTTTGAGAATCAATCCCGAAAAGAAATTTAAATAAAATACTCCACTGAATTTAATTCCCTAATTATTCAAATTAACGTAAAAAAAAAAAAATAAATAAATAAATAAATAAAAAAGGTATTTGCTTGTTTGGTTATTGGCCTTTTGGTCAAGATCAAAGTGTAGTATCTGTTCTTCAGATGCTGCACTTCCATTTTTTGTTCTCTTTCGGTGGAGGAGAAATCCTTCACGACTGAGACAATTTTTATTTTTGTACCTTTTCTCCACGTTAAAAAACGACCCTGGTGTCTAACTCTGTCCCGTGGGGAGGCAAAGTAAATAGGTACATTAAAATTTATGGAAATGCCTAAATATTTAGATATGGCTACATTTCCATACTTTGAAATATCTTACAATCTGCCATAGCAGTGTCGTCCACGTGTTTACGAAATTTGAAATTCAGATACTTATATTCTAATATTTTTGCATATTATTATAGCAAATCATCATATGAAAACAATCCAGTAAAAACAGTTGCAAAATGCTACGGGTGTAATGGCTCGGATCACATACATAAGCAAACAAGATGTCCAGTATTTGGGAAAAGAATATAGCTACTACAGAGTAACAAATCACTTTGAAAAAAAAAAAAAAAAAACATGCTTAAAAACATTGACTATTGTGGTCATATCCAGGCTGATAGACCAACCTCTAGTCTATCCCTTTTAGAGTATAAAAACATTCTCTAATCTAATAAATCAGGTACTGTCTACCAAACTCCAGCCCCATCACCACACTGTTGAATCCATGGTCTTCGTCCACTAGTACTTTCATGAAAATGTGCCCCGATGAACTTCCTGTACTTTGACACCTGACGACAAACTATCCTTTCACTGTAGAGGTCCCTCAGATGCCAGAAAACATACTCTTGCCTTTGAAATTCCCTCCTTGCTCTCCAACTATACCAATATGCAGAAATTTAAATGTAATGTGAACAAACGTCTTGCTGCCCAACTCAGAATACTCCCTATAAACCTGACTCCTAATGTCTCAGTTACAATGTGCCTAATCTATAAATATAAAAGCGAAAATGTGTGTATGTGTGCCTGCTAAAAACTTTCGACAGACACGACGAAAATTCACAAACTCGGTATCATATTGAAGCCCCATCCTTTGCTCGAAAAATATCAAAAAATTGGCCAAAAACATTAAATTTTTTTCACCCCGAAATCGACAATTTTTGACAGGGTGTCAACAAAAACGGTCCTCTTGCGACGACGTCATGACCTGATTTACTTTAAATAGTTGAAAAAAAAATGACTAAATTTCATGTAGGTCATGTTAGCTCAGTTGGTTAGCGCGTTGGTTCGTTATCCAGTATTCGTTTTGGGTTCGAATCGTGGTGTGAGATATCTTTTTTTTTTTTTCAATTTTTTAAATTTAAATATTGAACCAGTGTTATTTAAGCCATTTTTCACGTAACGTTCGTTTTTCTGTTTTTTTTTTTTTTTTTTTTTTTACTTCGCTTATCCACCCCCGACCACACACCCGGGTACCCACAGATTTTTAAAAAATTTTAATATCGAAACAGGCTTATTTAAGCCATTTTTCACGTGTTCGTTTTTCTGTTTTTTTTTGTTTTTTTTCGATTTTTACATTTAACATTGTTCGTTTGCCTTACGTTAGTTTTTTTTTTTTTCGATGTTTTGATTTAAACCTTCGCCACTTCCGGTTTGGCAATCCATTGCAACAGCAAAGACATCACATTTTTTTTCACGTTATTTTCCTCCTTCACAGTACGGGTTCGAGTCTGCCTGTCTATTACCACACTTTTTTTTTTTTTTTTTTGATCACCACACCTCCAAACATGCGGGAGATGCCGGGCATCCAGGCTAGTTTGGGGGGGGGGAGAAAAAAAGTTACTAAGAGATTTTGGATATTTGTTGAAGAATACAACTTATACCCGTTATGTAAAGCCGATAGTAGCAAGGAAAAAAAAGACAAATAAATATACTGTGACCTCGTGACCTTTCAATTATAACAGCATCAATATTTATTGCGGTGATGCGACACTCTCCAGTTATTTGTTTCTGCAACAATAGAAAATTTCCAACTGCTGAAGTGATGAATATTTTGATATATTCTCTTGATGCATTGGTTCATCTGTGTTTCAAGCTGACCCAAACTGCTCAGTTTTTTTTTTTTAATCAGCTCCAAATGGTCTTTTTATTTCCAGGTTGACCATCTTGTCTAAATTAAAAATAAAACATGCGAAAGGCCCCAGAACTTTGAAGAGTTGAATCTTTTTCATATCCGTTCAAACATATTTGCAATGCAAAACAAAAACTGACCCAACATTTTACGTTAGGTCTGAACTATTTTATTTAATGTTGTGGAAATTTAGTTGGAAATTACTTATTGAATTAAAAGTATGCTTTAATGATCCCATGGCCAGATGAGACGTCATTGCCATTGTTTTTATAAGTATCATGTTTGTCAAGCACTGCAGTAGTTGGAATGTTCTATAGCCTCTGCCGTTTCAAACTTTTATAAATGCTTTAATAGAAAGCTTCTATTGCTTTGAGAACGTTATCAAATTTAAGAATATCCTTTAACAACCACCTCCCCATCAAGTCATTACAGAGACAAGTGAAGTTTTTTTTTTTTTTTTTTTGCACAATTTTATTATGAAAATAGAAAAATAAAAAAATTCTTTTCATCTTTGGACTTTCAGATGACAAAAATAAAAAAATACAAAATGTCTACACATGATTGATATTTTGAACTTTGGTTCCATGAAAATCATTTTGAAAAAAAAAAAAAAAAAGATTTAAATGATTTACAATAAAATCGAGAATAATAATTATATCTCGTGAAGTTAAAAACATTTGGAAAAAAAAAAGACATTTTGATAATTATGATCTGAAGATAGAATATTTGTCTTTTATGCGTTTAAATAAAAATTCTGAAAAAAAAAAAAAAAAAAAAAAATGCGAATACAATGAGCTCTTCCCGAGATAAGAAGCATGTTACCAAATGAGAGTATTGACAAATTATGAACAAAATGTACATACTTATATTTCTTGATTCAATATTTCACTTCAGTTATGAAACTTTGTCAAGAATAGCATTTTATTGTACAAAGTCAGATGAAATATACAAAAGCTTGGAGAAAAATCTTTAAGATGGATGCGTGAATGGGAGAATGTTTTTCTTGGAGGATGGAGGTGGGTTGTAGATAAAAGGTATGTGAAAGATGAAAGATTTAATGCATAGATGATAGAGGTGCATATAGGCAGCTGGATACAAAAAAAGAGTAAGATAGAATGATATGTTGAATGGTGGACCAGAAGGGAAGAAAAAAAGTTGAAGTGATGATGCAGACTTTTTTTTTTTTTTTTTTTTTTTTTTTTTTTAAAAATACAAAATGGAAATTTATATTTTTGTTTTTATTATATTTTTAGCTACAAATGCTGCTATTTGAAATAATCCCTGTCTTTGGTTGATGTGATATTTTAGAATATAGTTTAGTCTCGTAATATATATATATATGTAATGCTTTCTCAAAATCTTTAAATGCTGCTTTGATCATTATAATTCAAGAAAATAAAAATGATTTTAAATGAACAGATTGAATAATTACAAAATGGTTTTAAAACAGATTATTTGGGCATCACACACAATATAAAATTGCCCAAATTTAGACACTCAAATATTTTTTCTTCATTTTTTTTTTCAAATCCAAAATCTTGGAAAATTAATGCTTACTATAACAAAATACAAAAAAAGTTAGCATCACTAATTTTTCAAAAGTAACCAATAGGTTTCCACATGGTAACATCACCACAGAAAAGATTAAAAAAAAATATTGTTTGAAGAATTTAAACAAAGAATAAATTTTGTAAACTTCTTTGATTGTAAACATTTCAGATCATTTAATAAGTAACTGAAAGAAATACTAGAAACACCAGAATTTGTAAAAATCATTAATGGGGGCTCACATGAAGAGCATAGCATCTCCAAAAAATTCTTCACAACTATAAAACAAACATTGAAAATCAAATCAGTGAACAGAGATTAAAAGTGGCAACAAGGCCAACATTTTTCTTATAGTAGAAAATGTAATTATTCTAGAAAGCTTAATTTTTACATAAAATAATGTAAAGTGAATGATTGAATACAGTTTTTAATCAAAATATTTATAAACTTCTGATAAATTTGATTCATAAAATTTTATCAGTATACACCCAATCAATTAAATATGAAGCAGAAACAGAAATATTGTTAATATCATGGTTGCCAGTAAAGACTAAGAAAACATCAGTTTCTTCTTGCACCCTCCCTCCAATTTTTTATTTCCTTTACAAATTTAACTGATTATTAGGCATATTCTTACGACGTGCAGCCCAGGAAATGAATTTATCAAAAGTTTATAAATATTTTTTAAATTATGTATTGTCCTCAGGTTGTGACAATGGCAAACCTCTGGAAAACTATGATTTGAGAAATTTTAAATGCTTGCAGATTGCTGGACAATTTAACTAAAAGAGAATAATATATATATATATATATATATATATATATATATATATATAAATATGCAAATAAAAATATCACCAACTTGAGCACTTTTCCTGCCTAGTAATAATGAGATGTTCTTAAGAGCACCAACTTGAGGTAAATATTTGAAATAATTTTTTTTTTTTTTTTTTTTTTAAAACAAATTTTGATCTTTTTACAAAACGTTTAGAAATTATACCATGCCAGATTCAAGCACTGTTAGAAAGAGTTAAAGGGGAATAACTCTAGGGGAATGACACTTAAATTGGTTATAGTTCTTATACTGTTTATAAGCAAGTTATATTTACTTTTACGTTATGATGAACAATTACATCAGACACAAAATGTCTCACACTTATTTTACCATTTTCAATTTGGAAAAAATGCATATACATAACTAGTGTAAGAACCATGCAAATATGCAGGATATATAAAGGTTATGTTTTTATCAGTTGTTGAGAATAATTAACTAGAATTGAAGTAACAACAGAAAGGATTTTAAAGAGACGTGTCAAACATGTCAATTAATAACTGACATTAATAGTAATCATATTTCATAAAAAAAAGTTTTGGTAAGGTTAGAGTTATCTCCCTTACATATTTGGACAGAGTCTAAACAAGCTTACTTCCCTTTGCATGTGATTGAACACACATCTGCCGTCACCCTTGTTACTGATCAAAAGGCACACCTGTTGAATAAATTTCTTGCTTCAATCCATTTCCAACAATTTGTTTATTATTTTAGTTTCTTCTATGATAAACGCAAACTCTTGTCAGTCCATTTTTGTTCTTTAACAGTTATTTCAATACCAAAATTTGTCAAAATGTGTATCTTTATATATGCTTAAATTTGTAGGGTTATCTCTTGGTAGTTATAAGGTATAACCGACTATACATGTACTTTTACCAAAATTGCAAATGGTTGCTTAGCAAAATAAGGACGCTTCTATATTAACGGAAGAATATTGAATTTCAAGTGAAATAAATGGTACCTTTGTAATTATCAGGTCTCAAATAGTAATATATCCAAAAATTACGAAAAACGATATGATAGAAAAATAATTCTTAATGAAAAAAAGAAATTTGAAATGGAGCGAAATCATTGTTATCAGGTCTCAAATAGTAATATATCCAAAAATTACGAAAAACGATATGATAGAAAAATAATTCTTAATGAAAAAAAGAAAATTGAAATGGAGCGAAATCATTGTTACGGTTACTAAAAAGAAAAGAGATAAGTTGAAAGGGGAGATAATTAAGTTCTGTCGCTTACATCAAATAATTCAAAATGTCGGACAAATTTTATTTATCATCTAAACTTTATCGAAAACTTTCATTTATAATTTTTCTACCTATCGTTTTTCGTAATTTTTGGATATGTTACAATTTGCCACATGACAATTATGTAGGTACCATTTTTTTTTATTTGAAATTCAATATTTTTTCGTTATTATAATATAGTAGCACCAAAATAACTATTGAGGATTTTGTTTCAAGTAGGTGCATTTGAATGTTAATCACATTCAATCCAACGCTAACCACAAATCAAAGGAAAAAGATAATGCCCATCTTTCGTAATTCGATGAAGGATATGAGATTTGAAAAAAGAAACAAAATTCAGTGAAATAACATACAGAAAAAAAGTTTGTCTAAAATTCCCCCATATTTGAAAAAAACAAAAAAATCTATGATGTAATGTACCTGTGACAAAACAAATGTCATATTCCAAAACTCACATAAATTGATCAAGTAGTTTTAAGAAAATCAAATTTTATGAGCAAGTAAAAATGGATTGTATCGTGTGACATCTTGAAGAAACAAGGGCAGATAACCCGGCAATGTATTACATCCCATTACACACTTAAAATCGCTCAAAAATTATTTTCTGTATAAAAACATAACTACTTGACCCATTTACATGATTTTTTAAAATATGATTTTTTTGTTCAGTTACAGGTATGTACACGATAAAGATTTGTATTTTTTGTTTTAATATAGAGAAAAGTTTTGACAACTATCCAGAAAAATGGAATGGAAAAAAAGAAGAAAAAAAAAACTCAATTGTGCATTTTACGTTCGGAGGACATATTTTTGGTTTTCAGTTTTGAAGAATTCTAAGGGTTACATGATTCAAGCATTTGTAAAAGTTTCAGATAACACTAGAAAAAGCTAAACACACTGAATTAGAAATAACAAAAATAAAACATTTGAACATTTATTGAATTAAAATAAAATTTAGATTTTTAATTACAATTATCATTCTTTGTATTAAATAAAAATTTATGACTAAAAAAAAAAAAAAATTAAAAAAAAAATAATAAAAAAAATAAAAATTAAAAAAATAAATAAATCAAAAAGAACTTTTTGAAAATGTATGACTTTTTAAACAAACTCTTAAATGAACAGTCTCTCTAAAAAAGAAAATTCTGCAATAAATGAAATTGATCATATAAAAAATGTACGGCTTCAAAAGAAATTTTTGTAAAGCCATTTTACAAAATTCATCTTTTGTAATAAATCAAAATAATCATTACAAAATTATAAACTTTAAGAATTTCTTGAATTATCTCCCCTTTAAATTCTTTGAAAATAAAAACAAAACTGTTCTCCAAACAAAAAAGTACAAAAAAGTGCAAGGAAATTAAATGAATGCTTAAAATTTCTTCTCCACTTGTTTACTTCTATGAATTCAATTTTGGATGTTAATATTTTCTTTCATCAATTCTGCTGGTAACATATTCCAGTCAATTGGTTTTTTGTTTTGTTGTACCAGGTAGTCGTTACACTTGGAAAAATGGTGACAACCAAAAAATCCACGATGGGCAGATAACGGGGATGGATGAACTCCTTTCAATACGCAGTGTTTCTTCTATAAAAAAAAAAAAAAATAAATAAATAAAATCATAAGATCAAACTTTAACAGCTTTCGTTAAGGGTCACACTTGTTGGTTTGCATAATAATTTGGTGGAAATGACGTCAGAAAATTTTTTAAATACGGATGACCAAAATAAAATATAAAAATATGAAAAGTTGAATAAAACTTCTAACAAAATTATAAACTTAATAAAAACATGTTTATACATTTTTTTTTCTTTCAAAAATCAAATATCAGGTGTTAATTTTTTTCCACATCAAACATAGAAATAGAACTTAAAAAAAAAAATATTTAACTATTTTTTTTTTTTTTTTTAATCTATTTATGTACTGTTTTTATCCCCCAATATAGTTTATGATTTTTTTTTTCGTTTTAAAAACAAAATATTTTTTAAACAATATCTCGTTGGGGGAAAAAAAGAAAAAAAAATGGTTCATAAATATTTTTCATAAGTTATATTTATAAAAATGAGAGGTAGTTTGCTTGAAGCATTGTGTGAGATAGGTATATACAAGAGATTTAGAAAGCTAATTGAATGCAGTAGGTGTTGAGGAAGAAATAGGTATTCAAGAGAAAACTCACAAATTTAACAAGTTATTAAGAGTGCTCAATAAAAAAAAAAAACAAGATATATTTTTATTGATATAGATAAAATTACATGGTCACGATACTGGACATGTATCACAGCTCATCAGTTCGACTGCCCGTACGAGTTTCGACCAATTACGCTAAACTGCCGCTGCTGTGCAGGTAGTGAATTAATGAAGTTTTGACATCATCCGAATACCTAAGCTCGTTTTGTTTACACAAAGAGCATCGCTTAATACACTAATGGTATATCGTGAATCACTTCCCAATATGTTCAACTCAAGATAAGGAGCATTATACAGGGTGTTTCAAAAGTCTTGGGAACATAAAGATTTTTAATAACTCAAAAACTATTAGGAGTTAAAAAATGAAATTGGTACCGTTGGAAAGGTTAAAGTTTCAAGTTTTGTGGGGAATCTTAAAACTTGCTCAATATGAGCACCATTCGTCACACGGCAGACATCTAGTCGATAGTCCATTTCCTGCCAAACGCGTTCCAGCATCTTGACGTCAATGGTTCCCACAACTGCCGTTATTCGAGTCTTTAGTTCGTCAATATCTCTTAGAAGGGGCGGCACATAGACTTGTTGCTTGACAAAGCCCCAAAGGAAAAAGTCACACTCAGTACCCCATATGCGAGTGCTATGCTTGTTAACTTTGCCATTCAGATAGAAGGTCGCCTCATCGCTAAAAACAAGCCGGTCATCAAAGCCGTTATCTTCCAACTTCTCTTGCATTGCAATGCAAAAGTCACGGCGAAGTGGCTTATCAGTGTCCTTCAACTTTTGGACCAACTTGAGCTTGTAAGGTACCATTTGCAGTCGTTTCCTTAAGACACGCCAGACAGTTGCTGGAGCAAGCTGAAGTTCCCTGCTGGCTCTTCTCACTGATTTACAGGGGCTCTGCTGAAAGGCTTCCGGACTTGCTCAACTGCATCTTCTGAAGTTGAAGGGCGACTTGTTCGCTTACTTGGGCATAAACATCCATCTTTCACAAATTTAGCATGCCATCTGACAATGGGTTTCCTTTCAGGGACTTCTTTTTTAAATTTCCTGCGAAATGCATGCTGAACACATGTCCACGATTCAGTCTTTGCAAATTGGAGGACGCAAAACGCCTTGTCTTGTTTAGAGAACGCCATTACTGCACATGGAAAGATAAGACGAAAATCATTAGTATGACCAAAAATTTGATTAAGCAAGCTTTAAAATGGCACCAGTTTCATTTTTCTACCTGGAATAGTTCATGAGATATACGCATTTGTAATGTTCCCAAGACTTTTGAAACACCCTGTATATTAGCCACTTAATATCTGAAGGGTCTTCTTTTATTATTTTTATTTTTTTAAATTTGTTTATCTTTTTGTCATAAGTAGTCCCATAATAACAATGGTTATTTTTATATGCCAGCCTGAACTATTTAATTATTACTCCTAAATTTGTTGACTAGTTAATTGTTAATGATTTATTTTTTATCTTATTTACGGGATTTTATGTTATTGATGGGAATGTTTCTATAAAAGAATATTATAATATTTAATAGTTGTGTCAGTCATGATATGTGGTTTTAGTAGTTCATTTAGTGGTTGCTATCTAATATTGATTTTATTAACTAATTTAATTTTAATACTTATACATCCTTTGAACTGGATGTAACTCAGCATTCGCTCAACTTTCTCCAGAACACAACGTCAACAGTTCGGGTTTAGCTGCTGTTGGACGTAACATGGAAATCAGCCAATCACAACGCTGTGCGCATGAGCAGCAAACAAGAATTTGGATACCAATTGTAAGAAAAAAAAAAAAACTCCACCTTACATTTGGCGAGATTATTTTGTCAGGAATCCCTGGCAGATAGGAGACCCACGCCATATGGTGGAGACAGATGAGTCCGTTTTTAACAGACGCAAACACAACCTCGGCAGACTACTCACATTGGATATGACCCCACTGATAAGGATGGTTTCTTAGTGAGCGTACCAAACCGAAATGCAGAAACCCTAACCCTTCCGCTAATTTAAAAAAAAAAGAAAAAAAAAAATTCAAAGTTAAAAACATGCACTAGTACCAATTTTAATTTATTTTATTTTTTTAAATTTTATTTTATTTATTTTTTTTTATAATTCAAATTAATTTTTACCTTTTTTTTTTATTATTATTTTGTATTATTTTTATTATTCTATTTAAATGTTATTTGGATATTTTCCTTTCAGGAAGTTTAATTAAACATATTTAACTGTGTTTATTAGATACCTTGATTTGATTAGGCATGTTAGCTTAACTTTAAGATTAGGGTTATTAGTTTATTTATGTATTTATATTTTGTTTTATTAATTTACTAGCAGGAGTGCCTGACATTGCCCAGGTGTTTGAAGGTATGTGTCGAGCAAAAAAAAAAAAAAAAAGTGGTAGTAGGCAGGCAGGCAGGCTGGAACCTGTGACGCAAAGAAGGAAAAGAAAGTGAAAGAAAACCTGACATCTTACTGCTATGCTATGACGCGACAGGAAGCAAAAAGCGTTCAAATTTGTTGATGGCAATCAAAAAGTTGCAGAAATGGATAGTTAAGTAAATGAGTTCACACAAGCGTTAAGCTTTCAGCTTTCTGCCTTGTAATTGTTTCCCCATGATGTTGGGGAAAACCAGCTCCCCACAAAGAAGGGGAAATGCTGGCAGTGTCCAAAGGAATAGCAATTGTCCGATATGAAGGATTTTCCCCACATTGATCAAAGCTGTTCGCCTTCAAGATGTCCTGGCCATGAAGGCCAGCGAGTGACTTTGCTTCAGTTAGTTTCGCTTTATTTACACGAGAAAGAGAAAAACACTGGAAATCAGGGATTTGTTAAAAAGTCGATCAAAATAAAGATAGAGACGATGTCCGTCCGCAAATCGGAGATATTACAATCTATGGAGTATAAGGAAACTTCTCTAAAATAGTAACCTTGTCGAGAACCCCCGCGAAAAAAGAGAGCCTTTTTTGTACATACAAAAATGTGCACAGCCGTTTTGCCTTTTATATATATATATATATATATATATTTTAATAGTAAAGCCATATTTGTACTAGTAGGTTAGATGTAAGAGAGGGATGTAGTGGTATAGCCATATCTGTTCTTGTTAGAATAGTAGAGTATGGGGAGATGGTCGTGGTGGAAGCTATATAGAATGCTACATAACGAATCATGAACTGAGTTCTAGTCTGTTAAGTTCCGTCTGTAGTGATTTCTTTATACAAAGACTTCCAACGTTGTGTTCTGTGGTTAAAATATCAACTTTAATAGATCTATTTAAGTTTCTGCTGAGGTGTTTGTGGAATGATGATGCTTGTATCTGTGTGTGTTCTTTGATTCTTATATGTAGGAGCGTCATAGTGCTACCCATGTAAAATTTTTTGCAGATGGAGCACTCTAACCTATAGACTTATGTGTGCAGTGACAAATGTTTGTGGAGTATATAGAGCAATGTGTATAGAGATGGGCCATCATTGTGCTTCTGTTTAGAGAGCTGCTGTCTAAGGAATGGACCAGAGTGGGCCAATTGCATATTAAAGCAATCTCTTCTGATAGTCCTACAAATAGGTGTCGTGATCCAGTCGCTGAGGTGGGGTATTTTAAGGAAGCAGGTATTGGAAGGGAAGCTTTTTGCTCTTTTTTTTTTTTTTTTTCCCCCCCAGAGGCGTTCGGTGAGTGTTGGGATATCCATTCGTTTCCAGCACCTGAAAGAACTGTTTAGTGCATTCTATCTTGTCTGCTGTTTTACTGCACTTGTTTTGTATGCGGATGACTATTCGCTGCGTATCTGATTATGGCGTTAGTAGGGAGGGCTGACTTATAATTTACAAATATGTTTTGGCTGGCTATCGGTCTTTAGAATTTTGTAGTGATAGTCCCCTCGTCTGAGATTTTGATGTTAAAATCCAGGAGTGAAAAGGATCAATCAGCGCCAGGGTGTTCAATGGTGAATTCTATTTGTGGGTCGGTATCAGAGAACATGGCGTAGATGTTCTCAGCATCAGCGCGTGATGATCTGAGGATGAGGACGTTGTCGACATATCTTGAGAGAAATGCGACCAAATTGCAGGTGTTCAGAGCTCGACATTCTAAATCTGTCCATGTACAAAAACAGCAAGAAATTCTTAGAGACTGGATCCCATAGGCGGTCCTGTGATTTGTCTGTTTGGTGCTGGAATATGAAGAATGTGTTATCGACTATTATGAGTAAGAGCTTGTGGATGTCTGAGGGAGTAAGGTTGAAGCACTATAAGTCATCGGAGGAGATGTGGTCAGTGAAGCTGGGTGTGCTGTAGTGTAAAGGGTAACTACATAGAGACCAAAAGTGCATTTGTTTTGTCTAAGTTTGAAGGGTGTGTAGACATCTGAATACTTCATCGGAACTGATGACATGTCAAGGGAAGGAGAAGCGTAAGGATTTGAATAGTTGCATGAAAAGCCAGATCTTATACAAAGGTCCTTCGATACTTGACACTATTGGTCTAATTTGTGGGGTTGACGTGGTTTAGTGGGTTTTAATGAGGTGGTAAAAAGTAGAGAGCTAGCTATTTTTAGTGATGAAGTTCTGTTTATGTTTGTTGGGGAGGTTTTTACTTCTACATATGTTGGTCCATGCAGAGTTTATATGATTTTGGATCTGTGTGGATGTGAGGTCAGCTACTGGTGTGTATAGGGTGTCATTTCTTAGGTGCACAGGGTTTCATTTCTTAGGCGCACAGGGTGTCATTTCTTAGGCGCACAGGGTGTCATTTCTTAGGTGTGTGAGTGCAAGATGTGTCTTGGGGTATGATGTAGAACTCCTTCCCTTTATCGGAAGAGAAAGTCTTCATTTTTGAGGCTCTCAAGTAGGCAGCGTTGTTTGTATGAGATGTTTTGTACAATGCTTGCTTGTCTGTGTTTGATAATGTCGAAAATGTTGTGTTTCAATCTTGAGAACTTGATGTCTAATTCTGGGTCATTGGGTGGAGAACGCAACGGGTGATCTAGTTGGGGAATCCGCCAGTAGTGTGGGGAGTGCGAGTGTTGATAGTGGATAGCCATTTTAGGTTGTAGACTGCACTGCAGAAGTGTGCTATTAAGTTGAAAAGAGTGTCATTAATTTTCTAGGTGATAATGAATTTGGGTTGGATACTAAGAAGGTCCTTTTCCTCGTGTGTGACAAAATTCCTGAGGTCTGTGACTAGGGTGTGCATGAATATTAGGAGTGGTGCCCTCTTGTCCAAGAGGGTGTGTGGGGTTGTTTTTGTGTAGTAGCCATGTGAATTTGTCTAGTGGTAACATTGGTCTAAGGCTGTAATTATTTTATGACGCATAAATATAGAAGTTATCATTAGTTTAGGCTCAGTGGCGTTGAATTCTTCAATATGTTGGTGAAGATATTAAAGGAGTTTCTCCATGCAGTTTGAGGTTTCGTGATGGTTTGAATTTAGGTAAGTGGAGGAATGAAGATAGGTGTAAATTGTTGGTGTTGATGCAGCGCTTGATGAAGTTTGATTTGTCATCCAGTTCTAGCACGTAAAAAAAAAAAATAAATAAATTACCAACACCTCTAATGTTTGATTAAAAAAAAAAAAAAAAAAAAGAACACAGTTCATAAACATATTTCTATAATAAAAGGTTATAATTTTGTTATAAAAGTTCGGGTTTGTATTACTGTACACAGATTCGAAAAAGTTGTCAAAAAACAAATATATAACAAATAAATGTTATTAAAGGCAAGATAAGTTACTTTTCTACCTAACTGGATAATTTTTTGTGTTTTTATTTAATGTAGCATGTTTATTCAGCTCGAAAAACATACTGTGTTTACCGATGTATTGGAAAATTCAAAATGGCGCCCGACTCTCTCGTTAACGCGGTAAGTTTGGGAAAAGGTGCTATAAATATAAAACTAGACAAAATACTGTTAGAAACTTGCTCAATATGTTACCGTGACATAGGTTGACATATATTCGGTGGGTTTTTAATAGTATTTTGTCTAGTTTATAATTTATAACACCTTTTCCCAAACTTACCGTGTTAAAAAGAGAGTCGGGCGCCATCTTGAATTTTCCAATACATCGATAAACACTATGTTTTTGGGACTGAATAAACATGTTACATTGACTAAAAACACGAAAAATATATCCAGTTTGGTAGAAAAGTAACTTATCTTGCCTTTGATAACATTTATTTGTTACATATTTGTTTTTTTGACAACTTTTTCGAATCTATGTGTACAGTAATACAAACCCGAAAGTTCAATAATTTTGTTATAAAAGTTCAAACAAAGACTGAATAAAACTACATCACATACAGTGCTGGTCATTTGCAACTTAAAATTTTTCTGATGTCACTTCTGCCAAATGGCTTTGTAAATAAAGTGTGACTCTTAATGAAAGCCACTTTAATATGTTTCATCACTCATTTCAGGTTTTAAAAACATATCAACTCTACCAATAAGCTACCCTTGATAAGAAAACAAGCACATATCTTATCTTGAAAGTGACGTCAAACATGAATCCTATGTGGTGGCAGATACTATTAATAAAAAAAAAAAAAAAAAAAAAAAAACCCAACTTATCCAGAATTCCTGCCCTACGAAACAAACAAAAAACAAATATATAGAAAAATCTGTATGATGTACGTACCCATGACAAAAAGAAAATATCTTTCACAAAAGACCACATAAATTGATCAAGTAATTTTATTTTTATAAAAAAAGAATTTTTAAGTGAATTGAGTTTTTTCAATGCTCTCCATAACCCACGTTAAGAATAGTTTTCTAAAATCTTGATATGGAGTTATCTCCATTGTTCCTTCAGACTGTTTTCAAGATACTGCTGCAAGATCGGCACTAGTAGTTTAGTCATAAAATTTGATTTTCTTATTTAAAAATAAAACCACTTAATATGATTTTTGGTATACAAAATGCTTTTTTCCATCACTGGCAAGCACATCCTTTTTCAGATTTTTATTTGAAGGTTCATGAGAGGAGAATTCTGAACAAATACAAAAAAATAAAACTTTTTTTAAGCTTTCTGAATACGACAAAAGTTTATAGATTGAAAAACACAACTTAATGCTTCATTGTAAGCATGTTGTTTTTTGGCATCATACAAATTCTACTAGTAAGCCAGCCTTTGTTTGATAAAAAAGAAACCAACATCTTAAAAAGTGACAAACCATAAAACTAAATCATATTAAATGATGCATCTGGAGGATATATCACTATATCTTCTAGTAGATAAGACATTGATGAAAGTAAAAAAAACTGAAAACATTAGGAGGTAGGTGATGACACATTGATAATCTGAAAAAAAAAAAATTACATGAAATACAAGGAGCTCCTGCTGAGCTCCAAATTTTATTTCAAGTGGAACAAGACTAGCATGTGGAGTCCCCCTCCATTAGTGAAAAATTTACTTTCACTATGACTAATGTTTGTGCAAAATTTCAAAAAATCCAAGGTGTGGTTATTGAGACAAGTGCAAACAAACAAACGGACAAACGATTTTGGGAGCAATTTTACAACTATAATGTAGGTTCGTTTTGGGGATTAAAAAGAAAAAAAAAAAACAGTTTGATTTTTATCTGGTCTAAATACTGGACCAGTACTGAATAAATTTTAATTTGATTTCCTTGTAAAAAAAAAATATATATATATATATATATATATATATATATTGGTATTGAATCATTTTTGATCAGGATACAAATGCGGTGGTCGGGTCATCTTGTAAGAATGGATGACTCAGAGTTCCTAAGCAACTTTTTTATGGGCAACTGACAAATTCTTGCTGTTCAATCGGCCGTTCCCTGCTTCGTTACAAAGATAAACTAAAAGACAACCTGAAACGTTGTGGAATTTCTGTGAGTTCCTGGGAGAGTGCAGCAGGGGATCACAGAGAATGGAGGAAGATGTGTTTCCTGGGAATCAAAGAATTTGAACATAACCGCCTTTGTCATAGGAACACCCTTCGTACAAATATGAAGGCAAAACACAAGAAAAATCCACCTAAAAATGAATATGTATGCCACTGTGGTTTCAGAGCACGCAGCAAAGCAGGGTTATCTGTTCACTCGAGAAGGCATCTTTGACTGACGAGCATATGAAAGTTCACCATCTGCGGAGGAGTGTGCCGGATGTCTACAGGATTGCAATTATACATGTGGTGGCACAGAGCTTAGAAGCTGCTGAAGATTGCATACCGAATCCTCATTCATTGTCTTCGATGAGAGAATCCACCATATATATATATATATATATATATATATATATATATATATATATATATATATACACACACACACACGTCATTTTTTTTTTTTTTCCATCAAACAAAGACATTTTTTCTTGCTTTAAATGTTTTTTTTTTTCATGTTGGAATGCCACCTCCAATTTGATTTCAATGTCCTTTTTGATTCAGTATTTTTCATCTCATAATTCTGCGTCGACAAAAACTAATTTAGTTTGATTCAAAAACCGTACCAGTACCAAAAGTTTATTAAATGACATTTTTGGAAAAGATGTAATTTCAGTTTACACGACACGAGTTTCATATGAGATTGCTTCTTTTTTTTTTTTCTCCTTAATTTCTGTAACTTTTTTTTTCTGCTTCAGTTTCCTTTTCATCATTGTGCAAGTTTGGGAATTGTTATTTTAGCAGATTTTGTGAAGGTTTTCTTTGATCTTTAAATTTTCAGTTTTCCCCTTTCAACGTGAAGCCTACAATTATATCTCCCATATGATAAAACCTGTAATCCCAAAACACTTATCACGGATTAGAGAAAATGACTTTATAGTTACTTTGAATTCCAAACTTACAGCAACAGGTATTCCAAAATTATCACAGGTCTCAGTACTGACTAGCCACATGTTTCCTAACGTGTTATCTGATGGAAATGCGAAATAATCACGATGCATGTAAGTACATTGTTTACATCTCATTCAATTTTGTGCAAACGAAGGCCCCACAATATTATTGGCATGAATAAATAAAATTATTTAAAAACATGCATGTTCACACACTAAATATATAGTTTTCTTGGTTTTATTTGTTTAAAAATTGGCTAAGATCAAAGTGTAGTACACGTTCATCACAATATCAGCATCATTTGATGCCATAACTTTTCATATAATTATATTCTTTGAAAAATTCAAAATACAGACATAAAGAGAAAGGTATTAGGTATTTAATTTTTTTCTTCTTTTTTTTAAAGATTTTCTTTTTCTTTATGGATGTTTAAGTTTGACCACACTCAATTCATCAATAAAAATTACGCACTATTTATAAATACCCGTGTGATAACTCGTGTTGGGATGATTAATTTGCAGTATCAGAATCGGTATCGGAAAACTTTGAGCCTATTTTCTGATGCCAAAACCGATTCCTTAAATTATCTTTATTTGATTTTAGTTTAAGAAACATCTTCCACTGCTTGTAGCAATAATAAAATAAATATTTATTGATTTAAACTTCCAGTAGGACTAAAATCTCTTGATCACACCGTCACAAATGTGTTTTACGTTTGATAAAATATATGCACATTTAAGATGTGGTTTTACAGTAATCGGGACAAAATAACACTTCTATAGCTAAATATTTAGAGATTAATAATGAATTGTATCGGAATTGGGGAAAATATTAGAATCGTCCTATCACTAGTGATAACTAATGATACAATAAATAAAACTACATGAAAAAGTATACCATCATTTTTGACACTGTGATAATTTTAAAACTTATTTTGATTAAACTGTGAAATTTCTATCGGTCTTGCTGGTTAGGATAACAAGACTTACCTATGCATCCATTCCTTTTATGGACTGTTGTTTTCATAGTTTTTGTTTCACCACATTTCAACCAACTAATCCTCTGGTTTGCTTGGCCAGGATGGAAATCAGATAATGCTCACCTGGAACCATAGAGATGCAACACCTTTATCCACTGCTTCAGGGCCCATGACACAGTAGATGGAGGAACCGAGTCTCTATGGTTCTAGGTGAGCATTGGCCGAAGATAGCGATTTCAATCCTGCTCAAGCAGGCCAGAGAATTGGTTGGCGAAAAACATGACAAGACAACAACTATAGAAGACAGTAATTACTGTGGCTAAGTTACAAAACTCGGCATTCCTATGTTGCAATTAATCACCTGAAGAAGGCCAGAAGAGGAATTGGCTGAAGCGTGGTAAAACAAAAACTATGAAGTCCGCAAAAATAATGAATACACAAATTATGGAGCCTCATAGCAAAGGATTAAAAAAAATGATTTACCTGATCGATAAAAGATCCTTTCTTTTGAGCATATGCTCCCCACAAAATAAAGACAAGACCAGAACGGTTGCTATTCAGCCATTTGATGACGGCATCAGTTAGTTTTTCCCAGCCTTTGTCCTTGTGAGAATTTGCTTGCGACGCACGAACAGTTAAACACGCATTCAGCAATAAAACACCTATAAAAAAAAAAAAAAAAAAAAAAAAAAAAAAATTAGATTTCAAAGTTTGAGATGAGGATTGATAATCTCCTAAATATTAATTTACTTGTCCATACATCCAGTATCACAAATAAAAATTAAAAAAAAAACATCAAACATTAATTAATGAGAAACGAATTATCTCCCCTTGTAGTCAATCTTTATTCTTACTTAATTGAACCTTTTCATCTAATTTTTGTTTATACTAGAATACATAAATGAAAGCAGCAAAGAATTAAAAGAAAAATCTTGAAACTATTCTGTATTGATATTAAAGTAATGATTAAGTAAAATAAAAAAGGCTGGTGGGTTCTGGTGATATTTAAGCTTCAAATGTTTTTTTTTTCATTTATCACTCCTATATTTGAACGTGCCACTGTCTTAAAGAACCTTCTGTTGAGTTTATACACCGGGCCTTACTGCTTGTGTGGTAATAAGACTTCAAATACACTTTTGATGTTAAATTATATAAAAGTGTTAACTTTGGTCAAAATCAGAATTCCTTCTTTAATAAGATTTTTTTTGGATTATCGATACTTATTGAAATCATTCCGATATAAAACCTATGCAAGAACATTCCCAGACACATGAAGTCCATATGTGTGAAATTTAAATAAAATCAGCACAGCTGTTTAAGTCCATAGGGTACTCATACAAAATTCATTTTATATAATAGTAGAGATAGGAACATATACAGATGAACAACCCAAAGACAGATTATTTGAATGCCTAACTTGCATAAATATTTTTTAAGCAGCCTATAATAAATAAATTAATGTTGGTGTTTGTAATTCTATTGTTCTATTTTTCCTATACAATAGTTTTGCTGATATTGATAGTTAAACTAAAGTGATTTAAAAAAAAAAAAAAAAAAAAAAAAAAGAAAAAGTGTGTGGGGTGGATTAAAAAACTTAAAATATGCTCATTAATTTTCAAGGGAGATAATTTCCATGAAAGTAATATATTGGTTGGTTGGTTTTGTTTTACGGCATATCAACCCTTTTCAGGTTATTTACTGCCGAATCTAGTTATTTTGAGGAACGATTTTTAATGGAGTATATTTTTTTTTTTAAGTCAGGTTCTATTTAACCCATAGTTGGGACCCTAACAGGTACTACCACTCCAGGTCAGAGTGGACCTGGGAGGAATGGTAATTAAAGGGTGGCTCCACACTCCCCAAGATCCGCAAGGTGGGGCTTCACCATCGGATATAGTTTTAGGTCATATCCAGGACCAATATATTGGTGATTAAACCAACACATTTCGGGTGAAAACATTATGTATTCACGCATCATGATGAAATCAATATAAACTGCAAAAACTATGAAAAATGATCCATTAGAACATGTACTAGAAGTATTTGAAAAAAAAAAAAAAAAAATCAGTCACAATTACATTCTGAAAATGTTGATTTAAAAATGGCAGCTCCTTAATTTAAGGTCAAGGGTTATCTCCCTTGTTTGTCACACGGACTTGTCACACACAAACCTCGTAATTCAATAAATTGTATTTTTACTTGTAATTATTTTTCTACTGAATCATTTTTTGTAATTTATATTAATTTCCTCATGATTGATAAGTACATAATGTTTTCATTCGAAATCAATTGGTTTAAAAAAAAAAAAAAAAAAATCACCAATATAAATAACTAGCTAAAAAGATATACCAATAAAGCATAAGAATTCATATTGGACATGACTGCCCTCTTTTTTGTTTGTCCCCTCACTATATTAATACCAACATTTCCTTTTTAAAAATGTTCTTCCTCTTGCCCCAACATACACCATCACTCAAGTGAATCGATTTCTCCTTTCTTATAGTCTTATTTAAAAAGATAAATTTAGAATAAAGAGATGTAGACATTTTTCAAAACACTGTTTCTGTTTTTTTTTTTTTTTTAAATTTTCATGAAAGAATAAAAAAACAATCCTGCAAGACTCCCCCTCAATCAAGCAAGCAAAATGACAAAAAAGAGGATGTAAATCTAGCAATTCAAAGAAAGAAAAGATAAATAAAAATTGAGACTTCTATTTTTTCTGATTTGCTAAAAAGTGACAGTCTCACATTTCTGAGAAATTCATTACTTTGTGGAAAGTAACTGCAGAGCTTTCAGAATTAGGTTCCTAGGTCGGTTTTTAAGGAAAAAAAAAATGGTCTCAGTCGTGAAAGATTTCTCCTCCACTAACCGAGAACAAAAAATTGAAGTGTAGCATCAGAACAGATGCTACACTTTGATCTTGGCCAGAAAGTTTTTCAAGGTTAAGTAATTAAGTTATAAAAAAAAGTTAATGTTTCTGTTGACTCCCTAAAAGAAAACGTGCCTATATTCTTTTGGGAACCACTTATATAGACCAAATCAATTCAAAGCTAATATACTTACCTTGACTTGCCCAGCCAGTCAAGCAGCCATGATCTGGAGATTTAAATTCAGGAATATCTTTGGAAAGTTCTTGATACATATTTGCTAAGCTGATAGCAAAAATAAAAAAAAGAGAAAGAAAATTATTTTTAAAATTGCAGAAAAAGAATAACCATTTAATTGACAATTAAAAAGTACAAACATTTATACAAAAAAGAAAAAAATAGTTACAAAATGTTGGTATAAAAAAACAAAAACAAAAGTTATTGTACAATGAACATTCTGTATACAAGTGTTGGGAACCAGAATTATCTCCCTTAGATGTTTTTTAAAGTAAGAGGGCGCTACGGTTAAGTGATTTTGTACACTTGTGTTGACCATCTTTGTAAATTCAGACCATGAAGAACAGTAGGAAATAAGCCATACATCATCTATTATGATTATGCCATTCCTACAGCTACGTATCTAGAAAACAGAGCTATTAAACCCGACATAGAAAGAAGCAACCTTAGAAGTTAGTGTATAGGAACTGAGTTCTCTACACAAACGATCACACAAACACAAACGGATGACTTGAAGCCAAACATGATTATCACTCTTTAACTCTGGTAATATCATTCCTTGCCACAAGATGGCGATACAGCCTACCTTCACTTTCAGTTTATATTCATTCTCTTTTCGCTGGACCTCAGTGCAGATGTGACAGAAAACAACTTCCCAGTTTTGGCAAATGGCCAAACCGATGTTCGACCTCTCATCAAGGATTCTTAAGGTCAAAACGCAAGTAACATTACTCATACATCTTTCACCATGAACTTTTACAATCTTTAATTTGTAACTATGCTGTAAATAAATTTACTTTAGTTGTAATATTAATATCAGCAGATTTCGTGTCTTCATTTCATGGCAAAAGGAGACCATGTGACTTTTCTTCAATCTCATACCTAACAAGAGAGGATGATTTTGCCAACTACATTAAAGTGTTCCCAAGGATTAAACAGCCGAGAGGGAAAAGATAAAATACAAAGGTCTTATGTACGACATAAAAAGAAATTGGAATCTTAGGAAGATCTCTATCATTCCAGTAATTATAGAAGCAACTGGACCCATGAAAAAGAATTTCAAAAACTACCTGATAAATATACTAAGTGAACCAAGTGCAAGAGAGATTCAAATAATTGCACTTAAAGGGGCAGTTAGAATCCTAAAAAGATCTCTCTGCTGGAATATACGAGATAGCAGGCAAATGTCTTACATCTGGTAGGATGCCCCATCCCCAGCTTAAAATAAATAAGAAAAACTTAAAAATAATGAGATTTCTTTCATTAATGTGACATTCGAACTGATGAACATGCTATTTAAACCAAAATTAACTTTGTTTATTAAGGTTGTTTTTCTGAATGAGTCAACAGACTCGGTCAAGAAATGAAACCGACTGTTCGTATTTTCCGTGTGGCATATCACCGTTATTGAGACTATGTAGATGAATTTAAAATTTTCTGTTCATTTTATTTTTATTTCATCTAACTTCATTTTTGCCACATCATGGAACTTTGTAGGTTTTCTCCATTTTTTTGTATTACACACAACGAATGGGCACCAGGACAAACAATGTTTTGTTTTATGGCATATCAACCCTTTTCAGGTTATTTAATGCCGAATCCAGTTATTTTGGAAATAGTATTCATGTTGCATTCAGTTATTTTGTAGAAGGTTTTTATTCTTCAAGCTTTTTGTATTTTCAATCATTAGTTTGTAGTGTTTGATAGTGGATTTTATCGATTTTGTTTCCTGTCCTGCAGAACATGAAGGAGTTTTGCAATGGGAGAGGAAAAAGGGTTACAGAATTAATTTTTGGTACATTTGAAGTTAGGAAACTAGTCAGGAAGTGGGGGAGATAGAAAGAGAGGAAAAATGGGAAGGAAAAGTGTATATATATATATATATTCAACAATATATATGGTTTTTGGTTTTGCAGAACATAGTTAAGTTTTGCAAAAGGAAGTAGATAAACAAAAAGCATCTCAGGATTGGTTGGTTGTTTTTGTTTTATGGCATATCAACCCTTTTCGGGTTATTTAATGCCGAATCCAAAGATTTAAGAAAAATTTTTTAATAGAATATATTTGTTGTTTTCAAGTCAGTTTCTATTTAACCCATAGTTGGGACTCTAACAGGTACTACCACTCCGGGTCAGAGTGGACCTGGGAGCAATAGTAATTAAAGGGTGGCTCCACACTCCCCAAAGCCCGCAAGCTGGGGCCTCACCACTGGATATAGTTTAAGGCCATATCCAGGACACCCATTGAGGGACTTTTACCCTCTGCGGGGGGGGGGGGAGTCAGTGTATTCTAATGTCCCACAGACAGGGCCTTCATCTCAGGAAGCCAATATCTTTAGACAGCTTGATACCACCAGTGATCAACATGAACTCAGAAACTGGGATCTTGGGAAGATATCAATCATATTATAGGTGCCACAAAGCTTATGAAGAAGAACCTGAAGTCCTACCTAACTAATATTTCTGGTGAACCAAGTGCAATTGCACTTAAAGGAACAACGAGGATACTAAAAAGAGCTCTCGACTGGTTTTAATAAAAAGCAGAGCAATGTTGGCAGCTGGTTTAGCTGCCTTATACCCAACATTACATTCTCCAAAGGAAGAAAATGAAAAAATAAAGACACACATATTATTCTAACTCATATCTACTTGAGAGTAAGGCCATGCAAATGTTTTGTTTACTTTATATATATTCGAATTTATTAATGTTTTGATCTATCTACTTTCGTAATTTATATGCTTCTGGATGGTAGATAGACATCAATTTAATGTCCGCTGTATTGATCGCCAAGGAAAAAAAAAATAAATAAATGGAGTGGTAAAAGTAGGAAAAGAAATAATCACTCCGAACATGTACATGTAATCAATGGTGAAAAGATTAAGTTCACATTTTTTGTTTTTTTTTAAATGCATCTTGAATGCTTGTCACTTTAGATTGGTGAAAAATTTATGCCAGGATTACACCAGTTGGTATTACTTGGAGGAGGTAATGTTCAGGAGGATGGCTTTCAAGGACTGAACCAGAACCATACTCCACTAATTTAAGCCTGAAAGCCACCAATCAAAATGTGTGTGTGTGTGTGTGTGTGTGTGTGTGTGTGTGTGTGTGTGTGTGTAGACATAGATGTTGCTACGTTTGTGGAAACTGATTTCACCTTTAAAAACATATCTGCAGTCATTTAGAGGACTTTCAAACCAAGTGAAAGTCATTTTGTATTTTACCTCCTTTTCTCAAATGGAAATATTCAATGCTCAAACATAAGCAGAGTTTAGAAATTTATATTTTAATGAGACATTAACTGCTTATATATCTTTGTTCAATTGTTCCTTTTACAAATAGTATGTTAAAATTTAATTTCATGTAAATCTGAACGATTTTTTCTTGTTTTCTTAGGCATGTTCATTTGATAGCATTAGGACTATACAAAATGTTTTCAGCTAACAAAAAAAGAAAATTGCGTTTCCACACAACTGATACCCCAACTATTACAATAATACACACAAACATTAACAAAAAGCAAATAAATCACCTAAATATTGTAAAACTTGATTCCATCCTTGCATCCTGTTTGATCATAAAAAACTTTTGTGGGCTTATATTTGCATTTCTGCAAATACAATTTGGCAGAAATGTTAGTATTGCACTTCTGCAACCTATTTCAAAACCTTTGATTCACCCGTTGTATTCAAATATTTTTTAATTCATTATATTAATTTAAGATTTATTATAAGAATGTTTACTGACCTTGGGGGACGCTGAACACCAGGCTTCACACTAAAACACAAACCTACAGAAAAAAACAAAAACTGAACTTAGCGGGAAATTAGATATGCAAGAGATTCAGATAACTGATAAAGAATATTCAAAACAATATAATAAGACCTACGTAAATGGGGAAGAGGTCTCAATGCTGGAAACTGAAGATTTCTAATCTTATTTATAAATGTAATATTTTGTAGGTTTTGACTAAGTCTGAGGTGGTTCGTCCAATTTGTTTTTCACTTCCTCTCATAACTTGAAAGTGATTTTATCCAAGGTCTAGAAAAAGGCATGTCTTGCTAACTTTTGAGTGACAGAAGTGCGTGTGTAAGAACGTTTAAAATTAAAAAATGTTTAAATTCAACGTTTATTTCACGCGGTTAATGGTGTCCGAATGGATACGGTCTTTGCTAATCAAGCCAGAGATGGCTCGTGGTGCTGAGTTTGAATCTGTCAACTGGTGTTAATCGTGACACCCTACACTGAAGATTCTCGAAAGGATGAAACACTAGTGTCTGTAGGTATTTAATTATTATAGTAAATATATATATATATATATATATATATATATATATATATATATATATAAGGTAAAATTAAAAGCCAAGAACAATGCGAGATTTTTTTTTTTATATATATATATATAGAGTAAAATTAAATGAAAACAAAAGAAATAAATTTCTTTTTTTTTGTTGCTTGTTTTTTCTTTTTCACACAAATTTTAACTCTGAACAACATTAAATTTTTTTTTTTTCTGTTGTATTCAATGGTGTTATAAATCTCAATATATTTCAGACTTCTCTTGAAAAAGGACTAATAGGTCTGAAATATATTGAGATTTATAACACCATCGAATACAACAGAAAAAAAAAAAATTTACTGTTGTTTAGAGTTAAAATTTGTGTGAAAAAGAAAAAACAAACAACAACAAAAAAAGAAATTTATTTCTTTTGTTTTCATTTAATTTTACTCTATATATATATATAAAAAAAAAAAAATCTCGCATTGTTCTTGGCTTTTAATTTTACCTTATAATTTTCTTCAACAATGCTTCAAGCAAACTACAATCTACTTATATATATATATATCTCAGTAGTTTTCATTCCAAATGTCAAAAGATGGAATTAATTGACTCATAAATTTTTTTTTTTTAAATTTTTTATTTTTATCTTTACATACTCCTATGTTAGGCAGATGCCTCAATTTTTGTAGCGGCTGATGTTTACACCTCAGCATCCAAAATCAAAATACGTAAATTCGTTTGTATGCACGTCATGCGCACATACACTAGCCTGAATAAAAACACCAAATTATATTTTGGACCCATCTGAGAACTTTCTGAATTTATTGGATATGGTCTTTCTGGGAGCCACCTAAGTCCTTTAAAAAGCCAGATTTTTATTCAATAAACCAATGGAATCCAGTTGACATGAATCTATAGATCGATATTGCTGGGCACCCCTGAGCTGGGTTCTCATCTCTACCATGTCTCCACTCATAAACATTAATGATCGACTTATTATCGTCTGCCAATCCGTAGAAACTTCATTCATCGAATTATTTCCGATTTTTCTCAATGAACTACTTTTCTAATATAAAAACAAATGAACACTGACTCATATGAACAACTTTCAATGAATTACAATTTATATAAATGAGAGCAGAAAAGTTTTGATAATTTTTCTGACCCAACTAACTTAAGGCTCTTAATAAATTCAGACTTCTTCAATGTCTCAGTTAATGAATTTACCCTTGTTTTACAAGTATTTTAATGGATGCTCTGATGAACTACAAGCCCTTGTACCCCACTCGACGTAAATACCCCGGCAAGCAGCAAAGTCCCACCCCTACACAGTAGAGATCCCTAGATGTAAGAAAGCCTTCTACTCTAATAGTTTCTTCCCCAGAACTGCTAGACTTTGGAATCCCCTTCTGAGTTCCTACTTCCTCAACTCTAGTGACATGCAGAAGTTCAAGTGTAATGTGAACAGACATCTTGTTGCTCAACTCCCTCCATAGTATCCCTGCAATTGATGTCCCTGATAGTAGTCCTCTACATCAAAGTGGCACTGTGCCTTGTTCGGGGTGAAAATGCAATTAGAAAAAATAAATATCCACACATCTATGTTTTCTTATTGCTGTAAACTTTCATTTTAAACGTAGAAAATACCTCTATATGCCTTCTTAACTAATTTTGTTTTGTTTAGCTTATGATAAGGTCTTCTTTTTCTTATATTTGGTTATAAAACCTGCAAATCTTTTTTGCTGAAAATATTTCTCTGCAGCCAGGTCACCCCAAAAGTACTTAGCTCATTAGAAAACAACTTAAAGACCACAAAACTGGTGTAGAACGCATTCCTTAGAAACTGGTGATCCAGACCACCTAAATTTTTATTATATTTGCATTTTACACGTCTTTCGTTGGATAGCGGAAATTATTTCCCCTGTATCACTGAACACCGAGGAGATGAATAGATATTCTTCAAAACCTGCTGCAAAGTTCAAGATACGAAATGTAAAAAATTAGAATTTGAAGGAAAAGGAGATATGCAAAACCTGTAAAAACAGAAATTGAAAAACATGGATGGTAATCTTCACAGAAACCAAAAATCCCCAAAATCCATGCTTCTGTTTACTCTTGAAAGACAATGGATACCGCCTATAAGGGTAATTGTGCGTGTAATTGTGAGGCAAGGGTAACACAATCTCCAACCACACCTCTCCTCAACTGGCACTGTTTGAGTCCAGTAGCTCAATGACTGGAAACAATGTTGAGATAAGCGGAGAGCACATACAGCACCTAGAATTCCCAAATGGTCACCCATCTAGTACTGACCAGATTCAACAGTGCTTAACTTTGGTGATCTAACCAGTGTGTCAACATGATTATGCTGTATATTCCCAAAATAATAGTCTTCCAAAACAATGGAGAATTTCTCACAATGCTATATTAGAATATATTATACTAGCGAGGGGTACCCGGCGTTGACCGGGTGTTTGGAGGTGTGTGTGAAACCTCTGGGGGAGGGGGGGGAAGTAAGTATGAGGATCGAACCCGAACTCTTGAGGCAAAGTTGTAAATAATTAAAGTGTGAAAGAAAAAAAAAATAAAAAAAATGTTTTGGTAGGTAAGTATGAGAATCGAACCCGTACCCTTGAGTTGGACATTACCCATTAGGCCACCGCAACATACAACATACCCAGGTTTGAATTTATTTATTAAACTATAAAAACAGGCGTGCGCAATAAAAGTTAACTCTGCTGCTTCCATTTGACCTAATTAAGAAGGTCAAATAGAAGTCACGCAGTTGTTTACCCAAGTTTGACTGTTTTTGTTTTTTTCCCCCAACAGATTTTGGGGGGAGGGGAACCAGCTCCCAATTGTCCAGATTGAATAACAATTGTCTGATGTACAACATTGATCAAAGCTGATTGCTTCTGGACATTTCCCGGCGCAATGCCGAGAACGTTGTTTGTTGTTAACTTTGAATTAGTTTCGCTTTTTATACGAAAAAGCCTTATCAACATGCGAGAAGCCAAAATAGCAATAATTTTGTAAAAGTCGACGTAAATAAATCTAGATGCGATGCACTTTCCCAAATCGTACATATTATTATTTAGGACCCATATAAACAGTTGTAAGCGATCGTAACGACCTCGGAACCGTGTACAAGAAAAGCCTTTTGAAGACATACACGAAATGGTCACACACACACATTTTGCCTTTTATATATATATAGATAGATTATAAACTAGCCTAGGTGTTTAGAGGTGTGTTCAGCAAAAAGAAAAAAAAACAAAACATTTTTTTAAAATAAAAATAAACTAGTCGTAGGCAAGCAGGTTCAAACCCATACTGCGAAGGAGAAAAAGAATGTGGGGAGGGGACATAAAAAAAAAAGTGACGTCTTTGCTGTTGCGTCCATCACTAAACCGGAAGTGGCAAAGGTTTAAATTAAGGCTTGTCAATCGAAAACAGGGGATGACTGTCAAAAAAAGCTTTTGAAAATATTGGTGAAAAAAAAAACTACCCCTCTCTGTAGAAAAGTACCCAGTTGAGGGTAAAGGAATTAATGTTTTTAGTCAATTTTTCGATATTTGCTGTCTGAAGGGTTAGCTTCAAAACGATACCAATCTCGTGAAAATCTGTCGCCTCTGCCAAAAGTTTTAGGCAGACATACAAACATACATACATTTAAACAGAAAGGTGTGATTTATATTATAGATGTACTTACCATGGGCTTGGTTTGGACCATGATATGGATCTTGTCCAATAATCACAACTTTGACCTGTAGAAATATGAAGAAGCAAGGTTAAAACTTTTGTTTGTCAGTTGAGAGAGACACTAAGTAAATCCTCCCCCAAATAGTATTCTGAGGAGATGGAAAATTGGACACATAACAAACAAAACTATTATGATTCTCTGTAGAGAAATGTGTAAAAAAAAAAAAAAAAAAAAAAGTGAACCTAAAAGGAGTATGTTGTCTTATGCCTAATACGTAGACTGGTACATATGTTGGCCAATGCAAAAAGAAACTATTATAACAAGTATAGTACAATCGAAGAAAAAAAAAAGGCAAACAATATGCATACTCCTGTAATGTGGCTGTTACACTCAAACAGTGTCATTACATTTCAACAACCATGTGGACCCACACGTTGTTTAATACTTTGTTACAAAAGTTTAAAAAAAATAAAAAAATCTAGGTACTTGTACAGTTTAATCAAGACATTAAAAAAATGAAAATATCGAAAAAAAAAAGTTTAAATTGTACGCATCCATTATGGAATGAAGTTCTCAGAAAAAAAAAGAAAAAAAAAATTCACTTAATTTCATCAAGTACTTTTTTTTTTTTTTTTTTTTTTTTTTACAGCGAAAAACAATTTGTTATACCAAGCAAAAGGTTCGATTTTTAGGAAGAAAAGCTAGTATTAAAGATGGGAAGGGAGGGTCGGGACTTTAACTGGAGTTATCTCCCCATGGTGTTCCTAAAATTCAAACAAAAATTTACAAAAAATCCAAGATGTCTGCCTTCAACGCGCTCTCATAAAAATCTGTTTTTCCGCTGTAAAAAAAAAAAAAAAAAAAAAAACTACTCGATCAAATTAAGTGAAATTTTTGCAGAGATCTTAAGTTCAAAACGGATACGTACAATATAACCTTTTTTTTTCTCTCGATATTTTCATTTTTTAATGTCTTGATTAAACTGTACAAGTACCAAAATCTGAATCTGCATTTTTTTTTTGAACGCTAATGAAATGCATTTATATGGGGTTCTTCCAACATTAATGCATTTCATTATCTTCCAAAAGTCTTCGTTTTTTTTTTTTGACCGTGCAGCGCATTCTCTAACCACATAAAATAAAAAAACGCACTTCCTTTACTCAACCATGTGCTGTCCATTTCCTGCCTTTCTTCTCCTATCCTGTGATGTCAGTGCATGCACATTTGCTTAATTTGCATATGTGCTAAGACAGCTGCTGCTGCTGTTAATATTTTCACTAGTCAGCTATTCTTAGGCTGCTGCTGATCTTGTCACTTGCACTATGTTACACTGCAACTACAATTACCAGCAGATGAATAAGATACAGATGCAACTAAGTTTGCTACTATGAGATGTCGGGGCACATGTAAGCAGATGTTTAAAATCGTGAAAAGATTTTTGCGACAGATAATGCTACACCCATGTTGATTTATTTAAAAAAATAAGATGCTTTCTTCATAGTGGGGCGATTTGTAAACAATATTAATACAGACGTGTCTTATTTCAATATACATATTCTGATTCAGTATGATCTCAAGGTGGTTATGCAGGGCTCTACATTGCGAGTGAAACAGTCGCATTTGCGAGTGATTTTTCAAAGTAGCGACTAGAAATAATGAAATGCTTATCTTTTGGCAATTGTATTTCTTTCACTGACAATCTTCCAAAGCTCACTACTGAGTGAAAAATATCTTTTCAACTTTTTTTTTTAATAAAATGAACAAAGCAAATTATTTAAATAAAAGTTTAATAGAATAATACTCTTTTTTTTTTTTTTAATAAAGGCTGTTTAAAAAATATTTGATGAAAACAATGTTTATATCTTCAAGTATCAACATAAAATTTGTTGTATATTTAGAATTACACTTATTTAAAAATATACAGAAAAATCTTTATGATATGCATACTCGTCACAGAACGAAGATGTCATATTCTAAAAATCATGTGGGTTTGGCTAGTAACTTTTCTATTTGGCTAGTAAACGAAAATATTTAGTTGTCAAAGGTCAACTGAAGATAAATTTGTCCATAGAGCCCTGATATGGTAAAAAAATCAAATTAAATAAAGTATGTATATTCATTCCTTTGAAGTCATTATAATAGATACGAAGGAGTGGAGGTAGGATGAATGGAGTACCCACACCAAAAATTTGCTCATTTAAAATTAAAACATTTTTTTTTATAAAGAAAAAGAAAAGCAAAACATTTATGAAATACAGACTTATCCGGTCTCATGAAGAAGAGGATAAAATTTAATGAATATCGTTTTCATAATAACTAGCGGGACCCATGGAAATTCTACAGTGGACTCTTTCGTATGTAATATATTGATGTTGGCATTCTGTGGATGTTCAGTGTAAGTGGAGTTTTGTTAAAACTGCAAAAGTATTTATCTAAGCTAGTAGGGACCCCCGGCATAGCCGGTCGTAAAACACGTTTAAATTTATTTTAATTTATGCAGATTTTGTATATATTACAGTCAATTTTCTATTGATTCCTATATATTATATACAGTTGTGATTTCAAAAATAAAATATATATCTATGACTGTTAAGGCTAGTTAGTTATCTCCCTTACACCCTCACGTTTTAGTGAAATCAAAACAGGCTTACTTCCCTTTGGAGATGTACACCGTGATTTGAACGCGAACTTACGAGACTACACACTGTTGACGGGCGGTCATCTTTGTTTTTGATAGTGTTACGTGCGCAGAGCCGTGACCATCGTCATAGATAGCCTGTCAGCTTAAAAATGACGTCATCGCCATAGGTCCTAGCAAGCAAGATAAGTCGAACACAGACTGTGGATAACGAGCAGACATTTTCTACAGAAAGCGTTATAAAACTTCAAAATTGGATTAAAAAAGATAAATATGATACTTTGTACTGAAACTCATCCAATATTAATAAAAAACGAATTGAAAGGGAGAAAAGTTTTTAAAAAGTTTAAAAAGAAAAGGAATACGATTTGATTTGTATGAAACTGAACTTTATTCAATAGAAATAAATAAAAATGAATAAATATTTTTTAAATAAAAAAAAACAATATTTTAAAATCAAAACTGAAAAACAAACGATAAATTAGTTTAACCGAAATACGAACAATAAATTAGTTTAACTGAATAACGAACAATAAGTTAAAAATTAAATTCAAACAAATATTAGTATAAACAAAGTTACTAAGGCAGAAATATTTCAAACATTGAACATTAAAACTTTTCAAAAATGTGTTGTAGAATTTAATTAAAAGTTTGAAATTTTCTTTTTCTGCTATATATATATATATATATATATATATATTTACTAATATTGTCATTCTCTTTGCGACAAAAATTGTTTATAAGGGAATTCGATGAACTCCATATCAGCATTTTTTTAATTTGCTGAATAGTGTGACCCTCATCACAAGAGTCAACATGAAATAATCGATTTTGATCAGCCAAAATATTTAAAGTTATGTACATGGCTAATTTTCTCTGATGAATTGAATGTAAAAAAGAATTGCATTTTGTAAGTTTGTTTATAACTATATAATTATATAAGACAAAATTATTAGTTATATCATTTGAATTAAACAGCTACTTCCAGGGTATTAACAGAGAACCTCTGTTAATACGCTGAAAGTAGCTGTTTAATTCAGCTATTTCTTCAACAGCCTCTCTCCCGGATATTAAATTTTTGCAGCTATTGCATTTCAGTTTTTTGAAAACTGCACAACAGCAATAACCTGCTAAGTATAATATAAAAGGAAGTACTTTCTTGCATTGATTAACATCATCTTCTGTTACGTCTATGTTAAATTTATAAACATGTAAATCTTGCTCCCTTGTCATTTCATCCTTGTTAGTTTCTTTTAAATTTTTCAATTCAATAGTTCGATTATTAATTGGTAAGCTCAATTTGAAAACTGACAACATTTTGAGTTTTTTTTCACATTCATACACCTGACGTATTGATATATTATACTGATCTCCACTAAGTTCTCAATACTGGCCAAACCTTGCCTTAAGGTTATCTGTCTGAAAATTTCCTGGTAATATATACATTTATACAATATTTAGTCAATTCTAAAATTGCGTAAGTAGTATGGTGCAAAGCAGTATATGTTTCCTTTCTTAACTTACCATATCTTCCAGAAATGCTATACCAAGTTTCTAACCAGTCACAGAACACATTTAGGAAACTATAATTATCACTATTTAATGTAAGTGGATTAGCATATTTATTATGAAGTCGACAACCTTTATATGGTGTTTTAACATTCAGTATTGTCCACCAATTATAAAATATTTGAATGTAATCTGCGATTTCTGCATAATTTGGCAAGCATTCCTATTTTCCTAAGGTTAGCAACCCTTGAATAGTATATTCGGTGAAAATTTGCAAAACCAAATTAACATTTTGCCTTTCAAAAGTTGTCGGAGAAAGAGCTTTTGAAGTCAACTTATAGCAATATTTCACAAGTGATTGAGATTCTAGAGCATAAAGTTTATGTAAACTAGAAAATGGAGCACTTTGGATGTTATCTAATTCATGATTTCCATTATTACAAAATTTTGGGAACATCATGCATTTATGTTCATCTTTTTGGCCAAGCGAATTGTTTCTAATGCATTTTAATATATGCACTGAGTCGAATAAGAAGAAAAGAGGGCTAGACGTTCTAACTGGATGGGGATATACAATTGAAAGCTTTGATTGGCTACAAAAGAAAGATATAGCTTTTTTATTTATTGCATTATTATCTGTTATAACAGATAATACCTTAAACCCTATATCTTCTAAGCCAATTATTACACGTTTAATTATGTTAAATAAGTTCTCAGCTAGAAGACATTTAGTTGGCATAACATGCACAACATCCTTATATTGTGAGAATACACTGTTAAGCATAAAAGCAAATATTACCACCTTTATATTCAAGATAAGGTTTGAGATGTATTTCATCAACAAGTAAAGATACTGTGATGTCATTCTGCATTAGTAACTTGAATTTACTTTTAATATACATGAGAAAATCGTTATTGTGTTGTTCAATGACAGGATTCATAAAAGTTAATAAGATTAATCTTCGAATGATTGAATAGCATGGTAAAATTACATTTTTAGTGTCTCTTAACAGTCTGTACCCTATAGGGGAGCAGATATATAATAAGGAAGAAAATACCATCATTTCACTCGAATAATTAACCTTATTCATTGTCATTATGTTAATTTGTTCATATATGAACTTAATGGCATTAAAATATTTAAATTATTCATCTTGCACTAATAGCTAAACTGATAAGATAAATTTTAATAAAGAACTTATATTAGAAGTTTTCATTTCCTGTTCTTCGATGTCCATTTTTTCATGTTTTCCATCAAAATCTACAGTTACATGTTTAGGAATTCTATACTTTTTTTTTTTACACGGTGGTCACCACTTATCAAGGCCCGGAAGCCACTCAGGGATAGGGGTTATTGCAAGTACAGTACGTTAGTGGAGATTTAATGAAGTGTTTACTTAAGGGGGCAGTTCATTAGGAATTTTTTAACGTTGGACTTGAAGACATCCAGGTTGTAGTCAGGTGGGAAGCAGGCAGACGGAACAGAGTTCCACAGGCGTGCACTTCTAAGAAAGAAGCTTTGTTCATGGAATCTACGTTTTGATTTAGGCACAGATAAAGAGTGGGGGAAATTTTTCAGTGGATTCAGCTAGACGAGTGTTTTTCGTGAAAGATTGGCGAGGGGGGACCAGAGATTGGAGTTCAGATGAGCACCTGCCATGGAAATAACGATAAAACAAAGATAGGCTCGCAACGTCTCTTCTGTGGGAGAGAGGTTGCAGGGTAGAGAAAAGGGCATTCCCCACTAAGCCATGAAGTCTATTTTGTACTCTGTCAAGGCAGGATAGGCTGTTTTTAGCAGCTCCTGCCCAGATATGGCAGCAGTATTCCATCCTTGGACGTACTTGGCTTTTATATAGATAAAGAATTGCATCAGTAGTGAGATATCTTCTGGAGCGGTAGAAGGATCCCACCATCCTTCCAGCAACCTTGGCAACAGACTTGATGTACGTGTTCCATTTCAGATCAGGAGTAAAGGACAAACCCAGAAGCTTGTCAAAACATGGGGCTTCTCCTAGACGAGAGCCATCTATTTCAATTGATGTCAGATGGGGATCAGAGCGTTGATGATGTAAAGATAGGAGTTTGGTTTTAGATGCATTAAAAGGTAACCAGCCACGTCTTCCCCCACTGAACCACGTGCTCGAGATCAGAGGAGAGAGAACTTTGTCATTTACAGCCTTTGATGTGTTGCCGTAGATATACTCCCCTATAGCACTCATTTCCACATCACTACAGAATACTCTAACGGCCAAGTCCAGTTCAATCACCATAGATATTTTTATTTTGGGGCATGGGCATCTCTTTAAATGGCATATAATGATGGTATTGTCTTGCCTAATGGAAGTCCAATAATTTTTATCTATAAACATTAATTTTTTTTTCTAAATCATCAATATTATGGAAAGTTTTACGTTTCCGTAACTAACTCGTCAGCAACACTTTCACATAATGCACGCTTAAGAGCAGAATTTTCTAAACGCATTTTCTTTGCGTTAGGAGACTCTCTAAAAGTGGTTGATGACGATAAATAGGAGGGACAGTTTGGTAATATTTGAGGGATAGCACCATCCTTAAGATAGGGATTTTTTAATTTAACACTAATTGTCTTTCCAGTCCTTTCATCAAATGCTGATGTCTCTCGCTGTATGTCTTCAGGTCGAAAATAAAGTTCACATACCTAAAGAAATAATTTAAAAGAAAATCGTACCGTGTTTGACTTAATACAAAAAAAAAAAATTTTTTTTAAAATTACATGACAAAAAACGATAAAATAAAAAAAATAAGGTAAATGCGCAGAATTAGTCCACCCTCGAAAAATCCGTTTAAATTACCACTTTTATGTTTTCGAGGGTGCTAAAAACAAAAATAACGTTTAAAATTACGGCAAACTAGTAGTTTTCAAGATATAAAGAGATGTTAGTTTAAAAAAAAGTGGGGGGGGGGATAATTTAACCCTAATCAACCACCCACTTTATGGCCAATTTTTTTTTTTTTTTTTTTTTTTTTCATGGGCAACGAGCAATTTTTTTTAAAATTACATTTTCGCCTCAAACAAGACAAAGTGCCTCTTTGATGTAGGAATGACCACAACTAAACGTAAAATGAGCACCTACAGTTGACCCCCTCTCCCCGACAAAAATTCTGTTTACACTTTTTGAAACGGGGGTGCTCATTTTACGTTAATCTGTTCATTGTACGTTGACTCCCAATCCCCAACATAAAGGTGGCCATACTCATTTTCCTTCGCTTTTATTTAAAAAGAAAGCCCCCTTAAAAAAAAAAAAAAAAAAAAAAAAAAAAAACGATGGCCATAAATTGGGTGCTCATTTTACGTTAAATCTTTATAGAAAAGTGATACCCCATTTTTTAAAACTAACATTTCTTCATATCTTGGAAACTACTCGTTTGCCGTAATTTTAAATGTTATTTTCATTTACATCACCACTAGCAGTATCAGAATTTTGGGGGAATTTTTGACAACCCTAACACAAAACTGCGAATAACATATACAAAACTCGTAATTTCTCCGTTTAAAGTGGGTTGTTTATTTTCTTTATGGAATATACTTCAAAAATAAACTATTAAAATTGTTAAAAAAAATAATAGAAATATTATTTTTTTTATTGCCGGCATTTTGTAAATACTGCTTTAAATAAAAAATAATATTTCTATTATTGTTTTAAACAATTTTAATAGTTTATTTTGGAAATATATTCTCCAAAATTCTGACACCTACAGGGCCACAACATTTACCACAAATAATTATTAAGCTTTTGGGATAACAAAAACGGTCATAAACTTAAAAAAAAAGTTTAATCTATTTCACGCTGAGATAAATATTACACAGTAAAATAGTTGAACTAAAAAGATAAATATTTTTTCTTATTAATTCTAAATAAACAGGGAATTCTGTTCTTATGATATCGCTTTTATTAAATTGTTAGGTGAAAGTACATAATATTTTCACCATACTCCCCATTTTAAATAAGTTTCTAAATAATAATTTATTATTTCAGTACATAACTTAAATTACATGTAAAATTCATTTTTTATATACATATTTTCATTTTTATTTTAAAATACGTTCTAAAAAAATAAACATAAAAAATTTTTTTTTTTTTTTTTTTTTTTTTTAAATTTCTCAAACACTTTAACACTCTGCTATATTTAGATGGAGTAAAATCCTTTCTTTTTATTGCATTAATCCACTGGTAAATTATTTCTTTTTTTTTTGGGAAATGAAGACACAGTAACTTTTGGTCCAACAAAATAAACCATTCATTTAAATGTCGTTTGGTATGGATTTAGTTGAATCTATATAATTATAAAACTCAAATGACCTTGTAACAAGTGATGTACCTAATTACTATGCCTCCCCACAGGACAGAGTTAGACACCAGGGTCGTTTTTTTTAACGTGGAGAAAAGGTACAAAAATAAAAATTGTCTCAGTCGTGAAGGATTTCTCCACCGAAAGAGAACAAGAAACGGAAGTGCAGCATCCGAAGTGATGTAACCCACTTTCCAGTTTACGACATCCGGTTGCACATGCGCGCATAAACATTAACCCATAACAATTTAAACAAATAAACACAAATCGCTTCTTTTGCAGATTTTGACCTGCGCACTGAAATATTAACATTATTATTTTGAAATTATTATTTAACATGGGAAGAGTGGGGGTGTTTTGCAACTATTCTTTATGACAACTATACTGTTGCTATTTTCTTACAACTAAAATACTTTAACCCGTTGACAAACATAAGAACAATTGTAGTAAAGCCAACACTACTACTACTACTCTATCTGTCCCTTTTCCTTCTTTCTTTTTTTTATTTTTTGTTTACATTTCTAGACACAAAATAGTTGTGTGAGAACGGTGAATTTATTGACACATTTACTAATCTGTTTCAATATTAGTTTTATTTTATTTTATTTAGGTTTTATTTTTTTGCTTCAGGTTTTATTAATTATTTTTCTTTTTAGATTTTAAGTTTCTATAACTTGATTGAAGGATCCAAATATGGGTTTTTCATTCTTATATTTCTCATTGGTAGGTTCAGGTGCGTTTTTGCTGCTAAATGATTTTTGTCGGCGTTCGATTCGTAGGTAAATAATGCTTAATTTTTTATTTTTGAGCGATTATTGGGAAAAATAGGTAACTTTACATGAATAGGGAGGACTTTTTTCTTCACGTTTGAGTGATCCGTCCGTGATTTTTCATTTTAATATACTTTCATAGAAATGTGTCCGTTATGTCAAAAAAATATATTTTCTTTACGTCACAAGTGTCACGCTCATACATGAATTCCATAGCTAATATAACATACTGATCCAACGGGTCACGGGTAGTCTAGTATGATATTAAAAATCACTTTATTGGTACTTTTATGCACTTATGTTACCGGGCCGGCGGGCGTTTTGTGACTATTCTTTCACCTAAGAAAGTAATAAACAAAAAGACATCGTAAAACTTGAATTCATTTTATTATATATATTTTGGGGGTGGGGGTGGGGGTGGAGGAATTAAATTAGCGAGATAAAGGACCGTTTGAATAAATTCACAATGATTTAAATTTGTATAAAAAAATCATTTTCAGTTGTGTGCACTTATATTACTGAACTGGTGGGTGTCTTGTAACTATTCTGTACTTTCACCTAACAATTTAATAAACAAAAAGATATTGTAAAACTTGAATTTAACTTGAAAATACTATTTAAAAAAATAGCATGGTAACAAATACATAAACACCATTTTATTTTACAGTTCTGTAACATAAGTACACGCAATTGAAAACATTTTTTTAAACTGCTTCTGTGGTACCAGTTTACAAAAATTCTGGCAAAAGACCTGACCTGTTAAATTATCACTCCATTAGCCTCCTCCCGCTCTCCGCCCAAATATTCAAGTCCCTACTGAACCAAGCTCTAGTCCATCACCTTACAACTGCTAAACTTCTGACTGGCCAACAATACGGATTTAAGCAAGCACTTCTACAGCAGACATCCTAACTGTAATCTCTTAACATATATACCATACACTGGACAAAGCAGGGGAGGGTAGAGCAGTAGCCCTAGATATATCTAAGGCTTTTGCCAGGGTTTGGCACAATGATCTTCTCAGGAAAATCAGATCATATGGTATCGCGGGACGAATACTTAACATAATCAAGAGAAAAATAAGAGAAAAGTCACGGTTGTCCTCGATGGTCGTACATCTAACCAATAGGATATAAATGCGGGTGTACCACAGGGGTCTATCCTTGGACTTTCATTATTTCTAATATTCATAAATGACCTCCTTGATAAAATTGTCTCTAAGATGGGTATATTTGCAGATGACATCACCCTCTATAACAGGCACGAGGGGAAAACAAATGAACACATATCTAAGGAAATGGCAGAAACACTAGAGGATGACCTCCAATCAGTGGAATGGGAACAATTATATATATTGAGCACTCTTGAATAATCATGCAAGTTTCATTAGGAAACCAAGCGATGCAATCATTATATATATATATATATATATATATAACTTGAGTTTCTTCAGCTAAAATCAAAACCGAAACCAAAATCATGAATTCTTGGTAACATTATTACACTAATGCCAAACTCAGAGTTTCAACAGAGTTTATTTACATCTAACCAGATGTGTCGGAACAAAATTCTAAAGAGAGAGAAAGAATATTAAATGAGATTTTGTAATGTGATGGGCAGTGAGTTAATGATCTGCTGGATAATAGAAACTGAACTGATACTACGGTAGTAATCCTGACTCAAACTATTCATTTGTTGGTTGAAAAGTGCTTCCCTTTACTAGTGTTTATTATTATTGCAGATTCCAAGCGTGCAAAAAAAAAATATAAAAAATAAAAATAAATAAATAAAAATAAACAAACTATAGTTCATAGTAATCAATATTGGCTTTTGTTTAACATTTGATACTATTGAAATCTCTTTAGATGACAATCTATTTTGTAAATATCTGTTTATATATATATATATATATATATAAGCGAAAATTTATGTATGTATGTATGTGTGTTCGCTTTTTCTGTGTCTACAAAAGGCTTCTTTCAGAGAAGCAGTCGCTCGGTTCACAACTTTTTAAAACTTTTTATATCACATAAATCGTAATATCTCACACTTAACGAAGCTCACCTGCCTATTTAATTTGCTCGATTTCGGGAAGATAAATATTCAATATTTGTCGCTCGCCGCATGTGGGTTAGTCTTTTACCTATAACGTCTTGGGGGGGGAAAAAAAAAGTGTTTAGCAGTAAATGAAATCCCGCAGTCAAACTTGACCTCATTAACTCATTAAAACGTGCACCTGCTAAATCCAAATAATTAAATAAATTCAAACGTGTTTCCGTAAGCATGTCGCGGTGGGGCAATGGTTAACGTTGCACTTTTTTTTTTTCCACAACTTTGCCTCAAGGGTTCGAGCCTCATACTTATTTTTTTTCTTAACCCCCCCCCCACCTCCAAACAACCGGGCAACGCCGGGTACCCCTCGCTAGTATATATATAAGTGCGAGTCTGTTAAGCTACATTGTTCATTGCCTAAAGTTTCCAACCTAATGCATAAATTCTTTTTCTCCAGACTTCTGTGTCCCTTCCTATTCTGTTCATGTTATTTTTACATTTGTTTTGAATTTCCAATGCAATATTTTAAATAACATGAATTGCTAACTATTTCATTACTAATTGATCATTGTCCGCTGACTGAGGTCATACCAAAAGAATCCAACATAATACTTTTACATTTGTTTTTCATTATATGGTTTGTCCTTAAACGTCTACTAACTTGGCTCACCTTATTACAAATTGACATAAGGACATACATGAGGATGTAGATAGAAGCACGAAAAACACTCGTCTAGCTGAAACCACTGTCAATAATTTTCCCCAATCTTTATCTGTGCCTAAATAAAAACATAGATTCCATGAACAAAGCTTCTTTCTTATAAGTGCACGCCTGTGGAACTCTGTTCCATTTGCCTGTTTCCCACCTGACTACAACTTGGATGTCTTCAAGTCCAGCATAAACAAATTCCTGATAAACCGCCCCCTTAAGACACTTTATCAAATCTCCATTACTAATGATTATCCCATTGATTATTGTACACGCAATAACCCTTATCACAGAGTGGCTTCCGGGCCTTGATAAGTGATGACTACCATATAAAAAAGAAAAGAAAAAAAGCATGTTGCATCATAAATATGCAGTGTGCAGCATGTTTTGGTGTTGCATAAAAATAGTAGACATTGCAGATAATAGATCAGGAGTGCCCATTACGTTGATCACGATTGACTGGCCGATCACAGAGACACTGTGGGCAGATTGGATGGTATTAAAAAAATAAAAAGTTGCCGCTGGCAAACTTCCACAACCTCTGGGCAGAGTGGGAGACACGAGCAGTCATGTGTGCAGCATGACAGAGCATGCTACACAAAGAAAATTGGCGATTGTTTGTTAGCGATCGATGCTTTTAAGACCTTGCGTTATTCATAGCTCGAGTATTTTTTATTTTTATTTACAAGAAGTGAACAGTTTTACCCACTAGAGTCACAAAACTGAAAAAAATGCTGTTGTCATAGCCCTAGTTATCATTCAATCCTGGGCAACGTTGGGTCTCCCTGCTAGTATAGTTCAAATCAATATTAGAATAAGAAGTCTTACCTCATTTAATGTACACATGCGGGTCCAGGAAAAGACTTCATCTGTTGGTGGATAGATTGTGTGCTTGCTCCTTTCACTTGCAATAAATTTGCAAAGCTACATTAAAAAAACGAAAAAAGACATTAAACAAGGACAACCTTTTTAAATATTTATAATATTGCAATTCATGACACACAGAAAACTCAGTTGTCTTCTTTTGTCCAAGTAAGAGTACCATGGATTGGTCGAAAACTAAACCCAATTATTGATTCCTTAGGTATTTCATGGCAAGTGCTCGTCTGAACCCCAATCTATGGTCCCCACCTTGCCAAACTTTCATTAAAAACACTTGTCTAGCTGAAACTACTATCAATAATTTCTCACACTCTTTATCTGTGCCTAAACCCAACTGTAAATTCCATGAACAAAGCTTCTTTCTTAGAACTGCACGTCTGTGGAACTCTTTTACGTTTCCCTGTTTTCCAGCTGACTATAATATGGTCGTCTTCAAATCCAACATAAGATGAGTCGTCCCCTTAAGTAATCCAATTTACCGAATTTCCACTACTGACAATTACTATGATTATTGTCCCATTGACTACTGTACAGTCATTAACCTTTATCCTCAAATGGCCTCTGGACCTTCATAAGTGGTGACTCCTTTGTAAAAAAAAAGTATTACACGAATCAACTTATATTTGTTTACAGAAGTCATTTGCACATACGAAGACCAAAATCTGTTCTATTGTTTTTTTTCACTTGACATGAGTCAGTTGAAGTCCTTATTCTTTTCTTGGTCCAATGCGATTTATGAAATTATATTTACATCAACTGCATTCATTTGATGAAGGTAAAGTAATCTGTCAAGAATTTTTCTACCTAAAGCTGAATGATCTATACTTAGACAAATCTGAAAGATTATCATTCAAACACGGTAGTTTTGGAATGTATGGTTAAGTGACAGTTTTAGAACTGCTTTAAAGCTTCACTGCTCACTCATTTTTCGACCAAATTTAAAACAATTACTGGTATTCAAAATCATAAAAAACTGGTTTCCATAGAGACTACTGTTGCTACCAATTCACTGCTCTCACGAAAAGAGAAGTAACAAGTGAAACAGAATGAAAGGGAGATAATTGAGGGATTTTATTGAAAGCAGACAATTGCTGTACATATGTGTATGTTATGTTTATGGAGGCAAAAAAATAAGACAAATTAAACAAAGAACAAATAAATTTACTGGAAGCCTGGAAAAATCATGGTTTACAATAGAAAAATGTGAGCATGAAAAGTAATATGGTTAAGCTTAAACATGGAAAAGTAAAGGACTAGTTAAAACTGAAAAAGAAAACGACAAGATATTCTAGTAAAAAATATAAATTTATAACTTAAAATATTGCAGCATTTTTTTTTTTGATGTGTTAAGACTTGATTATATAATGTTATAAATTGAATTAAAAAAAATTCTTAATGCTGCAATATTTTAAGTTATAAATTTATATTTTTTTTTTACTAGAATATCTTGTTTTCTTTCCCAGTTTTAACTAGTTCTTTTACTTTTCGATGTTTAAGCTTAACCATATTACTTTTCATGTTCACATTTTTCTATTGTAATAATATATATGCATAAGACCCCTCCACTCAAGGTACAAACTGTCGAAAAATCTGCCCACTTTCATCATGATTCAGCAAGATAATGATACAATCAGCTTATTCACAATGTATCACTTGCGACTTCCTGTCCGTCATTTAATATCTTACAGTATAATTCTAATTGTGATTATACTTCTACTGGAATTTTCTACCCTTTTTTTTTTTATATAAATCTATCCTAATCTAAAATACTGATTTTAACTTTTTCTTCATTTTGTTTAGCACACACAAACCTAACATTGTTAAAAAAAAAAAAAAAAAAAAAATGAAATTCTAGTTATTCTATTTTAATATGGAATTAAAGCATACCCAGTGATAACGCATAAATTTATGAGTTTATTATTGTTGTGTCAATTTCAAGTTATCATTACTCTCAGGTTTACTCTGACTTGTAATACCCATCAATGTTTCATGTGTTATTTGAATTTGCCACAGAAACCCTTGAGCAAGGTATTCATCTACCCCAAAATTTATCTTTCCCACACTTTGTTTTTTTCCCCCCCATTCTACCTACCTTATTTCCCGACCCAATATCTCTAGCTCTAACCATCCTGGGTATAGCACTGAACTGTTTAATGGTGGTGGGAGTCATTCCTTTAGTAATCATTACTCCCACCTCCACGCTGACCAAGTGGTAGTACCTACTAAACTCTAGTCTGTGAGTTGAATAGAATCTTTCCTGCGAAGAACATGAAACAATAGATATTGTTGGGGGGGGGGGCACCCATACAGATTCTGACAATGGACTATTCCTGACGTCACATGCGGTGAACCCAATACTCAGAGAGAGGCAGTTGTAACATTACAGTTGAGTGGCGTTCCCACTCAACTAACGTCGTTTCTGTATTTTCTGTTTAATATATTTTTCATTTTACTGTTTGCGAGTCTTCTCATTCTTTCCGACATTTACACCATAACAGATATACATTTACATCATGAATGAATTAGTTAAATGTTAAGAACTTGAAAATGACTGAATCTGGAAAAGGGCTAATATGTCATCAAACACAAAAAAAAAAAACAGCATAATGTACTAAAAACTCTAAAAAGATCTCATTTACAAAAATTAATTACAGAATTAAATCCACTAGATTACATATTGGTTTATTTGTCCACAAGTTTGCGATTACTTTTTTGCTAATACTTAAATTACTTTGTATTGTATGCTTTCAAAAATTCAAAGGAATTTGGAAGCATTTAAACTGTTCATTTCTTGCTTTAAAATTCTCAGCAAATCCCATTCACATCTAATCAGTTTATAAGCAATATTAAACAAAATTACTTACACTTTTATAACAATTTCGTTTGATTCATAAGTTTATAACAAAGTAGGAAATTTAAAAAATTTAAATTTAACTTCCAATTATAATCAATTAACATACTTCCTGACTTCTGGCATAGTGCTACCGGAAATGGTAACAAATCAAATCAATTCATTCACTTTTATTGTTCTTCAGTATTGAAAAATATACAATAAAAGTTAAAATTATACAGATAGAAATAATTAGTTTTTAAGTTTTTATTTTACTTGAAATTTTATACGAAAGATGTTTATGAAATTATAAAAATAAGTTTTTTGAATTTTAAAAAATTATTTTATTTGCATTTATATAATAAATGTTTATGAAAGTATGAAAATAAAATTATTGAAATCACAATAACAAAATTTCAAACATAAAAATAACATTATGTATACATAATATTCCTAAAATATAGTTTTAAAATATTTTAAAGTTTTTTTCATTAATTCTTAAAAAATAAAATAAAACTAATTTCAATAATTCTTAATTAAAAGAAGACTGGAAAAAAAAAAAATAAATAAATAAATTTTTTTTCAAAAATATATCAAAGAATGGAAAAAAGTAAAAAAAAAAAAAAAAAAAGAAAGAAAAGTACATGCACATGGGGAGATATAGGCGTGAGAAAAAAAAGATGCTAATGCACTTACTGATCTGCACTATTTTTTAAATCGTATTTCCAAGTTTAATTAAAGTTTTATGTTTTTTTTATTCAATTGTAAGGTTAAAGTACAGAATAGGTACAAAACACCCTCCCTTCTCCATGTTAAGAATGGCTATTTAAATATTAACGTTATTATTTCAGCATGGATCAATAAGTGCATGAGTACCTAAAAAAGTGAAGGAACTGATTTGCCTGTCACTGCTTCCGGTAATGCTACACCGGAAGTTAGGAAATATGTTAGTTGACTATAACTTAAAATCTTATGAAAGTGTAAAAAAACTTTCAAAGGATTTTGGAAAAGTCTGGATTTATGACACCGTTCACCAACAATACTTCCTAAAGGAAAGGGAGCAGAGAAATAGAATATATAAAAAGCCAAAAGTGAACAGTATAAAAACTTATGTCCATTATGTAAAAAAAAAAAAAAAAAGGAGGCGTGGGGGGGTTGTGATACTTACAGATTGAAAATATTCCTTTTTGATTTCTGGTTCAAGTACCTTCATCCATGATGGCCCAACATTAACAAACAAACCTTGCGTACGCGACTGATGCAACTTTGCAAGAGCGATTATACGATTCTCTTCTGCCCTGGCTAACTGCACTGGAGAAGGAGGAGGAGAAGCAGGAGGAGAGTTTTCAATTTTTTTAATCTTGGGAGACTTCTGAAAAAAATAAATAAATAAAATTAAGAAAATAAAATCTACTTATGCTGAAGTGATTAGCACGGGTAACCATTTAAGTGCTAAATTCACCTTGGTACTTGCTTAAATGGATCTTGGTTTTAATGACTCACAGGAACAATTAAAATGTAAAACAAGTTGAAATGGACAAAAAAAAATAAAATAAACGATAAAAACGGTTGTTGTGTATGAAAAAATTTCAAGCATAAGAAACAAAACATTTTTACAAATATTGAAAGATTGTCTAGTGTTTTTTTTAACACAGGAATCACCACTTATCAAGACCCAGAGGCCACTCGAGGATAAGGGTTAATGGGTATACTATACATTAGTCAATGTGATTATAGTGTAGTAAACATAAGTAGTGTGAACTTTGTAAATTGGATTACTTTAGGGGACGGTTCATCAAGAACTTGTTTATGTTGGACTTGAAGACAATCAAATTGTAGTCAGCTGGGAAGCAGGCAATCAGAAGAGAATTCCACAAAGAAGCTTTGTTCGTGGAATCTACATTTAGGTCTATGCACAGACAAGGAGTATGGGAAATTATTGATAGTGGTTTTTTGGCCAGACAAGTGTTTTCCGTGAAAGTTTGATGAGGGGGGATTGAAGCTCAGATGAGCGTTTGCCATGAAAATAATGATAAAGCAGAGACAGGCTCGCAACGTCTCTTCTGTGGGAAAGAAGTTGCAGGGAAGAGATAAGGGCATCCCTCACGAAGCTACAAAGTTTTCCATGATTGAATCATATTTTTAAGGAATTAATTCTCATTTCATTCACCTAAGCTCATTTGAGTCGACAAATCGCAAACAAGAGTCGGATTTTGGGTTTTATACAGCAGCAGCAGCGGTCTTCTTTTCCTCTCCCCCAACAGACCGTAAACTCACCGTGAATGAAATGACATGTAACAGAGTGCATGAGAAAATATCAGCAGGAGCTGTAAGACGGCTGACTTATGAAGATATTAGCAGTAGCCAAAAAAGCACATATGCAAATTAGAAAGTGTGCACGGACTTGCATGACAAAAAGAAAATAAAGGACACCACATGGTAGAGAGAATTGAAGTGCACGTTGAACAAGATGGACGTATAAAGTCGAAGACGAGAAATGGTTGGTGTGCGGTTGGAGAGAAAGAAAAACACGGCCACGTGAGGTGGACATTTGGCTCTGCAGTGGCAATGACTTAAACTGGTGGAGTTTTAATTTCATGACAGACGAAATAAACAGTGAGAAAAAACAAGAAGCAGGCATTGTTTGGAAAGTACTGGTAATAAATGCCTTTTGCTAAATCAGGGAGAAAAGCAGAATTAAATTTATTTTTGCTTGGTCCTTTTCAATGGTGCTGAGGTCCAAGAGAGGTTTAAACTCTAATGAACAAAGTTTGAACGTTATGGCCATGTTACACACATTAAAAAAAAAAAAAAAAAAGTCTGAACCGCTGACCAATTCGCAAAAATCGTCTTTACGTAAACCATACCACAGCAGCAACTCTCAACATTTTTGCTCTCTTTCTCTCTCGGTTGTTCCAACATTTTTTTACATTTGACAGATTTAAAGAGTCGAGCTTGGTTCTTAGAACCGATAGGACACAAGGCATGTATTAAGTATGTAGAATTCTTTCTACAAAGACATCAGGGATTATGGGAAGTACCGCATGAAGGTTGCCAACATCGTAAGTGAAAGTGATTTTTGTGGAATGAACTGGATTTGAACTTGGAACACCCAGGTGGTCATTTCATGTCGTCAACCTCTAGACAACCATCTACCCCCTCTCAAACTGAAGTGTTATTACTCAAAACAAGATATTTCTAATGTGTTGATAGAAAATCCTTCAGAAATTTCAATTCCCTTCATTTGGTACCAGTTTTCAAGAACTTTGGAGAAAGAACTTACCTGCAAAATTATTGCCTCATAAGTCTTGTCCCATTCTTTGATAAAATTATTGTCCCATTCTTTGATAAAATTATTGTCCCATTCTTTGATAAAATTATTGTCCCATTCTTTGATAAAATTATTGTCCCATTCTTTGATAAAATTATTCTCCCATTCTTTGATAAAATTATTCTCCCATTCTTTGATAAAATTATTCTCCCATTCTTTGATAAAATTATTGTCCCATTCTTTGATAAAATTATTGTCCCATTCTTTGATAAAATTATTCTCCCATTCTTTGATAAAATTATTCTCCCATTCTTTGATAAAATTATTGTCCCATTCTTTGATAAAATTATTGTCCCATTCTTTGATAAAATTATTGTCCCATTCTTTGATAAAATTATTGCCCCATTCTTTGATAAAATTATTGTCCCATTCTTTGATAAAATTATTGTCCCATTCTTTGATAAAATTATTGTCCCATTCTTTGATAAAATTATTGTCCCATTCTTTGATAAAATTATTGTCCCATTCTTTGATAAAATTATTGTCCCATTCTTTGATAAAATCTGAATAAACTTAGTCGTGCATCATCATAAAAATGGACTTTTTTCTAATCAGCTTTACTTGCTTCCCTGACATGCAGAAATTTAAATGTAATGTAAACAAACATCTTGCTCGTCTGTAAATATAGGTATAGTTCCAAATAGCCTCTTACGGTCTATGTGCCCCCTCCCTCCCGAATAAATTATAAACGAGAGCATAAAAAAAAAAAAAAAAAAAAAAAAAAAAAAAAAAAAACTTTTCTTGCACTGATGATACCTCCAATGGCGATTTCTCTCCCCGTCCTCCAAAAATAAAATTTGGGAAAATCAAAAATGAAACCGGGTTGACTTTTTCCTCTTTCTTGTAAATTACTTGCTGAAAATTTTAAATGTGATATTCGTTCAAAACAGATCCAAATACACATAAAAATCAATTTTTTTTTAATTGTAAGTCTTCATTTGGTCTACCAAGCCACAAATAACTAATTTGCTTTTTTATTATTATTATTATTATTATTATTATTATTATTACTGTTGTATTTATATATATATATATATATATATATATATATATATATATATATATATACGAGAACAAATGATTGATAAAACATGTTAAAACATCTTGAAAAAGAGTTAAAAACATATTTATTTTTAAAAAGGAAGCACAAGATAAGTGGATAGTTCTTAATCCGCGGAGTTTCGAAGAAATACTCTCCTCCTCATCAGCAGGCAGGAATTAGCAAAATGCGGGATCGGATTTTGCATGTAAAAGTATTTAATGAAACCACAAGTAAGTCACAGATCTTACTTGGTTAAAAAAAAGGTGAGGATAGGGGAATAGGAGGTAAAAGAAAAAATGATAAAAAGATTTCACATGAATGGATAGTCCGGTGAAGGGTAAAAAATCCAAAAATGGTAAAATCCAAACACGGTCGAATTAAAAACTTCCAATCCAACAAGTAAGTCCCAAAGGAATCGCGTATCCACTTATCTTGTGCTTCCTTTTTAAAACTAAATATGTTTTTAACTCTTTTTCAAGATGTTTTTTAACATGTTTTATTAATCATTTGTTCATATCATAAGCTCTATTTCCTTTTCGGTTTTATTGAGCTTTTACATCTGGTTGAGACTACTTCACTTGTAAATATTAACGCTTTAATATTTATAATATATTTTAAGTTTACCATTTTGATTACCTTGGTAAACTTATTGCAATTTTTATTTCTTATGAAAATAAAAATCCAAATTTTTGTTTAAATAGGTTTATTAAAATTTTTTGTAAATATATAAACTAGTGACGGTGAGAATCCTATAGACCAAGCCTTCTCAGATTGTATTCAATTGAAAAATTTCTAAGTCCAAACAAGAGGGGATGTACGTATAGATAGGTGAGAATCCTATAGACCAAGCCTTCTCAGATTGTATTCAATTGAAAAATTTCTAAGTCCAAACAAGAGGGGATGTAGGTATAGATAGGTGAGAATCCTATAGACCAAGCCTTCTCAACGTGTATTCAATTGAAAAATTTCTAAGTCAAAACAAGACGAGATGTAGGTATAGATAGATGACAATCCTATAGACCAAGCCTTCTCGGATTGTATTCAATTGAAAAATTCTAAGTCGAAACAAGAGGGGATGTAGGTATAGATAGATTACACTCCTATAGACCAAGCCTTCTCAGATTGTATTCAATTGAAAAATTTCTAAGTCCAAACAAGAGGGGATGTACGTATAGATAGGTGAGAATCCTATAGACCAAGCCTTCTCAGATTGTATGCAATTGAAAAATTTCTAAGTCCAAACAAGAGGGGATGTAGGTATAGATAGGTGAGAATCCTATAGACCAAGCCTTCTCAGATTGTATTCAATTGAAAAATTTCTAAGTCCAAACAAGAGGGGATGTAGGTATAGATAGGTGACAATCCTATAGACCAAGCCTTCTCAACGTGTATTCAATTGAAAATTGTAAGTCCAAACAAGAGGGGATGTACGTATAGATAGGTGAGAATCCTATAGACCAAGCCTTCTCAACGTGTATTCAATTGAAAAAATTCTAAGTCCAAACAAGAGGGGATGTACGTATAGATAGGTGAGAATCCTATAGACCAAGCCTTCTCAACGTGTATTCAATTGAAAAATTTCTAAGTCCAAACAAGAGGGGATGTAGGTATAGATAGGTGAGAATCCTATAGACCAAGCCTTCTCAGATTGTATTCAATTGAAAAATTTCTAAGTCCAAACAAGAGGGGATGTAGGTATAGATAGGTGAGAATCCTATAGACCAAGCCTTCTCAACGTGTATTCAATTGAAAAATTTCTAAGTCCAAACAAGAGGGGATGTACGTATAGATAGGTGAGAATCCTATAGACCAAGCCTTCTCAGATTGTATTCAATTGAAAAATTTCTAAGTCCAAACAAGAGGGGATGTACGTATAGATAGGTGAGAATCCTATAGACCAAGCCTTCTCAGATTGTATTCAATTGAAAAATTTCTAAGTCCAAACAAGAGGGGATGTACGTATAGATAGGTGAGAATCCTATAGACCAAGCCTTCTCAGATTGTATTCAATTGAAAAATTTCTAAGTCCAAACAAGAGGGGATGTAGGTATAGATAGGTGACAATCCTATAGACCAAGCCTTCTCAACGTGTATTCAATTGAAGAATTTCTAAGTCCAAACAAGAGGGGATGTACGTATAGATAGGTGAGAAGGGATGTAGGTATAGATAGGTGACAATCCTATAGACCAAGCCTTCTCAACGTGTATTCAATTGAAAAATTTCTAAGTCCAAACAAGAGGGGAGTTAGGTATAGATAGGTGAGAATCCTATAGACCAAGCCTTCTCAACGTGTATTCAATTGAAACAATTCTAAGGCCAAACAAGAGGGGATGTAGGTATAGATAGATGAGAATCCTATAGACCAAGCCTTCTCAACGTGTATTCAATTGAAAAATTTCTAAGTCCAAACAAGAGGGGATGTAGGTATAGATAGGTGAGAATCCTATAGACCAAGCCTTCTCAGATTGTATTCAATTGAAAAATTTCTAAGTCCAAACAAGAGGGGATGTAGGTATAGATAGGTGACAATCCTATAGACCAAGCCTTCTCAGATTGTATTCAATTGAAAAATTTCTAAGTCCAAACAAGAGGGGATGTACGTAGGTGAGAATCCTATAGACCAAGCCTTCTCAGATTGTATTCAATTGAAAAATTTCTAAGTCCAAACAAGAGGGGATGTAGGTATAGATAGGTGAGAATCCTATAGACCAAGCCTTCTCAACGTGTATTCAATTGAAAAATTTCTAAGTCCAAACAAGAGGGGATGTACGTATAGATAGGTGAGAATCCTATAGACCAAGCCTTCTCAGATTGTATTCAATTGAAAAATTTCTAAGTCCAAACAAGAGGGGATGTAGGTATAGATAGGTGACAATCCTATAGACGAAGCCTTCTCAACGTGTATTCAATTGTAAAAATTTCTAAGTCCAAACAAGAGGGGATGTACGTATAGATAGGTGAGAATCCTATAGACCAAGCCTTCTCAGATTGTATTCAATTGAAAAATTTCTAAGTCCAAACAAGAGGGGATGTACGTAGGGTAGAATCCTATAGACCAAGCCTTCTCAGATTGTATTCAATTGAAAAATTTCTAAGTCCAAACAAGAGGGGATGTAGGTATAGATAGGTGAGAATCCTATAGACCAAGCCTTCTCAACGTGTATTCAATTGAAAAATTTCTAAGTCCAAACAAGAGGGGATGTAGGTATAGATAGGTGAGAATCCTATAGACCAAGCCTTCTCAGATTGTATTCAATTGAAAAATTTCTAAGTCCAAACAAGAGGGGATGTACGTATAGATAGGTGAGAATCCTATAGACCAAGCCTTCTCAGATTGTATTCAATTGAAAAATTTCTAAGTCCAAACAAGAGGGGATGTAGGTATAGATAGGTGAGAATCCTATAGACCAAGCCTTCTCAGATTGTATTCAATTGAAAAATTTCTAAGTCCAAACAAGAGGGGATGTAGGTATAGATAGGTGAGAATCCTATAGACCAAGCCTTCTCAACGTGTATTCAATTGAAAAATTTCTAAGTCCAAACAAGAGGGGATGTACGTATAGATAGGTGAGAATCCTATAGACCAAGCCTTCTCAGATTGTATTCAATTGAAAAATTTCTAAGTCCAAACAAGAGGGGATGTAGGTATAGATAGGTGAGAATCCTATAGACCAAGCCTTCTCAGATTGTATTCAATTGAAAAATTTCTAAGTCCAAACAAGAGGGGATGTAGGTATAGATAGGTGAGAATCCTATAGACCAAGCCTTCTCAACGTGTATTCAATTGAAAAATTCTAAGTCCAAACAAGAGGGGATGTAGGTATAGATAGGTGACAATCCTATAGACCAAGCCTTCTCAACGTGTATTCAATTGAAAAATTTCTAAGTCCAAACAAGAGGGGATGTAGGTATAGATAGGTGACAATCCTATAGACCAAGCCTTCTCAGATTGTATTCAATTGAAAAATTTCTAAGTCCAAACAAGAGGGGATGTACGTATAGATAGGTGAGAATCCTATAGACCAAGCCTTCTCAGATTGTATTCAATTGAAAAATTTCCAATTCCAAACAAGAGGGGATGTACGTATAGATAGGTGAGAATCCTATATACCAAGCCTTCTCAACGTGTATTCAATTGAAAAATTTCTAAGTCCAAACAAGAGGGGATGTACGTAGGTGAGAATCCTATAGACCAAGCCTTCTCAGATTGTATTCAATTGAAAAATTTCTAAGTCCAAACAAGAGGGGATGTAGGTATAGATAGGTGAGAATCCTATAGACCAAGCCTTCTCAACGTGTATTCAATTGAAAAATTTCTAAGTCCAAACAAGAGGGGATGTACGTATAGATAGGTGAGAATCCTATAGACCAAGCCTTCTCAGATTGTATTCAATTGAAAAATTTCTAAGTCCAAACAAGAGGGGATGTAGGTATAGATAGGTGACAATCCTATAGACGAAGCCTTCTCAACGTGTATTCAATTGTAAAAATTTCTAAGTCCAAACAAGAGGGGATGTACGTATAGATAGGTGAGAATCCTATAGACCAAGCCTTCTCAGATTGTATTCAATTGAAAAATTTCTAAGTCCAAACAAGAGGGGATGTACGTAGGGTAGAATCCTATAGACCAAGCCTTCTCAGATTGTATTCAATTGAAAAATTTCTAAGTCCAAACAAGAGGGGATGTAGGTATAGATAGGTGAGAATCCTATAGACCAAGCCTTCTCAACGTGTATTCAATTGAAAAATTTCTAAGTCCAAACAAGAGGGGATGTAGGTATAGATAGGTGAGAATCCTATAGACCAAGCCTTCTCAGATTGTATTCAATTGAAAAATTTCTAAGTCCAAACAAGAGGGGATGTACGTATAGATAGGTGAGAATCCTATAGACCAAGCCTTCTCAGATTGTATTCAATTGAAAAATTTCTAAGTCCAAACAAGAGGGGATGTAGGTATAGATAGGTGAGAATCCTATAGACCAAGCCTTCTCAGATTGTATTCAATTGAAAAATTTCTAAGTCCAAACAAGAGGGGATGTAGGTATAGATAGGTGAGAATCCTATAGACCAAGCCTTCTCAACGTGTATTCAATTGAAAAATTTCTAAGTCCAAACAAGAGGGGATGTACGTATAGATAGGTGAGAATCCTATAGACCAAGCCTTCTCAGATTGTATTCAATTGAAAAATTTCTAAGTCCAAACAAGAGGGGATGTAGGTATAGATAGGTGAGAATCCTATAGACCAAGCCTTCTCAGATTGTATTCAATTGAAAAATTTCTAAGTCCAAACAAGAGGGGATGTAGGTATAGATAGGTGAGAATCCTATAGACCAAGCCTTCTCAACGTGTATTCAATTGAAAAATTCTAAGTCCAAACAAGAGGGGATGTAGGTATAGATAGGTGACAATCCTATAGACCAAGCCTTCTCAACGTGTATTCAATTGAAAAATTTCTAAGTCCAAACAAGAGGGGATGTAGGTATAGATAGGTGACAATCCTATAGACCAAGCCTTCTCAGATTGTATTCAATTGAAAAATTTCTAAGTCCAAACAAGAGGGGATGTACGTATAGATAGGTGAGAATCCTATAGACCAAGCCTTCTCAGATTGTATTCAATTGAAAAATTTCCAATTCCAAACAAGAGGGGATGTACGTATAGATAGGTGAGAATCCTATATACCAAGCCTTCTCAACGTGTATTCAATTGAAAAATTTCTAAGTCCAAACAAGAGGGGATGTAGGTATAGATAGGTGAGAATCCTATAGACCAAGCCTTCTCAGATTGTATTCAATTGAAAAATTCGAAGTCCAAACAAGAGGGGATGTAGGTATAGATAGGTGAGAATCCTATAGACCAAGCCTTCTCAACGTGTATTCAATTGAAAAATTCTAAGTCCAAACAAGAGGGGATGTAGGTATAGATAGGTGAGAATCCTATAGACCAAGCCTTCTCAACGTGTATTCAATTGAAAAATTTCTAAGTCCAAACAAGAGGGGATGTAGGTATAGATAGGTGAGAATCCTATAGACCAAGCCTTCTCAGATTGTATTCAATTGAAAAATTTCTAAGTCCAAACAAGAGGGGATGTACGTAGGTGATAATCCTATAGACCAAGCCTTCTCAGATTGTATTCAATTGAAAAATTTCTAAGTCCAAACAAGAGGGGATGTAGGTATAGATAGGTGACAATCCTATAGACCAAGCCTTCTCAACGTGTATTCAATTGAAAAATTTCTAAGTCCAAACAAGAGGGGATGTAGGTATAGATAGGTGACAATCCTATAGACCAAGCCTTCTCAGATTGTATTCAATTGAAAAATTTCTAAGTCCAAACAAGAGGGGATGTAGGTATAGATAGGTGACAATCCTATAGACGAAGCCTTCTCAACGTGTATTCAATTGTAAAAATTTCTAAGTCCAAACAAGAGGGGATGTACGTATAGATAGGTGAGAATCCTATAGACCAAGCCTTCTCGGATTGTATTCAATTGAAAAATTTCTAAGTCCAAACAAGAGGGGATGTACGTATAGATAGGTGAGAATCCTATAGACCAAGCATTCTCAGATTGTATTCAATTGAAAAATTTCTAAGTCCACACAAGAGGGGATGTACGTAGGTGAGAATCCTATAGACCCAGCCTTCTCAGATTGTATTCAATTGAAAAATTTCTAAGTCCAAACAAGAGGGGATGTAGGTATAGATAGGTGAGAATCCTATAGACCAAGCCTTCTCAACGTGTATTCAATTGAAAAATTTCTAAGTCCAAACAAGAGGGGATGTACGTATAGATAGGTGAGAATCCTATAGACCAAGCCTTCTATGATTGTATTCAATTGAAAAATTTCTAAGTCCAAACAAGAGGGGATGTAGGTATAGATAGATGAGAATCATATAGACCAAGCCTTCTCGGATTGTATTCAATTGAAAAATTTCTAAGTCCAAACAAGAGGGGATGTACGTATAGATAGGTGAGAATCCTATAGACCAAGCCTTCTCAGATTGTATTCAATTGAAAAATTTCCAATTCCAAACAAGAGGGGATGTACGTATAGATAGGTGAGAATCCTATAGACCAAGCCTTCTCAACGTGTATTCAATTGAAAAATTTCTAAGTCCAAACAAGAGGGGATGTAGGTATAGATAGGTGAGAATCCTATAGACCAAGCCTTCTCAGATTGTATTCAATTGAAAAATTCGAAGTCCAAACAAGAGGGGATGTAGGTATAGATAGGTGAGAATCCTATAGACCAAGCCTTCTCAACGTGTATTCAATTGAAAAATTCTAAGTCCAAACAAGAGGGGATGTAGGTATAGATAGGTGAGAATCCTATAGACCAAGCCTTCTCAACGTGTATTCAATTGAAAAATTTCTAAGTCCAAACAAGAGGGGATGTAGGTATAGATAGGTGAGAATCCTATAGACCAAGCCTTCGCAGATTGTATTCAATTGAAAAATTTCTAAGTCCAAACAAGAGGGGATGTACGTAGGTGAGAATCCTATAGACCAAGCCTTCTCAGATTGTATTCAATTGAAAAATTTCTAAGTCCAAACAAGAGGGGATGTAGGTATAGATAGGTGACAATCCTATAGACCAAGCCTTCTCAGATTGTATTCAATTGAAAAATTTCTAAGTCCAAACAAGAGGGGATGTAGGTATAGATAGGTGACAATCCTATAGACCAAGCCTTCTCAACGTGTATTCAATTGAAAAATTTCTAAGTCCAAACAAGAGGGGATGTACGTATAGATAGGTGAGAATCCTATAGACCAAGCCTTCTCAGATTGTATTCAATTGAAAAATTTCTAAGTCCAAACAAGAGGGGATGTAGGTATAGATAGGTGAGAATCCTATAGACCAAGCCTTCTCAGATTGTATTCAATTGAAAAATTTCTAAGTCCAAACAAGAGGGGATGTAGGTATAGATAGGTGAGAATCCTATAGACCAAGCCTTCTCAACGTGTATTCAATTGAAAAATTCTAAGTCCAAACAAGAGGGGATGTAGGTATAGATAGGTGACAATCCTATAGACCAAGCCTTCTCAACGTGTATTCAATTGAAAAATTTCTAAGTCCAAACAAGAGGGGATGTAGGTATAGATAGGTGAGAATCCTATAGACCAAGCCTTCTCAGATTGTATTCAATTGAAAAATTTCTAAGTCCAAACAAGAGGGGATGTACGTATAGATAGGTGAGAATCCTATAGACCAAGCCTTCTCAGATTGTATTCAATTGAAAAATTTCCAATTCCAAACAAGAGGGGATGTACGTATAGATAGGTGAGAATCCTATAGACCAAGCCTTCTCAACGTGTATTCAATTGAAAAATTTCTAAGTCCAAACAAGAGGGGATGTAGGTATAGATAGGTGAGAATCCTATAGACCAAGCCTTCTCAGATTGTATTCAATTGAAAAATTCGAAGTCCAAACAAGAGGGGATGTAGGTATAGATAGGTGAGAATCCTATAGACCAAGCCTTCTCAACGTGTATTCAATTGAAAAATTCTAAGTCCAAACAAGAGGGGATGTAGGTATAGATAGGTGAGAATCCTATAGACCAAGCCTTCTCAACGTGTATTCAATTGAAAAATTTCTAAGTCCAAACAAGAGGGGATGTAGGTATAGATAGGTGAGAATCCTATAGACCAAGCCTTCTCAGATTGTATTCAATTGAAAAATTTCTAAGTCCAAACAAGAGGGGATGTACGTAGGTGAGAATCCTATAGACCAAGCCTTCTCAGATTGTATTCAATTGAAAAATTTCTAAGTCCAAACAAGAGGGGATGTAGGTATAGATAGGTGACAATCCTATAGACCAAGCCTTCTCAACGTGTATTCAATTGAAAAATTTCTAAGTCCAAACAAGAGGGGATGTAGGTATAGATAGGTGAGAATCCTATAGACCAAGCCTTCTCAACGTGTATTCAATTGAAAAATTTCTAAGTCCAAACAAGAGGGGATGTAGGTATAGATAGGTGACAATCCTATAGACGAAGCCTTCTCAACGTGTATTCAATTGTAAAAATTTCTAAGTCCAAACAAGAGGGGATGTACGTATAGATAGGTGAGAATCCTATAGACCAAGCCTTCTCGGATTGTATTCAATTGAAAAATTTCTAAGTCCAAACAAGAGGGGATGTACGTATAGATAGGTGAGAATCCTATAGACCAAGCATTCTCAGATTGTATTCAATTGAAAAATTTCTAAGTCCAAACAAGAGGGGATGTAGGTATAGATAGGTGACAATCCTATAGACCAAGCCTTCTCAACGTGTATTCAATTGAAAAATTTCTAAGTCCAAACAAGAGGGGATGTAGGTATAGATAGGTGACAATCCTATAGACCAAGCCTTCTCAACGTGTATTCAATTGAAAAATTTCTAAGTCCAAACAAGAGGGGATGTAGGTATAGATAGGTGAGAATCCTATAGACCAAGCCTTCTCAGATTGTATTCAATTGAAAAATTTCTAAGTCCACACAAGAGGGGATGTACGTAGGTGAGAATCCTATAGACCCAGCCTTCTCAGATTGTATTCAATTGAAAAATTTCTAAGTCCAAACAAGAGGGGATGTAGGTATAGATAGGTGAGAATCCTATAGACCAAGCCTTCTCAACGTGTATTCAATTGAAAAATTTCTAAGTCCAAACAAGAGGGGATGTACGTATAGATAGGTGAGAATCCTATAGACCAAGCCTTCTCAGATTGTATTCAATTGAAAAATTTCTAAGTCCAAACAAGAGGGGATGTAGGTATAGATAGATGAGAATCATATAGACCAAGCCTTCTCGGATTGTATTCAATTGAAAAATTTCTAAGTCCAAACAAGAGGGGATGTACGTATAGATAGGTGAGAATCCTATAGACCAAGCCTTCTCAGATTGTATTCAATTGAAAAATTTCTAAGTCCAAACAAGAGGGGGATGTTGGTATATGTAGATGAGAATCTTACAGAACAAGGCAAGTCAACGTGTATTCAATTGAAAATTTCTAAGTCCAAACAGGGGTGGACGTAGGTATAGGTAGATGAGGAGCTACTTGACCAACACATGTCAAGTAGTATTCAATTGAAATTTCTAAGTCCAAAACAGTGTAAGTAAGTGTCTGGAAGTGCCCGATCGACGCCTACTGCCATGTTGGGTGCATGTAGGCGTAGCAAAATGCCTTCTAATCTGCTAGGCACATCGGGACTTAGTTTTTTTTCTGTCCTTTCTCTGCACCGTGTAGGTTGGCGTCTGGATGTGCCTCATCGACGCCTACTGTTACCTGGGATAGCAAGACGGGGAATAGGGATAAAGAATAAGAAAAGGGAGATAGACAGATCTAGATAAATACAGAGGTATAAAGAGAGACAGGCAAGGGAGATAAATTTCATGATTCAACTTATATGCTAATAAGAAATAGTTGGTGTATCAGGAACACAAGCATTGTTTTTACTGGTTAATTTTACATCAGAATACACTTGTAGATTTTATGTAGCTTTTTTTCTATAGGGAACATGCAAATAGCACACATAACATCTAGACATATAAATATATACATAAAACAATTATAGTTATGAGATATATCTGAACTAATCCAAAAAGACAATAATGATGAATATCATCACTTACCTTGGAAAATTATCCAGGCTGTATGCCTACTCACATTCCATCAAACACCAGGAAATCATGAGCCATTGCTTGGTTGATTTTTTTTATTTTTTTCATACACATTTGTAATTGCGTCTTGCTTTATCAAGTATTTTTGTAGTTAATCTGTGGTGTTGGGAGAGGTGTTAACATGAATCAATTTTGCTTAACATTTTTGATTATGTATATTTTTTCAGTTTACAGAGTCATTGCAGTACCAAGTCTGACACTGTAATTGCTTGAAAAGTATTGCATTGGGAAGGATTCTTTTTTCTTTCTTTTTTTTTTTTGAGGTGTGCAGGAATTTCAGTAGGGGAAGTTTCTACTGATTTCAGATTCCAAGACAGCAAAGTTGTATTTTATTGTTTGTGCATTCTTTTATCAAGTTTTTACAGATGTTTTTGTGTTATGAAAGTGAAAATGAATGAGTTGCAAAGACATTTACATTTTTGCATTCTTTTTTTAATTCTTCACCTTGTGTGTTTTAATGTCCCAAGAGTGAACCAAGACGGATGAGTCTTATTCAGCAGAGTGGAAAAAAACAGGTTACCTTTGGTTGTCCTCAATGGATTTGTCCATAGTATAATGTGTCCAAGTTATTGCCCTAATAAAGTGAGAACCATACCCCAAAACTAATGCAGAACTCTACTTACGTATTGCACAGCTACAAGAGTTAACTTGTCTAGGATAAGTGCCATATAAGTTTGCACAAGTCACTATATAGCTCTATTTATTAACTCATATGAACTTAAATTGCTGAACATGTCTCAAAAATTTTCTACAGAGCTCTACTTAGAAATGAGCACTCTCAAAGACAATTTATCTAACATAATTTTTGAAATATGTTTTATAAAGTTACCATAGAGCTCTCAAATATATTAGGCACTCAAATAAGAAACTTGCTTTAAATACTTGTCATATATTAAACACTTACAGTATATCTATACTTACATATTGACATTTAGGTTTTCAAAACATACTGCAGAGCTCTTCATGTTTTCTGAATTTTATTCTTTCGTCTACTAATGTATTGAGCACTCTTAAGTATATTCGTGTAGCTGAATTGCCATACATGTTTTTTGAAAGTCTATATTTAGCTCTACTAATGTATTGAACTCTGTCAAAATAAATTTATGCAGTTGAAATGCCATATCTGTTTCTCAAATGTTTTATTTAGCTCTACTAATATATTGAGCACTCTGGAAGTAGATTTGTCTAAAATAATTGCCAAAATGTTTCCAACTCTTACTACAAAGCTCTATAAATGCATTGAGCACTCTTAAAGTAAAATCGTCTTGTATAATTAAACAAAGCAATTTTTAAATTTACTACACAGCTATATAAAACTATGGAGCACATGCAAGAATCATTGGTAAATATATAAATCACATAATTATTAGAAGTTATTGTTTTAATTGAAATACATATATATATATATATATATATATATATATAATCTCTCTATATATATATTCAAGGGAGACAATTTGTATATAGATCACATAATTATTAGAAGTTTTTTTTTATTGAAATATATTCAGGGGAGAAATTTGATATAGATCACATAATAATTAGAAGTTATTTTTATTAATTGAAGTAAATATATATATATATATTTATTTCAATTCAATCAATGAGACATAGAGCAATAAAGTCATGTTATTTAGATTTTTACTTAATAATAACACTTTAAAATAGTGCTCAAAACTAGACAGAGCTGATATTATAAAACGTTTATTTTATTACAGGATAAGTAAACATTAAGATTAAACTAGAGTTATATAAGAGTGCTCAATTAGACATAGAGCAATAAAGACATTTTATTTAGATTTGTATTTAATAATTACACTTTAAATAGTGCTAAAAAAAGGGAGACAATTTGTATATAGATCACATAATTATTAGAAGTTATTTTTTTAATTGAAATATATATATATATATTTATATATATATATATATATATATATATATATATATATATTACAGGGGGACCATTTGTAAATAGATCACATAATTATTAGACCTTACTTTTTTATTGAAATATATATATATATATATATATATATATATATATATATATATATATATTCAAGGGAGACAATTTTAATATTGATCACATAATTATTAGAAGTTATTTTTTTTAATATATATATATATATATATATATATATATATATATATATATATATATATATATATAAATATATATATTTTATATATATATAATCAATATATGTTCAAGGGAGACAATTGTTATATAGATGACATAATTATTAGAAGTTATTCTTTTTATTGAAATATATATATATATGTATATATATATATATATATATATATATATATATATATATATATATTGACATTTTAGATTTTTCATTGAGAATCATAACATTTAGAATAAAATTATTAAAATTTATATTACATTATGTCATATTCACACAAGAATACCAAAAAAATTGTGGTTATCTAAATTGACGTATGCATTTTTTTTTAACTTATTACCTTGCTCTACTGATGTATTGAGCACTCTACATATAAGTCCTGTCATTTGAATTTCTGTGTATATATTTTAAATATTAACAGTTAGCTCTAAGTCTTACCATCAAATTGCCATACATATTTCCAAAAATTTAACAACTATCTCTACTAATTCATTTATCATTGTATATATTTATCTTTCTGTCTCTCATTATTTATCTATCTATCTATCTATCTATAGAATTGAATATGTCTGTCTGTGTGTACATTTCTCTGTCAATTTTAGTCTACATATTCCAAATTTTGATAAAAAGGGTACTGAGATTTTGGAAAATCTATGTGATTGGTACTTGGACAGAAATTTGGCGATTGAGGGGTCAAACTTCAATGATTTGGCCTTTGAGAACCCTACAAATCTCCTCCGACAATTATGGGTCTAAACACTTGAAATTTTACATATAGTTTCCTTGGACATGGATCTAACTTAATATCTCCGTTGGAGCCCCAAACAATAAATTTTAAGGGTTCATAATAGGGGTCAAGTTTTAAAAAATTAACCGTTTCTCTGCTTTTTTTTTGGGTTGGGGAGGGGGGCAGCATACACCGCTAAACACCGGGGCTACGCCAGTAACCCATGCAAGTATAATATATATATATATATATATATATATATATATATATATACATATACATATATATATATATATATATAAATATATTTATTTCAATTAAAAAAAATAATTCTAATAATTATCTGATCTATATACAAATTGTCTCCCTTGAATATATATATTTATTTATTTCAATTAAAAAAAATAACTTCCAATAATTATGTGATCTTTATACAAATTGTCTCCCTTGAATATATATATATATTCAAGGAAGACTATGTGAATACAGATAACAATTATTAGAAGTTATTTTTTTAATTGAAATAAATAAATAAATATATATATAGATATATATTTGAATTAAAAAATAACTTCAAATAATTATATGATATATATACAAATTGTCTCCCTTGAATATATATATATATATATATTTCAATTAAAAAAATAACTTCTAATTATTATGTGATCTATATACCAATGGTCTCCCTTGAATATGTATATATATATATATATATATTCAAGGGAGACAATTTGTATATAGATTACATAATTATTAGAATTTATTTTTTTTTATGCTTAATTGAACTTTAATGCTTAGTTTTTCCATCAATTGTTTGACTTGGGTAATTTTTTTTAATGTATATTTGAAAAAAATCTATGTGCTAGTTGAGATAAGAAATAAAGAAAATTCTTACCTGTTACTTCCCAGGTGTTATCTCCACTTTTTCTCTTTTCTGCTTCTTGCTGAAACTCATGGCAATTTCATGTTTGTTTGTGTTCTTTGTTACATATATATAATTTTTACTGTGATGATTTTTTTCCTTTTAATAATTTAAAAACTTCTTTTTTTTAATAATTTAAAAACTTTTTTTTTAATGATATATTTAACTTTCTGGCTATGATCAAACACCCATGTACTACTTTTTTTTTGTAGTTGCATAAGTTAGCTGATGAGAAGAAATACAAGCAGAACTGCATTCATTTAAATAAAGCTAATAGTTTAGAATTTGATTGTACCCAGATGTGCATGTACACAAAGAAAGAAACACTTACTTGAGGACTTCTGCAACTACAGGAAACATGTGGCAGCTAGGATAGGTGATGCTGCTGGATTCAGTTGTTTTTTCCAATGCACATAATTCTAACAATAGCTGATAGTAGAATTCCACCATGATCAAGGGGAGTACCTGAAATTACAAAAATATACACACAGAAGGAAAGAAAAAGAATACTTACTCTACTTCTATGACAATGATTGCTGCCAAGACTTCGAGATGCTAATGTTGGAAGAAACAGATAGACATACATCATACGCAGTTTGATTGTACCCAGATGTGCTTGAACGCAAACAAAGAAATACTGGATTCAAAGTGCACAAGACATGTGGCAGACAGGAACGGTGATGCTGCTAGGTTTCATTGCTTGTTCCAATCTATAAAAAAGAGATGATATTTATAGTGTTGATAATCTACTGCTGTGTGAAAGCTCGAACAATGGAAACAGTTAAATTAAATTATCAAATCACAAAGACTGAAATCGAAATAAAAAGAAGAAAGGGTGATACTATACTCATCTTCCTGTCGGTGCAGACCACTTGCTGGTGACTGTTCGTTCGCCATTAAACTGGAAAGTAAAATAAAAAAAAGAAAAAAAAAAGAGGTTCCACCGGAGAAAGCTCTCGTCTGGGCAGCGAGGTGATGAACTCCCGAAAGGAGGGGCACTATATAAAAACAAGCTTTGCTGCGAACATCTCCTAAAAAGCGGTTTCTACTCAGAATAACAGGCGGAGCAGAAAACAGAGGTGTTCTCTCTACCCAACAGGATTCGTAAAGATACCACTAGTTTGTGTTCATAAGACGGCGATGATCGCTCACAAAACTGGCATTCCTACTATCATATCGGAGGACCGTCATATATAATTGCACTACCATTTCGTATTGGAGGACGGTCATATATAATTGCACTACCATACCGTTTCGGAGTTCCTAGACAGTAGGAATAATAAAAGCGGCCTTAAAGCGGCTTGTGAGCACACAATCTAGTCGAACTCTAGTCGTCCTTAGTCGAGTCGAGGCAAGCCTGCATTATATAGTAACACGAGCACGTGTCGCCTGCTTAGAGGGTAGCCCCCTTCGGGAGATTCGAAAGCGCACCTCACAGCGGAAGAGCTTCGGAACCAATCGGACCGTACCCAGACTTGCAGCTATTTGTTAACTTGGAAGTGGAGTCAACACCCCGACACTGAGAAAAGAGCTTTCCAAAAGCTCAAAACCAGTTGCATGCAAAGTCGGGGAAACTGGGAGCAGGCTGGGGAGAACACGGGGCCTTGCAGGAAGGCCCATTTTTCTCTTTCGTTCGGTTTACATCTTTCGGGTATTGTTCTCCTTTCAGCCTGCTCCCTTCACGCCTTTTTGCTCGCCACATGCAAGCGTATAAAAAGACGACCAGATGACGGACGCAACAAACTAATGCCGACATTTTCTGGATTTTTTTTTTTTTTTTTTTTTTTGCCAGAGCCCATTTAGCCGTGTAGCTGTTAAACTACAACGTTACACCCCCCTACCACGGTGAGGATAGGGTTGGACTTTAGGGGGGAAAATACACATCCAGTATTTTATCCAAAAAAAGAACGGTTTATAAACTGCACAATTGTCACGGTAATTCTACAGTTTATGGACCGCCCTTAAATAATATTATATACATGCTTTCATCTAACAAATTAAATAAAAAGACGTTAATTTAGATTTAAATTAAAAATATTTTATCCAAGAACAGCACGGTTTATAAACTGCACAATTGTCACGGTAATTCTATAGTTTATTGACCAACCTTAAATAATATTATATGTATGCTTTCACCTAACAAATTAAAAAAAAAGACGTTAATTTAGATTTAAATTTAAAATATATTTTCCAGCAAAAGCACGGTTTATAAACTGCACAATTGTCACGGTAATTCTATAGTTTATCGACCACCCTTAAATAATATTATATGTATGCTTTCACCTAACAAATTTAAAAAAAAAAACGTTAATTTAGATTTAAATTTTAATATTTTTTTCCCAGAACAGCACGGTTTATAAACTGCACAATTGTCACGGTAATTCTTTAGTTTATCGACCACCCTTAAATAATATTATATGTATACTTTCATCTAACAAATTTAAAAAAAAGACGTTAATTTAGATTTAAATTTTAATATTTTTTTCCCAGAACAGCACGGTTTATAAACTGCACAATTGTCACGGTAATTCTTTAGTTTATCGACCACCCTTAAATAATATTATATGTATACTTTCATCTAACAAATTTAAAAAAAAGACGTTAATTTAGATTTAAATTTTAATATTTTTTCCCAGAACAGCACGGTTTATAAACTGCATAATTGTCACGGTAATTCTATAGTTTATCGACCACCCTTAAATAATATTATATGTATACTTTCATCTAACAAATTTTAAAAAAAGACGTTAATTTAGATTTAAATTTTAATATTTTTTTTCCCAGAACAGCACGGTTTATAAACTGCACAATTGTCACGGTAATTCTTTAGTTTATCGACCACCCTTAAATAATATTATATGTATACTTTCATCTAACAAATTTAAAAAAAAGACGTTAATTTAGATTTAAATTTTAATATTTTTTTCCCAGAACAGCACGGTTTATAAACTGCACAATTGTCACGGTAATTCTATAGTTTATCGACCACCCTTAAATAATATTATATGTATACTTTCATCTAACAAATTTAAAAAAAAAGACGTTAATTTAGATTTAAATTTAAATATTTTAACCAAGAACAGCACGGTATATAAACTGCACAATTGTCACGGTAATTCTATAGTTTATTGACCACCCTTAAATAATATTATATGTATGCTTTCACCTAACAAATTAAAAAAAAAAGACGTTAATTTAGATTTAAATTTAAATATTTTAACCAAGAACAGCATGGTCTATAAACTGCACAATTGTCACGGTAATATTTGTTGGCTGGCTTTCTAACAGTATAATAAAATATAAAAAGACGTTAAACGTTAAAATCGTGTAAACTACACAAGTGTCGAAATTTGAAAAGAAATTCGACGTGTTTATGAACTGTGCTCATACTAACAACGTTCATTTGAACACTTGTGCAGTTTACACAACTGAAATAAATGTGTCATCTACTTTGAAACGAGAAGAAATACCTTATTTTTTTTTTTACATCATAGAAGTAGAAAGAGGAGCGGCAGGGCGGCGGCTTAGCTGGGTCGACTGGCTGGTCATCATTTCTCCAGGAACTCATCTCGCTGCCAGGGTCCAAACTGAATTTACAGCCCGTTTTAGGGATCTTTTTATATTTCACCATCGGCGTGAAAACCGTTAACTTTTTCCGGGAAAAATCGAACAGTTTGCAGTCGATGACGCAACCTTTTTACCTTTTATGGAGTTTGTGTTACCTAGCTGCCTTTTCATTGGTTCATTTAAACTTGTTTAGTTTGAAGAGTGAATGTGGCGTGATATGCGCGCACGCACGCACGCACGCACACACAGAGTAATACTTTGTGTTGGTGTGTGTTGGTGTCTTTATGCGAGTGTGTGTATGTGTGTGTGTGTGTGCTGAGTTAAATTTGTTTAGTTTGAAGAGTAACCGTGGGCGTGTGTGTGTGTGTGTTTATGCAAGTGTGTGTGTATGTGGGTGTGTGCGTCGTTGAGAGAGAGAGAGAGAGAGAGAGAGAGAGAGAGAGAGAGAGAGAGAGAGAGAGAGAGAGGTTAGCACCCGGTAATTTAAAAAGTTATAAAAAGTTAAAAAAAATATATATATATATATATATATATATATATATATATATATATATATATATAAAAACTTAGTAGCCGGGGCACGGAGAAGCCAGAGAGAGAGAGAGAGAGAGAGAAAGAGATAGGGGAAAGGAGAGAGAGAGAGAGAGAGAGAGAGAGAGAGAGAGAGAGAGGGTAACAGCATACGGTCTTTGGTCTTTGGTCAGAGTCTATTCCTGATATTAAACTTCGTAAGTAAATATAACTTTGGGCGAGTGTTTCAATTTCCCAAGTTTTTTTATTTATTAAAGTGCGCCAGTGCGGCACAGTAAAAACAGAAAGGTTATTTTTACGACATACCCCAGCGTAGTATAAACACCCCAACCTCCCGATTTTAAGAACGATTTTCGGAATGAACCCCTTCCCCCCGATTTCTCCATGTTAAGAACGGCTTCCTAGGTTGTTTTTTTTTTTTTCAGAAAGCCGTTCTTATCATGGAGAGGTTAGAGGTGATAATACTACGCTGGGGCAACTTGTAAAAAATATCAAAGAAAACTTCTGCGATATTTTTGGGTAAAATTTTGAAGTTAAATTCAATTTTTATCCTATCTTTTGCCTATTAAATTATTGGATGAAAGTACAGAATAGTTAACATTCCCCTCTCTACATTAAGAATGGCTGTCTTAACTTTTAAGGTAATGATTTCTTTAAAAATTGCAATTAAAAAAAAAAAACGGTTACTTTTACGACCTACCCCAGCGTAGTATAAACACCCAGTCTCTCCTTAAAAAAATATATGCATCCTATGCAGTTATGCTACCGTGCCGAAATAAAAACATTATTACTTAGAAATCTATTCTTTGTACTGTCATCTAACAATGTAATCAAGATGTCGTGAAACTTGAATTGAACGAGGAATAATTCCGAGTGAAACTCGAGTATCGCTTTTAGATAAACTCGACATCAGGTCAAATTTATTTAGTTTTGATTTAGCTTGGTCACATAATGCCAAACGAACATTTCGTCGATTTCAACAAAATTAAAAAAAAAATAAAAACTTTTCCGGACCGGTCGGGATTAGGGTTGTGAGGTGTGGTTAGAGTTTATGAAAATAAATGTTAGCAATAAAAACTTTTTAAAACCAAGTTAGAAAAAAGAAAACAATTTGCTTCCCCCACCAAATTATCATATTATTGGAGCGTCTAAATTAAGATTCTTCTTTTTTTTTTAGGCGATGTAATAAACCATATTTTAGAGTAGGGTGCCTCCTGTCTTTACTTTGGTTTGTATATTTTTCATGTAGCAAAAATGCTTCCGGGAGATCTTTTTAGGATTCTAAAGGTTTGCCTTTTTTTACACTTTTTATTATCTTCGAAAAATGTACGCAAATGTAAACAAGCAGTTTACGATTTGAAAGGCATCGTTAAAATGATATTTTTCGCGAGTTCTTTCAACTGTATAGTTTTTATTTCGTCGTCTTCAAGTCCAATGTAAACAAGTTCTTGATGAGCCGTTCATCTTAAGTAATCCAATTTACCAAATTTACACTTCTAACGATTACTATTATATTGTCCATTGACTACTGTACACTCTTTAACCCCTCGAGTGGTCTCTGGGCCTTGATAGGCAGTGATTCCTTTGTAAAATAAAATAAAAACATTTCAATACTTTGATGGTGAATCTATAGTCAGACTATGCTAATTTTCCTTGCGATATTCGTTTTCAACATACCTGAACAAACTGAGGGTTTGCCCCTTTCATATGCCGCCTGTTCAAACATGGTCGCCAGTGATTTACATTTCAAAATATACGCATTAGTATCTCGAAATATACGCATTAGTATCTCGAAAACTATTTGTCTGTGCCTTGCGATATTCGTTTTCAGCATACCCGAAGGATTTTAAAATGGACAGTCCGAATGTTAACGAACCACACACACACACACAAAAAGACACACACACACGTAAACTCAGTGAAAGTGTCTACTGTCGATAAGGTAGTTGTAAATTAGATTACTGGCTCTTATGAGTTTTAGTCTAACCATCCTTTACAACTGTGATACAGCAGAACAGTCCGTCTCTGGACAATTAGCAGTGTATCGCATAACTCAATGACAGTGTCGAATGTTGACTAGCTAGTTGTAAGTTAGGTTACTGGCTCTGATGAGTTACAATCTAACCACCCTTAATAACTGCGATACAGCGGAACAGTCCGTTTTTGGACAAGTGGCGGTGATCGCATAACTCATTGAAAGTGCCGAATGTCTATTAGCTAGTTGAAACTTAGATTACTGGCTTTAATGAGTTTCAGTCTAACCACACTTAATAACTTTGATACAGCGGAAGAGTCCGTCTGTTTCGCATAACTCATTGACAGTGTCGATTAGCTAGTTGTAACTTCGTAGCCGAATGCCCCTTTAAGAAGAGACTTGAAGATAATAATTATTGTTATTTGTATTGTTATTCTTATCGTCCAGCCATGCACGTGCAGAAATCCATTTCCAACTCAACTGTGTTAAAAAAACTTACTTCGAGACAAGAACGCCGACACTCGACTTCGCACCGATACGCGAATGACGATTCATAGAAATTAAAGCTGTTGATTTTATGTATTGAATGTTACAACTTTGCCCCCACTCCTACACACACCCAGACACAGCGACGAACGAACTCGGCGACGCTTTCGATTGTAAATATAAGAGCGTTGTCGGCGGCGACAACCGGAAATGGCAAACCCTGTTTCAGTCAGATTTGTTTATTTCACGCCAATTTGAACTGCGAAATAATTCGTTTTAACTAATGAGACCTGTGGAAATTCTAAGGTTAATCCTTCGGAGTTAAGACAACAAAGCGTAAAAGTTAATAAAAAAAATACAAAACAAATATATAATATATAAATGTTAACAAAAGGCAAGATAAGTTACTCTTCTACCTACCTGAACAAGTGTTTTAAGTTCTGCTGCGATATTCGTTTTCAGCATACCTGAACAAACTGAGGGTTGGCCCCTTTCATACGCCGCCTGTTCAAACTGTTCAAACATGGTCGCCAGTGATTTACATTTCAAAATACACTTATTAATAAAACTAGCTCCAAAACTATTTGTCTCTGCTAATTTTTATTGCGATATTCGTTTTCAGCATACAAACTGAACGGTACGAGTTTTCCGGGTACGGTTTTTCCGGAGACGAGTTTTCCCGGGACAAGTTTTCCGGGCACTGGTATAAGTGCTATGGGTTCATCAGGGCACATCCCATTAAGGTACTTGTAAACAGGGATGCAACACTGAGGCGATGGGACAGACTTTGGAGATTGACCTATAGCACGGGGCCTATTAGATTAGATACTCTTTTTGTTTTTGTTTTTGTGCTCAACGATAAAAACCGACTTCTTCATTTGTGTTTGCTTCTCATTTTCGCTTTTGCTCTGATAAGAGTTTCGCTAATGTGAAAAAGAAAACATGTTCGAACGTTTGCTGACATTTATTGGATGTGTTGCTACTAGTATTTTGCTTAATTTTCGAGTTTGGAGCGATTATCGAGTCTCACAAGATGTCTGTAAAATGTCAGACACTTCTTTATTGTTCTAACTTAAAACTGTGCGCTACTTTTGTTTGTGTTAAATAAACGTTTTCAAATAAGTTAAAACAACAAAAATGTGATCTAGGTAGGCAGAATGGTAACTTATCTTGCCTTTGGTAACATTCATTTTCTTATATATTTATTTGTTCACTACTTTTTCGTTTTGTTCTTATTGAATGCTAAATATTCGCCGTGGAATTTCCACGGGTCACGATTATTTCGTTTTATTAATCTTAAGTTTCATAGAATAAAACGTTCAGACACAACTTTGTCGAGCCATTTATAATCGATTTCATTTAACTTCTGTTTGACCCCAGCACGTGCAGTGCAGAGAACACGACCCTTTCTCTCCTTCCCCCACTTTCTCTCTTCTTCAGCTTGGTGACAAGAAGCGATGCTTATGTGTGCGTGCGTGCGTGTATGTGTGTACGTGCGTGTGTGTGTGTGTGTGTGTGTGTGTGTGTGTGTGTGTGTGTGTGTGTGTGTGTGTGTGTGTGTGTGTGTACGTGCGTGCGTATGTGTGTTGTCGGTTTCAACAAAATTAAAAAAAATAAAAACTTTTTTCCCGACCGGTCGGGATTAGGGTTGTGAGGTGTGGTTAGAGTTTATGAAAATAAATGTTAGCAATAAAAACTTTTTAAAACCAAGTTAGAAAAAAGAAAACAATTTACTTCCCCACCAAATTATCGTATTATTGGAGCCCCCGATTCTTCTTTTTTTTTAGGCGATGTAATAAACCATATATTTGAGTAGGGTTGCCTCACCTCTTTATTTTGGTTTGTATATTTTTCATGTTTCAAAAATGCTCCCCGGAGATCTTTTTAGGATTCTATAGGTTTGCTTTTTTTTACACTTTTTATTATCTTCGAAAAATGTAAAAAAATGTAAACAGGCAGTTTACGATTTGAAAGGCATCATTAAAATGATAGTTCTTTCAACTTTATATTTTTATTTCGTCGTCTTCAAGTCCAATGTAAATAAGTTCTTGATGAGCTGTTCCTCTTAAATAATCCAATTTACCAAATGTACACTTCTAACGATTACTATGATATTGTCCATTGACTACTGTACACACTTTAACCCTTATCCTCGAGTGGCTTCTGGGACTTGATAAGTAGTGATTCCTTTATAAAATAAAATAAAAATTTCACTACTTTGATGGTGAATCTATAGTCAGTCTGTGCTGATTTTCCTTGCGATATTCGTTTTCAGCATACCTGAACACACTGAGGGTTGGCCCCTTTCATATGCAGCCTGTTCAAACATGGTCGCCAGTGATTTACATTTCAAAATACACGCATTAATAAAACTAGCTCCAAAACTAGTAGTCTGTCTGTCTCTGCTAATTTTCTTTGCGATATTCGTTTTCAGCATACCTGAAAAACTGATGGTTGCCCCCGTTCATATGTCGCCTGTTCAAACATGGTCGCCAGTGATTTACATTTCAAAATACACGCGTTAATAAAACTAGCTCCAACACTATTTGTCTGTGCTAATTTTCCTTGCAATATTCGTTTTCAGCATACCTGAAACAAAAAGAGGGTTTGCCCCTTTCATATGCCGCCTGTTCAGACATGGTCGCCAGTGATTTACATTTCAAAACACACGCATTACTATCTCGAAAACTATTCGTCTGTCTGTGCTAATTTTCCTTGCGATATTCGTTTTCAGCATACCTGAACAAACTGAGGGTTGCCCCCTTTCATATGCTGCCTGTTAAAACATGGTCGCCAAGGATTTACATTTCAAAATACACGCATTAATAAAACTAGCTCCCAAAATAAACTCTGTCTGTATGTGCTAATTTTCCTTGCGATATTCGTTTTCAGCATACCTGAACAAACTGAGGGTTTGCCCCTTTCATATGTCGCCTGTTCAAACATGGTCGCCAGGGATTTACATTTCAAAATACACGCGTTAATAAAACTAACTCCAAAACTATTTGTCTCTGCTAATTTTCCTCGCGATATTCGTTTTCAGCATACCTGAACAAACTGAGGGTTGGCCCCTTTCATATGCCGTCTGTTCAAACATGGTCGCCAGTGATTTACATTTCGGAATACACGCATCAATAAAACTAGTTCCAAAACTATTTGTCTCTGCTAATTTTCCTTGCGATATTCGTTTTCAGCATACCTGAACAAACTGAACGGTACGGGTTGGACCGGGTACGGTTTTTCCAGGGACGAGTTTTCCCGGGACAAGTTTTCCGGGCACTGGTGTAAGTGCTATGAGTTCATCAGAGCACATCCTATTAAAGTACTTGTAAACAGGGATGCAACACTGAGGCGATGGGACAGACTTTGGAGATTGACCTATAGCACGGGGCCTATTAGATTAGATACTCTTTTTGTTTTTGTTTTTGTGCTCAACGATAAAAACCGACTTCTTCATTTGTGTTTGCTTCTCATTTTCGCTTTTGCTCTGATAAGAGTTTCGCTAATGTGAAAAAAAAAAAAAAAAAAACATGTTCGAACGTTTGCTGACATTTATTGGATGTGTTGCTACTAGTATTTTGCTTAATTTTCGAGTTTGGAGCGATTATCGAGTCTCACAAGATGTCTGTAAAATGTCAGACACTTCTTTATTGTTCTAACTTAAAACTGTGCGCTACTTTTGTTTGTGTTAAATAAACGTTTTAAAATAAGTTAAAACAACAAAAATGTGATCTAGGTAGGTAGAAGAGTAACTTATCTTGCCTTTGGTAACATTCATTTTCTTATATATTTATTTGTTCACTACTTTTTCGTTTTGTTCTTATTGAATGCGAAATATTCGCCGTGGAATTTCCACGGGTCACGATTATTTCGTTTTATTAATCTTAAGTTTCATAGAATAAAACGTTCAGACACAACTTTGTGGAGCCATTTTTAATCGATTTCATTTAACTTCTGTTTGACCCCGGCACTTGCAGTGCAGAGAACACGACCCTTTCTCTCCTTCCCCCACTTTCTCTCTTCTTCAGCTTGCTGCCAAGCGATGCTTATGTGTGCGTGCGTGTATGTGTGTACGTGCGTGTGTGTGTGTGTGTGTGTGTGTGTGTGTACGTGCGTGCGTATGTGTGTTGTCGGTTTCAACAAAATTAAAAAAAATAAAAACTTTTTTCCCGACCGGTCGGGATTAGGGTTGTGAGGTGTGGTTAGAGTTTATGAAAATAAATGTTAGCAATAAAAACTTTTTAAAACCAAGTTAGAAAAAAGAAAACAATTTACTTCCCCATCAAATTATCGTATTATTGGAGCCCCCGATTCTTCTTTTTTTTAGGCGATGTAATAAACCATATATTTGAGTAGGGTTGCCTCCTCTCTTTATTTTGGTTTGTATATTTTTCATGTTTCAAAAATGCTCCCGGGAGATCTTTTTAGGATTCTATAGGTTTGCTTTTTTTTACACTTTTTATTATCTTCGAAAAATGTAAAAAAATGTAAACAGGCAGTTTACGATTTGAAAGGCATCATTAAAATGATAGTTCTTTCAACTTTATATTTTTATTTCGTCGTCTTCAAGTCCAATGTAAATAAGTTCTTGATGAGCCGTTCCTCTTAAATAATCCAATTTGATAAGTGGTGATCACTGTGTAAAAAAAAAAAAAAAAAAAAAAATGTCTGTTCACATTACACCTGAACTTCTGCATGTCAGCGCAGTCAGGGAAGCAGGAACCCAGAAGGGAATTACAAAGTCTAGCAGTCCTTGGGAAGAAACTATTAGATTTCTACTGTGTAGGGGTGGGATTTTGCTGCTTGTCGGGTTTGTCAGGGGTATGTACAACAAGGGGAGGTACAAGGGCTTGTAGTACATTGGAACACCTCCCATTAAAATACTTGTAGAACAGGAAGAGGGATGCAATGAATATTGATCTTGAATCACTACCAATCACTCTTCCAGCGGAACAGTGTGCAAATGATACCACTGAATGGTTCAAAACTGCAATTGAAGCACATGTTCCCACATGGAAATTCTATAGCAAGCCCCACTCTTCCCAATGGTTTACCTTTGCTTGTGCAGCTGCCATTGCTCAAAGTCAGCATGCGTTCCGCAGATTCAATCAACATAGGTCCAGTTCAAACAGACAGAAGTATGTAGAAGCCAGAAATAATTGTAAGAGAGTAATAGCGACAGCTAAGACAGATTACATTGAAACCACCAGAAAACGCATCGATACACAGAAATTAGGAACCCGTGATTTTTGGAAAATTTACAACAGTGTAGTAAATAATAGGCAGTCAACGATACCCCCACTATCAAACAATCATGAGGTTGCTTGCACGGCAACTGACAAGGCTAATCTGCTTGCCAGTCGGTTTGCCTCAAACTCCACATTGGACCCGACACACCACTCCCTCCCCGACATTCCTTTGCAGACAGACGCCACACTAGACGATTTGAAAATCACCCCTTCGCAGGTGCATGGTATCATAAAAAATCTAGACACCTCAAAAGCATGTGGACCCGATCTCATTCCAGCTGTGCTATTAAAAAATCCTCTGCTGAGGTTGCTCCAGTTCTCTCCAAACTTTACAATAAATGCCTTAACGAATCTTGCTAGAAAACCGCTTCTGTGGTACCAGTCTTCAAGAATTCTGGTGAAAGAACTGATCCACTAAATTATCGCCCCATTAGCCTCCTCCCACTTTTCGCCAAAATATTTGAGTCCTTAGTTAATCAAACCCTAGTCCAACACCTAACAGCTGCTAAACTCCTGACCGACAAACAATATGGATTCAGGAAAGCCTGTTCAACAGCAGATATCTGAACTGTAGTCTCTGAACGTATATACTGCTCACTGGACAAAACAGGGGAGGGTAGAGTGGTAGCCCTTGATATATCTAAGGCTTTTGACAGGGTATGGCACGATGGTCTTCTAAGGAAAATTAGATCATATGGTATCACTGGAAGAATACATAATGTAATTAAATCCTTCTTAAGTAAGAGAAAAATACAAGTTGTCCTCGACGGTCGTACATCCAAATACTATGATATAAATGCGGGAGTACCCCAGGAGTCTATCCTTGGACTTTTATTATTCCTGATATTCATAAATGACCTCCCTGATAAAATTGTTTCGGAGATGGGTATATTTGCCGATGCCTAACAGGCATGAGGGGAGAACAAATGAACACATATCTAAGGAAATGGCAGAAACACTAGAGGATGACCTCCAATCTGTAGTGAAATAGGGACAAAAATGGATGGTCACATTCAATGCTGCCAAGACTAAGCTTGTTTCCTTCAATGACTACAAGAAATCTTTTCTACCACCAATAGCAATGGTCAAGAACACACTGCCTGAAAGTACTTCCTTTAAACTCCTTGGCCTAACGTTTACAGGGAACATGAACTGGAATATATACATTGAGAGCATTGCTAAGGCTGCTGCAAAGAAGGTGGGCTCTCTCTACTGTGCCAGACAATTACTTACGCCTGAAAGTATCCTGTACCTCTATAAGGCCACCATTCGTCCATGTATGGAGTATTGTTGTCATATTTGAGCTGGTGGATCTGCTGCTTGTCTCTCGCTGCTGGGCAGGGTTCAAAAGAGAGTCACAAACCTGATAAGTCCTGAACTGTCATCTAAGCTTCAGCCTCTGTCCCATCAGCGAAATGTTGCATCCCTCTGCCTGTTCTACAAATACTTTAATGGTGAATGCTCTGACGAACTGCAGACACTTGTACCTCCTTGACGTAACTACCCCCGACAAACCTGACAAGCAACTAAGTCCCACCCCTTTACAGTAGAGATCCCTAGGTGTAAGAAAGCCTTTTACTCCAACAGTCAGTTTCTTCCCCAGAACTGCAAGTCTTTAGAACTCCCTTCTGGGATTCTGCTTTCCCAACTGCAATGATATGCAGACGTTCAAGTGTAATGTGAACAAACATCTTTCTACTCATCTCCCTTCATAACTCCCCCGCAAATTATGTCCTAGATAGTAGCCCCCTACTTCAATGTGGCACTTGCCTTGTTTCGGGTGAAAATTGAATTAAAAAGAAAAAGCAAAAAAAAAAAAAAAAAATACCATGATCTGAAAGGTTGTAAGATCTAAAATTAAGTTAAATTTAAAGCAGAAACTAAAAGCATAAATAGATATATGGACCATCTTCTTCCAATTACGGGATTTCCTTGGATTTTACTTGTACAAATGGAAATTCTTTTAACTTTCTTGAAGTTATACATTTGGATTTTACCGTCACTGGATTTTTTATCTTCCACCAGACTATCCATTCATGTGTAATCACCTTTTTCTTCACCATATTCCCTCTGCTTCACATTTTTTGTTTTCAAGTAAGATCTTTGACTTACTTGTTGTTTCATCAAATACTTCTGCATGCAAAATCCGATCCCGCATTTTGCTAATTCCTACCCTCTGATGAGAAGGAAAGTATTTCTTCGAAACTCCGCGGATTAAGGACTATCCACTTATCTAGTGTTTCCTTTTCAGATTAAATATGTTTTTAACTCATTTCAAAGTGTTTTTAACATATTTTATTAACTGTTTGCTCATATATATATATATATATATATATATATATATATATATATATATATATATATATATATATATATATACTAGCAAGTGGTACCCGGCGTTGCCCGGGTGTTTGGAGGTGTGTGTGAAAACTCCGGGAGGGGGGGGGGTTAAAATAAAAAAAATGAACACAGAACTGGATGAAAATATA
>NC_136489.1:169809557-169812057 GCF_053919585.1 Euprymna scolopes | reverse complement strand
GTCTGTAGACTAAAAATTGACAGAGTTATTTCGTAGGGAAATGTACACAGACACACACACACACACACACACACACTTTAACTTTTATAGATATATAGATTTAAAATTTGAGTCTGACAGAATGACAAAATTATATTGCAAACCGATATATTAAACAAACGAACTTCAAAGAGACAAATGAACACATAAGTAAAAACAATTTGTATTAGAAAACATTTATTATTCCACGTCTTTTTTTTACAGACCTGACGACTGAGGTTCGCTCTTAATAAAAATTGTTTTTTATAGTCTTAATTTTGACTTCCTTTTTCATAAAAAACTAAAAAAAAAATCAAGAAAGAAAAGAAATTTAATTTTATTTTTTCATTAATTTCTTTCTGTGCAAAGCAATTCTTTCAAACTTACTCTGTTTCCAAAATGTTTTTATTTTATTCCCCTCCCCCTTCATTCATTTTCCTCCGCATCCTGGCAAGATTACTGTACACATAGATTCGAAAAAATAGTCAAAAACAAATATATAAATAAATGTTATCAAAGGCAAGATAAGTTACTTTTCTACCAAACTGGATATCTTTTTTGTGTTTTTATTCAATGTAATATATTTATTCAGCTCGAAAAACATACAGTGTTTACCGATGTGTTGGAAAATTCAAGATGGCGTCTCACACCCTCTTTAACACCGTAAGTTTGGGAAAAGGTGTTATAAATAAAAAACTATACAAAATACTATTAAAAACCCGCCGAATATATGTCAACCTATGTCACGGTAACATATATTGAGCGAGTTTTTAACAGTATTTAAACAGGGCACATCGTAAAAACTGACCCATTAATTTTCCTGAAGTAAAAACTATATAGTTTTTAAACTTTTAAAACTGTACATTATAAAAAGAAAACTGTTCGAGTGATTTTTTTTTTTTTTTTACATGGGTGTCACCACTTATCAAGGCCCAGAGGCCACTCAAGGATAAGGGTTAATAGGTATACATTAGTCATTGTGATTTTAGCATAGTAAACAGTGGGAATTTTGTAACTTGGATTACTTGAAAAAGAAAACTGTTCGAATGATTGAAAATGAAAACAAAATAACAATGTAAATATATTGATAAGAAAAAAACAAAAACAAACGAAGTTTCCGTTTCAGGAACCCGAGTTTAATTTTATGTCGTAATCATTCAACTCGTTAGCGGTTTTATTCAGCGATTAGGGATAACCATACGACATATCTAATTACCAAAGCGATTTTTTTTTTATTTTTATTTTTTTATTAAAACTAAACCTGTTTAGTTTTAATGAACCAATTTTTTTAAAGCCAACACTTTAGTTATTTTGAGAGCGTGCAACTGCACCCGAAAGGTTGATTAGGAAACTCCAAATCCTTTTATGACTCGGAAAAAAAAGGGCTTTTTATCGGCTTAAATGATAAACTAATGTTAAATATTAGTATTTGCCATCGATTCTGAAATAAAATGAAATCCTGACATTGTGATCATTTTTGCAGGTGTTATGTGCCAAATATTGAAATAAGAATGTTTAAATTCAATTATTGTAATTTAAGTCTTTAATTTTAAAGTCGATTTTATTTATAAAATATCTTTTTAGAAATCAATCTCAAAAACAATCTGAACAATAAATCTCTTTTGTTATGGCTAAGTTTTTGTCAAGGGTAGAAATTATAATAGACAAGTATTCATCCATGATGACATTTTACCGATTTCCTGGTTTACAGGTATTCTTGCTAAATTTCTTCGAAAGAATTGACATAAACAATACTTCAACTAAATATGTATATTTCATGCAATAATGACTTTTATTTCTTCTGACTTTTCCTAAACTAAACATAAAACATCGGTTAGGGTTAGTTTAACATTCTGTAAAAGTACCTTCCGTTTTTTTTTTGTTTGTTTTTTTTTTGTACTTCTGCAGAGAAGGTAAAAAACCGATAAAAACTGGATATATTTTTCGTGTTTTTATTCAATTTAACATGTTTATTCAGCTCGAAAAGAATACAGTGTTTACCGATGTGTTGGAAAATTCAAGATGGCGTCTCACACATTCTTTAACACCGTAAGTTTGGGAAAAGGTGTTATAAATAAAAAACTATACAAAATACTATTAAAAACCCGCCGAATATATGTCAACCTATGTCACGGTAACATATATTGAGCGAGTTTTTAACAGTATTTTAACCGGTTTTTTATTTATTACACCTTTTTCCAAACTTACCGTGTTAAAGAGAGAATCGGCCGCCATCTTGAATTTTCCAATACATCGGTAAACACTGTATGCTTTTCGAGCTGAATAAACATGTTAAATTGAATAAAAACACGAAAAATTTGCCTTTGATAACATTTATTTGTTATATATTTGTTTTTTGGCAACTTATTCGAATCTAATTTAAGACCACGAGTGAAATGAGAAAAAGAAGTCAGCGGGTTTGGTTGCCATAACAACGTGACGGTAGTGAACGTGTGTGTGTGCGTGTGTGCGCGTATTTCGT
>NC_136489.1:169802057-169804557 GCF_053919585.1 Euprymna scolopes | reverse complement strand
ATATAAATATTATTATATATATTTATATATATATATTTATATATATATACATATATAAATATTTATATATATATATTTATATATACACTAGCATGGGTGCCCGGCGTTGCCCGGGTGTTTGGAGGTGTATGCTGAGCAAAAAAAAGGGGGTAATTTTTTAAACTTTGACCCCTATTATGACCCCTGAAAATTTATTGTTTTGGGCTCAAATCAAGTTATTAAGTTAGATTCATGTCCACGGAAGCTATATCTAAAATTTAAAGTGTGTAGACCCAAAATTGTCGGAGAAGTTTGGTAGAGTTCTCAAAGCTCAAATCGTTGAACTTTGACCCCTTAATCGCCAAATTTCTGGCTAAAAACCGATCACATAGATTTTTCCAAATCTCAGTACCCTGTATATCAAATTTCGAGTCTGTAGACTAAAAATTGACAGAGTTATTTCGTAGGGAAATGTACACAGACACACACACACACACACACACACACACTTTAACTTTTATAGATATATAGATTTAAAATTTGAGTCTGACAGAATGACAAAATTATATTGCAAACCGATATATTAAACAAACGAACTTCAAAGAGACAAATGAACACATAAGTAAAAACAATTTGTATTAGAAAACATTTATTATTCCACGTCTTTTTTTTACAGACCTGACGACTGAGGTTCGCTCTTAATAAAAATTGTTTTTTATAGTCTTAATTTTGACTTCCTTTTTCATAAAAAACTAAAAAAAAAATCAAGAAAGAAAAGAAATTTAATTTTATTTTTTCATTAATTTCTTTCTGTGCAAAGCAATTCTTTCAAACTTACTCTGTTTCCAAAATGTTTTTATTTTATTCCCCTCCCCCTTCATTCATTTTCCTCCGCATCCTGGCAAGATTACTGTACACATAGATTCGAAAAAATAGTCAAAAACAAATATATAAATAAATGTTATCAAAGGCAAGATAAGTTACTTTTCTACCAAACTGGATATCTTTTTTGTGTTTTTATTCAATGTAATATATTTATTCAGCTCGAAAAACATACAGTGTTTACCGATGTGTTGGAAAATTCAAGATGGCGTCTCACACCCTCTTTAACACCGTAAGTTTGGGAAAAGGTGTTATAAATAAAAAACTATACAAAATACTATTAAAAACCCGCCGAATATATGTCAACCTATGTCACGGTAACATATATTGAGCGAGTTTTTAACAGTATTTAAACAGGGCACATCGTAAAAACTGACCCATTAATTTTCCTGAAGTAAAAACTATATAGTTTTTAAACTTTTAAAACTGTACATTATAAAAAGAAAACTGTTCGAGTGATTTTTTTTTTTTTTTTACATGGGTGTCACCACTTATCAAGGCCCAGAGGCCACTCAAGGATAAGGGTTAATAGGTATACATTAGTCATTGTGATTTTAGCATAGTAAACAGTGGGAATTTTGTAACTTGGATTACTTGAAAAAGAAAACTGTTCGAATGATTGAAAATGAAAACAAAATAACAATGTAAATATATTGATAAGAAAAAAACAAAAACAAACGAAGTTTCCGTTTCAGGAACCCGAGTTTAATTTTATGTCGTAATCATTCAACTCGTTAGCGGTTTTATTCAGCGATTAGGGATAACCATACGACATATCTAATTACCAAAGCGATTTTTTTTTTATTTTTATTTTTTTATTAAAACTAAACCTGTTTAGTTTTAATGAACCAATTTTTTTAAAGCCAACACTTTAGTTATTTTGAGAGCGTGCAACTGCACCCGAAAGGTTGATTAGGAAACTCCAAATCCTTTTATGACTCGGAAAAAAAAGGGCTTTTTATCGGCTTAAATGATAAACTAATGTTAAATATTAGTATTTGCCATCGATTCTGAAATAAAATGAAATCCTGACATTGTGATCATTTTTGCAGGTGTTATGTGCCAAATATTGAAATAAGAATGTTTAAATTCAATTATTGTAATTTAAGTCTTTAATTTTAAAGTCGATTTTATTTATAAAATATCTTTTTAGAAATCAATCTCAAAAACAATCTGAACAATAAATCTCTTTTGTTATGGCTAAGTTTTTGTCAAGGGTAGAAATTATAATAGACAAGTATTCATCCATGATGACATTTTACCGATTTCCTGGTTTACAGGTATTCTTGCTAAATTTCTTCGAAAGAATTGACATAAACAATACTTCAACTAAATATGTATATTTCATGCAATAATGACTTTTATTTCTTCTGACTTTTCCTAAACTAAACATAAAACATCGGTTAGGGTTAGTTTAACATTCTGTAAAAGTACCTTCCGTTTTTTTTTTGTTTGTTTTTTTTTTGTACTTCTGCAGAGAAGGTAAAAAACCGATAAAAACTGGATATATTTTTCGTGTTTTTATTCAATTTAACATGTTTATTCAGCTCGAAAAGAATACAGTGTTTACCGATGTGTTGGAAAATTCAAGATGGCGTCTCACACATTCTTTAACACCGTAAGTTTGGGAAAAGGTGTT
>NC_136489.1:169794557-169797057 GCF_053919585.1 Euprymna scolopes | reverse complement strand
TTGTACTACTACTAAGTTTGTAGGAGCATTTGATTTCGTGTAGTTTAGTTTCGTATATGAGTTTCGTATTTTTTTAATTTGTAAATAACAAGTTATTAAAAAATTAAACCCTTCCAAGATGGACAATAAATAAAGCCATAATATTTTATGGTAAAGGAAAGAGCGTAGAAACCATTGTTTTTTAGGAGATGTGATTATTGGATTAACCAATCAGAAATCGTCTGTGGCACACACATCTCTGTTTTTATAGATATATAGAAGAAGATAGATAGATATATATATATTATATATATATATACATATATATATTTATATATACATATATATATATATTTATATATACATATATATTTATACATATATTTATATATATATATATATTTATATATATATTTATGTATACATATATAAATATTATTATATATATTTATATATATATATTTATATATATATACATATATAAATATTTATATATATATATTTATATATACACTAGCATGGGTGCCCGGCGTTGCCCGGGTGTTTGGAGGTGTATGCTGAGCAAAAAAAAGGGGGTAATTTTTTAAACTTTGACCCCTATTATGACCCCTGAAAATTTATTGTTTTGGGCTCAAATCAAGTTATTAAGTTAGATTCATGTCCACGGAAGCTATATCTAAAATTTAAAGTGTGTAGACCCAAAATTGTCGGAGAAGTTTGGTAGAGTTCTCAAAGCTCAAATCGTTGAACTTTGACCCCTTAATCGCCAAATTTCTGGCTAAAAACCGATCACATAGATTTTTCCAAATCTCAGTACCCTGTATATCAAATTTCGAGTCTGTAGACTAAAAATTGACAGAGTTATTTCGTAGGGAAATGTACACAGACACACACACACACACACACACACACACACACTTTAACTTTTATAGATATATAGATTTAAAATTTGAGTCTGACAGAATGACAAAATTATATTGCAAACCGATATATTAAACAAACGAACTTCAAAGAGACAAATGAACACATAAGTAAAAACAATTTGTATTAGAAAACATTTATTATTCCACGTCTTTTTTTTACAGACCTGACGACTGAGGTTCGCTCTTAATAAAAATTGTTTTTTATAGTCTTAATTTTGACTTCCTTTTTCATAAAAAACTAAAAAAAAAATCAAGAAAGAAAAGAAATTTAATTTTATTTTTTCATTAATTTCTTTCTGTGCAAAGCAATTCTTTCAAACTTACTCTGTTTCCAAAATGTTTTTATTTTATTCCCCTCCCCCTTCATTCATTTTCCTCCGCATCCTGGCAAGATTACTGTACACATAGATTCGAAAAAATAGTCAAAAACAAATATATAAATAAATGTTATCAAAGGCAAGATAAGTTACTTTTCTACCTAACTGGATATCTTTTTTGTGTTTTTATTCAATGTAATATATTTATTCAGCTCGAAAAACATACAGTGTTTACCGATGTGTTGGAAAATTCAAGATGGCGTCTCACACCCTCTTTAACACCGTAAGTTTGGGAAAAGGTGTTATAAATAAAAAACTATACAAAATACTATTAAAAACCCGCCGAATATATGTCAACCTATGTCACGGTAACATATATTGAGCGAGTTTTTAACAGTATTTAAACAGGGCACATCGTAAAAACTGACCCATTAATTTTCCTGAAGTAAAAACTATATAGTTTTTAAACTTTTAAAACTGTACATTATAAAAAGAAAACTGTTCGAGTGATTTTTTTTTTTTTTTTTTACATGGGTGTCACCACTTATCAAGGCCCAGAGGCCACTCAAGGATAAGGGTTAATAGGTATACATTAGTCATTGTGATTTTAGCATAGTAAACAGTGGGAATTTTGTAACTTGGATTACTTGAAAAAGAAAACTGTTCGAATGATTGAAAATGAAAACAAAATAACAATGTAAATATATTGATAAGAAAAAAACAAAAACAAACGAAGTTTCCGTTTCAGGAACCCGAGTTTAATTTTATGTCGTAATCATTCAACTCGTTAGCGGTTTTATTCAGCGATTAGGGATAACCATACGACATATCTAATTACCAAAGCGATTTTTTTTTTATTTTTATTTTTTTATTAAAACTAAACCTGTTTAGTTTTAATGAACCAATTTTTTTAAAGCCAACACTTTAGTTATTTTGAGAGCGTGCAACTGCACCCGAAAGGTTGATTAGGAAACTCCAAATCCTTTTATGACTCGGAAAAAAAGGGCTTTTTATCGGCTTAAATGATAAACTAATGTTAAATATTAGTATTTGCCATCGATTCTGAAATAAAATGAAATCCTGACATTGTGATCATTTTTGCAGGTGTTATGTGCCAAATATTGAAATAAGAATGTTTAAATTCAATTATTGTAATTTAAGTCTTTAATTTTAAAGTCGATTTTATTTATAAAATATCTTTTTAGAAATCAATCTCAAAAACAATCTGAACAATAAATCTCTTTTGTTATGGCTAAGTTTTTGTCAAGGGTAGAAATTATA
>NC_136489.1:169704557-169789557 GCF_053919585.1 Euprymna scolopes | reverse complement strand
ATGTTAAATTGAATAAAAACATGAAAAATATATCCAGTTTGGTAGAAAAGTAACTTATCTTGCTTTTGATAACATTTATTTGTTATATATTTGATTTTTGGCAACTTATTCGAATCTATGTGTACAGTAATACAAACCCGAAATGAATTTAAGACCACGAGTGAAATGAGAAAATGAAGAAAATCACATTTACTGTGTGTGTTTACTGTTTATGTAAGTCAGCGGGTTTGGTTGCCATAACAACGTGACGGTAGTGAACGTGTGTGTGTGCGTGTGTGCGCGTGTGCTTGCTTGTACTACTACTAAGTTTGTAGGAGCATTTGATTTCGTGTAGTTTAGTTTCGTATATGAGTTTCGTATTTTTTTAATTTGTAAATAACAAGTTATTAAAAAATTAAACCCTTCCAAGATGGACAATAAATAAAGCCATAATATTTTATGGTAAAGGAAAGAGCGTAGAAACCATTGTTTTTTAGGAGATGTGATTATTGGATTAACCAATCAGAAATCGTCTGTGGCACACACATCTCTGTTTTTATAGATATATAGATAGATATAGATAGATAGATAGAAGATAGATAGATAGATATACACACATATATACATATACACACACACACATATGAGAAAGAGAGAGAGATTCTATTAAAGATGGAGGATTTTTATAATTTATAAATTTTAAGATATAAATTTACAATGGGTTTAAATATTATTTAAAACGGTAGGAAGATTAAGGAAAAGCGAAGATTAAATAATATATATATATATATATATATATATATATATATATATATAGTGCATCACATAAGTGAGTACACCCCTCACATTTCTGCAGATATTTACGTATATCTCTTCATGTGACACCACTGACAAAATGACACTTTGACACAATAAAAGGTAGTCTGTGTGCAACTTATATAACATAGTTAATTTATTTCCCCCCCCCCTCAAAATAACTCAACTTATAACCATAAAAAGCTAAACTCTTGCCAACAAGAATGAGTACACTCCTTAGGGAAAGTTGTCAATATTAGCATACACCATGTCAACTTTCAATATCTTGTGTGGCCACCATCATTATCCAAGACTGCAGTTACTCTCCTGAACATGGAGATTACCAAAGCTTCACAGGATGTACATTGGAAATTGGAATACTCTTCTGCTCTTCCATGACAATGTCACGGAGTTGGCAGATATTTGAGACTTTGCTCACCACCACCTTCTGTTTGGAGATCCCCCAAAGATGTTCTATTAGGTTCAAGTCCGGAGACATGCTTGGCCAGTCCATCACTTTTACCCTTAGCCTCTTCAGTAAAGCAATGATAGTCTTGGAGGCATGTTTGGGGCCATTGTCATGCTGGAACATTGCTGTGCAACCCAGTTTCTGGAGGGAGGGTATCATGCTCTGCTGCAGTATTTCATAGTACATGTTGGAGTTCATATTTCTCTCTATGATTTGTAATTCTCTAATACTCGCAGCATTCATGTAGCCCCAGACCATGACATTCCCACCACCCTGCCTGACTATAGGTATAACACACTTATCTTTGTACTCCTAACCTGGTCGCTGCAACACATGCTTGAAGCCATTGGAACCAAACAAATTAATCATCTCATTAGACCATAGGACAAGGTTCCAGTAATCCATGTGCTTTGTTGACATGTCTTCAGCAAACTCTTCATGGCTTTCTTGTGCATCGTCTTCAGAAGAGGCTTCCTCCTGGAGTGACCACCATGCACACCAATTTGATGTAGAGTGTGACGTATGGTCCGAGCACTAACAAGCTGACCCCTTCCACCTCTTCAATTTCTGCAGCAATGCTGACAGAAGTCCTATGTAAAAAAAAAAAAACCATTTGGATGTGACGCTCAGCTTCTTTGGACAACCTATCTGAGACCTGTTCTGAGTGGATTCTGCCCTTTTAAAACGCTGGGTTATCTTAGCTACTGTTCTACAGCTCAGTTTTAGGGTGTTGACAATCTTCGTGAACCCTTGGCCATCTTCATGTAGCGCAACAATATGCTTTTTAAGATCCTCAGAGAGTTCTTTGCCATGTGGGAAGTGTCAGTGACCAGTATGAAAGATCCTCAGAGAGTTCTTTGCCATATGGTGCCATGTTGAGACTGTCAGTGAACAGTATGAGAGAGAGTATGAGAACTACACTACAAATTTGAACATACCTGTTCCCTATGGACCCATGAGCCTAGTAACACTAATGAGTCTCATGACATTTTGGTGGGAAAATAAAAAGCAGTACTCAATTTGGACATTGAGGGGTGTAGTTTCTTAGGGGTGTACTCATTTTTGTTGGAAGGAGTTTAGCTTTTAATAGTTACATTTTGAAGGGAAAATAAATTAACTTAGTTATATAAGCTGCACACAGACTACTTTCATTGTCATTTTGTCAGTGTTGTCCAATGAAGAGATATACTTAAATATCTGCAGAAACGTAAGAGGTATACTCACTTATGTGATGCACTATATATATATATATATATATATATATATATATATATATATATATATATATATATATAAATAAATAAATGACAATGTATCTATATTCAAAATTCCAAGATGTTGTCCATCTTACCATTTATTTCATGCTCAAAGAAACTTACCTAGTTGTAAAATACACATACCGAATATTTTGGTGTACAAGACAGACGGGTAAATTTACAGGTCCATTCTTCTTTTGTCAGGAGGCGGGGGGGGGAAATCATGGCTTGTTTACTATCTTTCATCTCATTAAAACTTTCAGTCAATATTTATCTTTTAAAATCAATTAAACAAACTGATATTTTAACTTACTTTTTATAGACTTATGTTTTTTTTCTGTGAGTGTAGTAGAAAGAGCGGATGACAAGTTACAAGTACTTCTATGCTTAACAACTGCCGTATTTGTTTGTCTTTCTCTTCCATGTGGAATAGAAAATCAGTTGGCCTGAGAGTTTTCATGAAATGTGAATAAAATATTGTTGGAAGTGATGTTAAGGCATTTAAACTATTGAATAGAAAATCAGTGGGCCTGAGAGTTTTCATGAAATGTGAATAAAATATTGTTGGAAGTGATGTTAAGGCATTTAAACTATTGAATAGAAAATCAGTGGGCCTGAGAGTTTTCATGAAATGTGAATAAAATATTGTTGGAAGTGATGTTAAGGCATTTAAACTGTTGAATAGAAAGTCAGTTGGCCTGAGAGTTTTCATGAAATGTGAATAAAATATTGTTGGAAGTGATGTTAAGGCATTTAAACTGTTGAATAGAAAGTCAGTTGGCCTGAGAGTTTTCATGAAATGTGAATAAAATATTGTTGGAAGTGATGTTAAGGCATTTAAACTGTTGAATAGAAAATCAGTTGGCCTGAGAGTTTTCATGAAATGTGAATAAAATATTGTTGGAAGTGATGTTAAGGCATTTAAACTGTTGAATAGAAAATCAGTTGGCCTGAAGGTTTTCATGAAATGTGAATAAAATATTGTTGGAAGTGATGTTAAGGCATTTAAACTGTTGAATAGAAAATCAGTTGGCCTGAGAGTTTTCATGAAATGTGAATAAAATATTGTTGGAAGTGATGTTAAGGCATTTAAACTGTTGAATAGAAAATCAGTTGGCCTGAGAGTTTTCATGAAATGTGAATAAAATATTGTTGGAAGTGATGTTAAGGCATTTAAACTGTTGAATAGAAAATCAGTTGGCCTGAGAGTTTTCATGAAATGTGAATAAAATATTGTTGGAAGTGATGTTAAGGCATTTAAACTATTGAATAGAAAATCAGTTGGCCTGAGAGTTTTCATGAAATGTGAATAAAATATTGTTGGAAGTGATGTTAAGGCATTTAAACTATTGAATAGAAAATCAGTGGGCCTGAGAGTTTTCATGAAATGTGAATAAAATATTGTTGGAAGTGATGTTAAGGCATTTAAACTGTTGAATAGAAAATCGGTTGGCCTGAGAGTTTTCATGAAATGTGAATAAAATATTGTTGGAAGTGATGTGAAGGCAATTAAACTGTTGAATAGAAAATCAGTTGGCCTGAGAGTCTTCATGAAATGTGAATAAAATATTGTTGGAAGTGATGTTAAGGCATTTAAACTGTTGAATAGAAAATCAGTTGGCCTGAGAGTTTTCATGAAATGTGAATAAAATATTGCTGGAAGTGATGTGAAGGCATTTAAACTGTTGAATAGAAAATCAGTTGGCCTGAGAGTCTTCATGAAATGTGAATAAAATATTGTTGGAAGTGATGTGAAGGCATTTAAACTGTTGAATAAAAAATCAGTTGGCCTGAGAGTCTTCATGAAATGTGAATAAAATATTGTTGGAAGTGATGTTAAGGCATTTAAACTGTTGAATAGAAAATCGGTTGGCCTGAGAGTTTTCATGAAATGTGAATAAAATATTGTTGGAAGTGATGTTAAGGCATTTAAACTGTTGAATAGAAAATCGGTTGGCCTGAGAGTTTTCATGAAATGTGAATAAAATATTGTTGGAAGTGATGTTAAGGCATTTAAACTGTTGAATAGAAAATCGGTTGGCCTGAGAGTTTTCATGAAATGTGAATAAAATATTGTTGGAAGTGATGTTAAGGCATTTAAACTGTTGAATAGAAAATCAGTTGGCCTGAGAGTCTTCATGAAATGTGAATAAAATATTGTTGGAACTGATGTGAAGGCAATTAAACTGTTGAATAGAAAATCAGTTGGCCTGAGAGTCTTCATGAAATGTGAATAAAATATTGTTGGAAGTGATGTTAAGGCATTTAAACTGTTGAATAGAAAGTCAGTTGGCCTGAGAGTTTTCATGAAATGTGAATAAAATATTGTTGGAACTGATGTGAAGGCAATTAAACTGTTGAATAGAAAATCAGTTGGCCTGAGAGTCTTCATGAAATGTGAATAAAATATTGTTGGAAGTGATGTGAAGGCAATTAAACTGTTGAATAGAAAATCAGTTGGCCTGAGAGTTTTCATGAAATGTGAATAAAATATTGTTGGAAGTGATGTTAAGGCATTTAAACTGTTGAATAGAAAATCAGTTGGCCTGAGAGTCTTCATGAAATGTGAATAAAATATTGTTGGAAGTGATGTGAAGGCAATTAAACTGTTGAATAGAAAATCAGTTGGCCTGAGAGTCTTCATGAAATGTGAATAAAATATTGTTGGAAGTGATGTGAAGGCATTTAAACTGTTGAATAGAAAATCAGTTGGCCTGAGAGTCTTCATGAAATGTGAATAAAATATTGTTGGAAGTGATGTGAAGGCATTTAAACTGTTGAATAGAAAATCAGTTGGCCTGAGAGTCTTCATGAAATGTGAATAAAATATTGTTGGAAGTGATGTGAAGGCAATTAAACTGTTGAATAGAAAATCAGTTGGCCTGAGAGTCTTCATGAAATGTGAATAAAATATTGTTGGAAGTGATGTTAAGGCATTTAAACTGTTGAATAGAAAATCAGTTGGCCTGAGAGTCTTCATGAAATGTGAATAAAATATTGTTGGAAGTGATGTGAAGGCAATTAAACTGTTGAATAGAAAATCAGTTGGCCTGAGAGTCTTCATGAAATGTGAATAAAATATTGTTGGAAGTGATGTTAAGGCATTTAAACTGTTGAATAGAAAATCAGTTGGCCTGAGAGTTTTCATGAAATGTGAATAAAATATTGTTGGAAGTGATGTGAAGGCAATTAAACTGTTGAATAGAAAATCAGTTGGCCTGAGAGTCTTCATGAAATGTGAATAAAATATTGTTGGAAGTGATGTGAAGGCAATTAAACTGTTGAATAGAAAATCAGTTGGCCTGAGAGTCTTCATGAAATGTGAATAAAATATTGTTGGAAGTGATGTGAAGGCAATTAAACTGTTGAATAGAAAATCAGTTGGCCTGAGAGTCTTCATGAAATGTGAATAAAATATTGTTGGAAGTGATGTGAAGGCATTTAAACTGTTGAATAAAAAATCAGTTGGCCTGAGAGTTTTCATGAAATGTGAATAAAATATTGTTGGAAGTGATGTTAAGGCATTAAAACTGTTGAATAGAAAATCGATTGGCCTGAGAGTTATGAAACCTCATAAGAGCTAAGTTGAAAAGCTCTTGTTTTTAGCTGGGAAATTGATTAATGGAACTAAAGTATGCAACCTGCATCATGAAGCTTGAATCAAAGAACTCGACTAAACAAGTGTAAAACGATTTATGAATAAATTATTGTTTCGTTATATAAAAATGTCCCAGAGTTTTTCCTTGTTTCTCGCTTGCCGGCCTGAATGAAAATGCAGTTTGTTTCAGGTATGCCCTGACGCCAGATGATGAAGGAGACAGACTGGGTCCAGCACGAAGCCAGAGTGACGGCCGAAATTAACGATGTTGCCACACGGACTTAGGGTCATGCACATTTCGCGTGCCCTGAGCAGCAGAAGGATATTTTCCAGTGACCAGTGAGAGTCTGGTCACCCTTGAGGGGTCCACCACTAGACAAGTAAGAATGTAGCCCTGCTGGGTTGCATCTATGGTCCTGTGAGCTGGGAGCGACGAACACGGCCAGAAGTACATCACAAGTATGCTCCAGTGAACCAGGATAGCGACGGATGCGGCCTGGTCCTCGGATGAGAGAGGGGTAGGGTTATATTATACATGGAAGTAAAAAAAAAAAAAAAAAAAAAAAAAAAAAAAAAATGGAAAAAAATAAAGAAAGACAATTAAACTGGCAAAATCAACTGGGATTATTTGTTTTTGTGAAGCAGAAGATATCAAGTAGAAAATACACTGGGGCTTCTATATCGTGATTAGGCCCAATGTTTCAAATTCAAAGACAGATATCAGGAATCAGCAAACAAAATACTCAAAGATATGTAAACTTGATTATTGATTTGCATTGGATTAGTTTTTTTTTTTCATTACTTTTCATGGTTCCAATAATAGTTCGTACACTCATGCTTGTCAAACAATTTCCTTCCATTACATGTAAACAGTCACAAAAATGGATTCAAAATTTTGAGGACATCAGGGACTTACCAATCCAATAACTTTCAAAAGATGCCCTCAGATACCTTCAGACTCAAGTCCCGAAAGCTTTTCTACAACTCAAAAAGCAAAAATTTCTACCCAGTTGAGACATGAAAGCAGGAATGGAGAAACAATACTTCCAAAGGAGAGGACATTGTTGAAGACCCAACTTTGTGCCTCCCAGGTTTTGCTACAAATAGTACGAAGCAGTGAGTAGCTGCAAGCTGTATCAGAACAAGACATTGCAGGACTGCAGTAAACAAACACAGGTAGCGACAAATAGACTCCCCAATCTGTTCAAAGTGCAAGGAAGCTCACCAGGACACAGACCACCTGATCCTAAACTGTCGAGTCACCTGACTGGAAAAAGGCTACGCGACAGTTCATTTATCTGAAGACAATTTCTGAGAGTGGTTTGAAAAAAAAAAGTGGTATAGAGTTCTAACCCATACGATACAACGGGTCACAAATAAATATCAGTAAAAAAATAGAAACTAACAAAATCATTTCAATATTTCCTTTTTTTACAGGGAACGATTGCTTTCCTATACGAATTTAATGAATACCCATAACCAAAAACAGTTATTGTTAAGTCTACATATATAACTGATAATAGAAGTATTGGTCTGTGTGTGTAGGGGAGGGGCATGATAAAAGCGACTACTTCTCAGTGAAATATTAAAAAAAAAAATGATCATGCAGGAAAATACCCGAGTTTGGTTAAGATTGAAGATAATGAACTTCAACAAACAATCTACATAATATAAAACAAACTTTTCTTTTTAACCAAACTTATCCTTCAACTAAGTTTCATTTCAAGCTTACAGAGGCAACAAAAATGCTTCCTTAAACAATGTTTTCTGCACATCTTTTTATCGTAAGAAAAGGATTTAATAGAATATTTTAGGTTGCACTGGCAAAGGAGATAATAAAATCTCAACAAATAATTTCTTTTTAGAAAACGACCCCAGACTTTTTGACATCTGGAAACATAGTTCAGTGGTAGAGCATTCGACTGCAGATCGAATGATCCCCTGTTCAAGCTCAGGTGTACCTCACCATTTTATTTTAATTTTTTCTTATTAATAAATTCAATTTACGATAAAAGAGATACCATTTAAAATTGTTGCAAATCATTTGTTTGCATATTTTAAAACTAAACATTAATAAAAAGTGACTTTTCCAGGGCATTCATCGTCAAGCCCAAATATCAGCTGACGTGATATTGTAAACAAAAACAGACAGAATTTGATGAATGAGATTATCATTTTTAATTATTTTATTTTTTTGTTTGCGAATTAGTCAACCAAGCAAATTATTCCTTGTAATATATAATCTATATCTATAATATAAATCTCACCTGTCTGTTTAAATGTATGTATGTATGGCTGCCTAAAACTTCGACAGAAGCGACGGATTTTCACGATGAAAAAAAAAGATGATGAAAAAAAAAAAAAGATTGCTAAAATATTGAAAAGGTCTAAAAGCGTTGTTTTTCAGGTTATTGAAAATAGGAAAAAAAAAAAAAAAAAGGTTTGTTATTGACTGAAAAGAAAAAAAATAATTCCCAATTTTAACCGTAATAATCATTGTCAACATACTCCGCAAATGCTTAAAAAAAAAAAAAAAAAAAAAAATTGAGGGGGTGGTAGTGTCAGTAGGTTGGGTGGTTGTTTTACGGCATATCAACCCTTTTCAAGTTATTTAATGCCGAATCCAGTGATTTTGGAGAAAAAGTTTTTAATAGAACATGTTTTTTTTTTTTCAAGTCAGTTTCTATTTAACCCATAATTGGAATCCTAACAGGTACTACAACTCCGCGTCAGAGTGAACCTGGGAGCAGTGGCAATTATGGGGTGGCTTCACACTCGCCAAAGCCCGCAAGCTGGGGCTTCACCATTGGATATAGTTTAAGGTCATATCCAGGACCGTGTCAGTAGGAGAGAAATAGACTTGTTTATCACGTGTGTGTGTACAAACCTGGCAGCTAATGAATACAATGTATGATACAGGTCTTTATGTCTCTATAAGTACTGATCTCCACAAAATTTGAATGAGATTTTCTTAATAATCATAGTAGAAAAACCTATAAAAGGCGTCATTCTAAAGAAAATTGTGGAAGTGGATCTAATGTACAAACTTACCCTCCACCAAAAAACAAAAAAGTTAACGTGTGTGCAATTTTGAGAATCAATCCCGAAAAGAAATTTAAATAAAATACTCCACTGAATTTAATTCCCTAATTATTCAAATTAACGTAAAAAAAAAAAAATAAATAAATAAATAAATAAAAAAGGTATTTGCTTGTTTGGTTATTGGCCTTTTGGTCAAGATCAAAGTGTAGTATCTGTTCTTCAGATGCTGCACTTCCATTTTTTGTTCTCTTTCGGTGGAGGAGAAATCCTTCACGACTGAGACAATTTTTATTTTTGTACCTTTTCTCCACGTTAAAAAACGACCCTGGTGTCTAACTCTGTCCCGTGGGGAGGCAAAGTAAATAGGTACATTAAAATTTATGGAAATGCCTAAATATTTAGATATGGCTACATTTCCATACTTTGAAATATCTTACAATCTGCCATAGCAGTGTCGTCCACGTGTTTACGAAATTTGAAATTCAGATACTTATATTCTAATATTTTTGCATATTATTATAGCAAATCATCATATGAAAACAATCCAGTAAAAACAGTTGCAAAATGCTACGGGTGTAATGGCTCGGATCACATACATAAGCAAACAAGATGTCCAGTATTTGGGAAAAGAATATAGCTACTACAGAGTAACAAATCACTTTGAAAAAAAAAAAAAAAAAACATGCTTAAAAACATTGACTATTGTGGTCATATCCAGGCTGATAGACCAACCTCTAGTCTATCCCTTTTAGAGTATAAAAACATTCTCTAATCTAATAAATCAGGTACTGTCTACCAAACTCCAGCCCCATCACCACACTGTTGAATCCATGGTCTTCGTCCACTAGTACTTTCATGAAAATGTGCCCCGATGAACTTCCTGTACTTTGACACCTGACGACAAACTATCCTTTCACTGTAGAGGTCCCTCAGATGCCAGAAAACATACTCTTGCCTTTGAAATTCCCTCCTTGCTCTCCAACTATACCAATATGCAGAAATTTAAATGTAATGTGAACAAACGTCTTGCTGCCCAACTCAGAATACTCCCTATAAACCTGACTCCTAATGTCTCAGTTACAATGTGCCTAATCTATAAATATAAAAGCGAAAATGTGTGTATGTGTGCCTGCTAAAAACTTTCGACAGACACGACGAAAATTCACAAACTCGGTATCATATTGAAGCCCCATCCTTTGCTCGAAAAATATCAAAAAATTGGCCAAAAACATTAAATTTTTTTCACCCCGAAATCGACAATTTTTGACAGGGTGTCAACAAAAACGGTCCTCTTGCGACGACGTCATGACCTGATTTACTTTAAATAGTTGAAAAAAAAATGACTAAATTTCATGTAGGTCATGTTAGCTCAGTTGGTTAGCGCGTTGGTTCGTTATCCAGTATTCGTTTTGGGTTCGAATCGTGGTGTGAGATATCTTTTTTTTTTTTTCAATTTTTTAAATTTAAATATTGAACCAGTGTTATTTAAGCCATTTTTCACGTAACGTTCGTTTTTCTGTTTTTTTTTTTTTTTTTTTTTTTACTTCGCTTATCCACCCCCGACCACACACCCGGGTACCCACAGATTTTTAAAAAATTTTAATATCGAAACAGGCTTATTTAAGCCATTTTTCACGTGTTCGTTTTTCTGTTTTTTTTTGTTTTTTTTCGATTTTTACATTTAACATTGTTCGTTTGCCTTACGTTAGTTTTTTTTTTTTTCGATGTTTTGATTTAAACCTTCGCCACTTCCGGTTTGGCAATCCATTGCAACAGCAAAGACATCACATTTTTTTTCACGTTATTTTCCTCCTTCACAGTACGGGTTCGAGTCTGCCTGTCTATTACCACACTTTTTTTTTTTTTTTTTTGATCACCACACCTCCAAACATGCGGGAGATGCCGGGCATCCAGGCTAGTTTGGGGGGGGGGAGAAAAAAAGTTACTAAGAGATTTTGGATATTTGTTGAAGAATACAACTTATACCCGTTATGTAAAGCCGATAGTAGCAAGGAAAAAAAAGACAAATAAATATACTGTGACCTCGTGACCTTTCAATTATAACAGCATCAATATTTATTGCGGTGATGCGACACTCTCCAGTTATTTGTTTCTGCAACAATAGAAAATTTCCAACTGCTGAAGTGATGAATATTTTGATATATTCTCTTGATGCATTGGTTCATCTGTGTTTCAAGCTGACCCAAACTGCTCAGTTTTTTTTTTTTAATCAGCTCCAAATGGTCTTTTTATTTCCAGGTTGACCATCTTGTCTAAATTAAAAATAAAACATGCGAAAGGCCCCAGAACTTTGAAGAGTTGAATCTTTTTCATATCCGTTCAAACATATTTGCAATGCAAAACAAAAACTGACCCAACATTTTACGTTAGGTCTGAACTATTTTATTTAATGTTGTGGAAATTTAGTTGGAAATTACTTATTGAATTAAAAGTATGCTTTAATGATCCCATGGCCAGATGAGACGTCATTGCCATTGTTTTTATAAGTATCATGTTTGTCAAGCACTGCAGTAGTTGGAATGTTCTATAGCCTCTGCCGTTTCAAACTTTTATAAATGCTTTAATAGAAAGCTTCTATTGCTTTGAGAACGTTATCAAATTTAAGAATATCCTTTAACAACCACCTCCCCATCAAGTCATTACAGAGACAAGTGAAGTTTTTTTTTTTTTTTTTTTGCACAATTTTATTATGAAAATAGAAAAATAAAAAAATTCTTTTCATCTTTGGACTTTCAGATGACAAAAATAAAAAAATACAAAATGTCTACACATGATTGATATTTTGAACTTTGGTTCCATGAAAATCATTTTGAAAAAAAAAAAAAAAAAGATTTAAATGATTTACAATAAAATCGAGAATAATAATTATATCTCGTGAAGTTAAAAACATTTGGAAAAAAAAAAGACATTTTGATAATTATGATCTGAAGATAGAATATTTGTCTTTTATGCGTTTAAATAAAAATTCTGAAAAAAAAAAAAAAAAAAAAAAATGCGAATACAATGAGCTCTTCCCGAGATAAGAAGCATGTTACCAAATGAGAGTATTGACAAATTATGAACAAAATGTACATACTTATATTTCTTGATTCAATATTTCACTTCAGTTATGAAACTTTGTCAAGAATAGCATTTTATTGTACAAAGTCAGATGAAATATACAAAAGCTTGGAGAAAAATCTTTAAGATGGATGCGTGAATGGGAGAATGTTTTTCTTGGAGGATGGAGGTGGGTTGTAGATAAAAGGTATGTGAAAGATGAAAGATTTAATGCATAGATGATAGAGGTGCATATAGGCAGCTGGATACAAAAAAAGAGTAAGATAGAATGATATGTTGAATGGTGGACCAGAAGGGAAGAAAAAAAGTTGAAGTGATGATGCAGACTTTTTTTTTTTTTTTTTTTTTTTTTTTTTTTAAAAATACAAAATGGAAATTTATATTTTTGTTTTTATTATATTTTTAGCTACAAATGCTGCTATTTGAAATAATCCCTGTCTTTGGTTGATGTGATATTTTAGAATATAGTTTAGTCTCGTAATATATATATATATGTAATGCTTTCTCAAAATCTTTAAATGCTGCTTTGATCATTATAATTCAAGAAAATAAAAATGATTTTAAATGAACAGATTGAATAATTACAAAATGGTTTTAAAACAGATTATTTGGGCATCACACACAATATAAAATTGCCCAAATTTAGACACTCAAATATTTTTTCTTCATTTTTTTTTTCAAATCCAAAATCTTGGAAAATTAATGCTTACTATAACAAAATACAAAAAAAGTTAGCATCACTAATTTTTCAAAAGTAACCAATAGGTTTCCACATGGTAACATCACCACAGAAAAGATTAAAAAAAAATATTGTTTGAAGAATTTAAACAAAGAATAAATTTTGTAAACTTCTTTGATTGTAAACATTTCAGATCATTTAATAAGTAACTGAAAGAAATACTAGAAACACCAGAATTTGTAAAAATCATTAATGGGGGCTCACATGAAGAGCATAGCATCTCCAAAAAATTCTTCACAACTATAAAACAAACATTGAAAATCAAATCAGTGAACAGAGATTAAAAGTGGCAACAAGGCCAACATTTTTCTTATAGTAGAAAATGTAATTATTCTAGAAAGCTTAATTTTTACATAAAATAATGTAAAGTGAATGATTGAATACAGTTTTTAATCAAAATATTTATAAACTTCTGATAAATTTGATTCATAAAATTTTATCAGTATACACCCAATCAATTAAATATGAAGCAGAAACAGAAATATTGTTAATATCATGGTTGCCAGTAAAGACTAAGAAAACATCAGTTTCTTCTTGCACCCTCCCTCCAATTTTTTATTTCCTTTACAAATTTAACTGATTATTAGGCATATTCTTACGACGTGCAGCCCAGGAAATGAATTTATCAAAAGTTTATAAATATTTTTTAAATTATGTATTGTCCTCAGGTTGTGACAATGGCAAACCTCTGGAAAACTATGATTTGAGAAATTTTAAATGCTTGCAGATTGCTGGACAATTTAACTAAAAGAGAATAATATATATATATATATATATATATATATATATATATATATAAATATGCAAATAAAAATATCACCAACTTGAGCACTTTTCCTGCCTAGTAATAATGAGATGTTCTTAAGAGCACCAACTTGAGGTAAATATTTGAAATAATTTTTTTTTTTTTTTTTTTTTTAAAACAAATTTTGATCTTTTTACAAAACGTTTAGAAATTATACCATGCCAGATTCAAGCACTGTTAGAAAGAGTTAAAGGGGAATAACTCTAGGGGAATGACACTTAAATTGGTTATAGTTCTTATACTGTTTATAAGCAAGTTATATTTACTTTTACGTTATGATGAACAATTACATCAGACACAAAATGTCTCACACTTATTTTACCATTTTCAATTTGGAAAAAATGCATATACATAACTAGTGTAAGAACCATGCAAATATGCAGGATATATAAAGGTTATGTTTTTATCAGTTGTTGAGAATAATTAACTAGAATTGAAGTAACAACAGAAAGGATTTTAAAGAGACGTGTCAAACATGTCAATTAATAACTGACATTAATAGTAATCATATTTCATAAAAAAAAGTTTTGGTAAGGTTAGAGTTATCTCCCTTACATATTTGGACAGAGTCTAAACAAGCTTACTTCCCTTTGCATGTGATTGAACACACATCTGCCGTCACCCTTGTTACTGATCAAAAGGCACACCTGTTGAATAAATTTCTTGCTTCAATCCATTTCCAACAATTTGTTTATTATTTTAGTTTCTTCTATGATAAACGCAAACTCTTGTCAGTCCATTTTTGTTCTTTAACAGTTATTTCAATACCAAAATTTGTCAAAATGTGTATCTTTATATATGCTTAAATTTGTAGGGTTATCTCTTGGTAGTTATAAGGTATAACCGACTATACATGTACTTTTACCAAAATTGCAAATGGTTGCTTAGCAAAATAAGGACGCTTCTATATTAACGGAAGAATATTGAATTTCAAGTGAAATAAATGGTACCTTTGTAATTATCAGGTCTCAAATAGTAATATATCCAAAAATTACGAAAAACGATATGATAGAAAAATAATTCTTAATGAAAAAAAGAAATTTGAAATGGAGCGAAATCATTGTTATCAGGTCTCAAATAGTAATATATCCAAAAATTACGAAAAACGATATGATAGAAAAATAATTCTTAATGAAAAAAAGAAAATTGAAATGGAGCGAAATCATTGTTACGGTTACTAAAAAGAAAAGAGATAAGTTGAAAGGGGAGATAATTAAGTTCTGTCGCTTACATCAAATAATTCAAAATGTCGGACAAATTTTATTTATCATCTAAACTTTATCGAAAACTTTCATTTATAATTTTTCTACCTATCGTTTTTCGTAATTTTTGGATATGTTACAATTTGCCACATGACAATTATGTAGGTACCATTTTTTTTTATTTGAAATTCAATATTTTTTCGTTATTATAATATAGTAGCACCAAAATAACTATTGAGGATTTTGTTTCAAGTAGGTGCATTTGAATGTTAATCACATTCAATCCAACGCTAACCACAAATCAAAGGAAAAAGATAATGCCCATCTTTCGTAATTCGATGAAGGATATGAGATTTGAAAAAAGAAACAAAATTCAGTGAAATAACATACAGAAAAAAAGTTTGTCTAAAATTCCCCCATATTTGAAAAAAACAAAAAAATCTATGATGTAATGTACCTGTGACAAAACAAATGTCATATTCCAAAACTCACATAAATTGATCAAGTAGTTTTAAGAAAATCAAATTTTATGAGCAAGTAAAAATGGATTGTATCGTGTGACATCTTGAAGAAACAAGGGCAGATAACCCGGCAATGTATTACATCCCATTACACACTTAAAATCGCTCAAAAATTATTTTCTGTATAAAAACATAACTACTTGACCCATTTACATGATTTTTTAAAATATGATTTTTTTGTTCAGTTACAGGTATGTACACGATAAAGATTTGTATTTTTTGTTTTAATATAGAGAAAAGTTTTGACAACTATCCAGAAAAATGGAATGGAAAAAAAGAAGAAAAAAAAAACTCAATTGTGCATTTTACGTTCGGAGGACATATTTTTGGTTTTCAGTTTTGAAGAATTCTAAGGGTTACATGATTCAAGCATTTGTAAAAGTTTCAGATAACACTAGAAAAAGCTAAACACACTGAATTAGAAATAACAAAAATAAAACATTTGAACATTTATTGAATTAAAATAAAATTTAGATTTTTAATTACAATTATCATTCTTTGTATTAAATAAAAATTTATGACTAAAAAAAAAAAAAAATTAAAAAAAAAATAATAAAAAAAATAAAAATTAAAAAAATAAATAAATCAAAAAGAACTTTTTGAAAATGTATGACTTTTTAAACAAACTCTTAAATGAACAGTCTCTCTAAAAAAGAAAATTCTGCAATAAATGAAATTGATCATATAAAAAATGTACGGCTTCAAAAGAAATTTTTGTAAAGCCATTTTACAAAATTCATCTTTTGTAATAAATCAAAATAATCATTACAAAATTATAAACTTTAAGAATTTCTTGAATTATCTCCCCTTTAAATTCTTTGAAAATAAAAACAAAACTGTTCTCCAAACAAAAAAGTACAAAAAAGTGCAAGGAAATTAAATGAATGCTTAAAATTTCTTCTCCACTTGTTTACTTCTATGAATTCAATTTTGGATGTTAATATTTTCTTTCATCAATTCTGCTGGTAACATATTCCAGTCAATTGGTTTTTTGTTTTGTTGTACCAGGTAGTCGTTACACTTGGAAAAATGGTGACAACCAAAAAATCCACGATGGGCAGATAACGGGGATGGATGAACTCCTTTCAATACGCAGTGTTTCTTCTATAAAAAAAAAAAAAAATAAATAAATAAAATCATAAGATCAAACTTTAACAGCTTTCGTTAAGGGTCACACTTGTTGGTTTGCATAATAATTTGGTGGAAATGACGTCAGAAAATTTTTTAAATACGGATGACCAAAATAAAATATAAAAATATGAAAAGTTGAATAAAACTTCTAACAAAATTATAAACTTAATAAAAACATGTTTATACATTTTTTTTTCTTTCAAAAATCAAATATCAGGTGTTAATTTTTTTCCACATCAAACATAGAAATAGAACTTAAAAAAAAAAATATTTAACTATTTTTTTTTTTTTTTTTAATCTATTTATGTACTGTTTTTATCCCCCAATATAGTTTATGATTTTTTTTTTCGTTTTAAAAACAAAATATTTTTTAAACAATATCTCGTTGGGGGAAAAAAAGAAAAAAAAATGGTTCATAAATATTTTTCATAAGTTATATTTATAAAAATGAGAGGTAGTTTGCTTGAAGCATTGTGTGAGATAGGTATATACAAGAGATTTAGAAAGCTAATTGAATGCAGTAGGTGTTGAGGAAGAAATAGGTATTCAAGAGAAAACTCACAAATTTAACAAGTTATTAAGAGTGCTCAATAAAAAAAAAAAACAAGATATATTTTTATTGATATAGATAAAATTACATGGTCACGATACTGGACATGTATCACAGCTCATCAGTTCGACTGCCCGTACGAGTTTCGACCAATTACGCTAAACTGCCGCTGCTGTGCAGGTAGTGAATTAATGAAGTTTTGACATCATCCGAATACCTAAGCTCGTTTTGTTTACACAAAGAGCATCGCTTAATACACTAATGGTATATCGTGAATCACTTCCCAATATGTTCAACTCAAGATAAGGAGCATTATACAGGGTGTTTCAAAAGTCTTGGGAACATAAAGATTTTTAATAACTCAAAAACTATTAGGAGTTAAAAAATGAAATTGGTACCGTTGGAAAGGTTAAAGTTTCAAGTTTTGTGGGGAATCTTAAAACTTGCTCAATATGAGCACCATTCGTCACACGGCAGACATCTAGTCGATAGTCCATTTCCTGCCAAACGCGTTCCAGCATCTTGACGTCAATGGTTCCCACAACTGCCGTTATTCGAGTCTTTAGTTCGTCAATATCTCTTAGAAGGGGCGGCACATAGACTTGTTGCTTGACAAAGCCCCAAAGGAAAAAGTCACACTCAGTACCCCATATGCGAGTGCTATGCTTGTTAACTTTGCCATTCAGATAGAAGGTCGCCTCATCGCTAAAAACAAGCCGGTCATCAAAGCCGTTATCTTCCAACTTCTCTTGCATTGCAATGCAAAAGTCACGGCGAAGTGGCTTATCAGTGTCCTTCAACTTTTGGACCAACTTGAGCTTGTAAGGTACCATTTGCAGTCGTTTCCTTAAGACACGCCAGACAGTTGCTGGAGCAAGCTGAAGTTCCCTGCTGGCTCTTCTCACTGATTTACAGGGGCTCTGCTGAAAGGCTTCCGGACTTGCTCAACTGCATCTTCTGAAGTTGAAGGGCGACTTGTTCGCTTACTTGGGCATAAACATCCATCTTTCACAAATTTAGCATGCCATCTGACAATGGGTTTCCTTTCAGGGACTTCTTTTTTAAATTTCCTGCGAAATGCATGCTGAACACATGTCCACGATTCAGTCTTTGCAAATTGGAGGACGCAAAACGCCTTGTCTTGTTTAGAGAACGCCATTACTGCACATGGAAAGATAAGACGAAAATCATTAGTATGACCAAAAATTTGATTAAGCAAGCTTTAAAATGGCACCAGTTTCATTTTTCTACCTGGAATAGTTCATGAGATATACGCATTTGTAATGTTCCCAAGACTTTTGAAACACCCTGTATATTAGCCACTTAATATCTGAAGGGTCTTCTTTTATTATTTTTATTTTTTTAAATTTGTTTATCTTTTTGTCATAAGTAGTCCCATAATAACAATGGTTATTTTTATATGCCAGCCTGAACTATTTAATTATTACTCCTAAATTTGTTGACTAGTTAATTGTTAATGATTTATTTTTTATCTTATTTACGGGATTTTATGTTATTGATGGGAATGTTTCTATAAAAGAATATTATAATATTTAATAGTTGTGTCAGTCATGATATGTGGTTTTAGTAGTTCATTTAGTGGTTGCTATCTAATATTGATTTTATTAACTAATTTAATTTTAATACTTATACATCCTTTGAACTGGATGTAACTCAGCATTCGCTCAACTTTCTCCAGAACACAACGTCAACAGTTCGGGTTTAGCTGCTGTTGGACGTAACATGGAAATCAGCCAATCACAACGCTGTGCGCATGAGCAGCAAACAAGAATTTGGATACCAATTGTAAGAAAAAAAAAAAAACTCCACCTTACATTTGGCGAGATTATTTTGTCAGGAATCCCTGGCAGATAGGAGACCCACGCCATATGGTGGAGACAGATGAGTCCGTTTTTAACAGACGCAAACACAACCTCGGCAGACTACTCACATTGGATATGACCCCACTGATAAGGATGGTTTCTTAGTGAGCGTACCAAACCGAAATGCAGAAACCCTAACCCTTCCGCTAATTTAAAAAAAAAAGAAAAAAAAAAATTCAAAGTTAAAAACATGCACTAGTACCAATTTTAATTTATTTTATTTTTTTAAATTTTATTTTATTTATTTTTTTTTATAATTCAAATTAATTTTTACCTTTTTTTTTTATTATTATTTTGTATTATTTTTATTATTCTATTTAAATGTTATTTGGATATTTTCCTTTCAGGAAGTTTAATTAAACATATTTAACTGTGTTTATTAGATACCTTGATTTGATTAGGCATGTTAGCTTAACTTTAAGATTAGGGTTATTAGTTTATTTATGTATTTATATTTTGTTTTATTAATTTACTAGCAGGAGTGCCTGACATTGCCCAGGTGTTTGAAGGTATGTGTCGAGCAAAAAAAAAAAAAAAAAGTGGTAGTAGGCAGGCAGGCAGGCTGGAACCTGTGACGCAAAGAAGGAAAAGAAAGTGAAAGAAAACCTGACATCTTACTGCTATGCTATGACGCGACAGGAAGCAAAAAGCGTTCAAATTTGTTGATGGCAATCAAAAAGTTGCAGAAATGGATAGTTAAGTAAATGAGTTCACACAAGCGTTAAGCTTTCAGCTTTCTGCCTTGTAATTGTTTCCCCATGATGTTGGGGAAAACCAGCTCCCCACAAAGAAGGGGAAATGCTGGCAGTGTCCAAAGGAATAGCAATTGTCCGATATGAAGGATTTTCCCCACATTGATCAAAGCTGTTCGCCTTCAAGATGTCCTGGCCATGAAGGCCAGCGAGTGACTTTGCTTCAGTTAGTTTCGCTTTATTTACACGAGAAAGAGAAAAACACTGGAAATCAGGGATTTGTTAAAAAGTCGATCAAAATAAAGATAGAGACGATGTCCGTCCGCAAATCGGAGATATTACAATCTATGGAGTATAAGGAAACTTCTCTAAAATAGTAACCTTGTCGAGAACCCCCGCGAAAAAAGAGAGCCTTTTTTGTACATACAAAAATGTGCACAGCCGTTTTGCCTTTTATATATATATATATATATATATATTTTAATAGTAAAGCCATATTTGTACTAGTAGGTTAGATGTAAGAGAGGGATGTAGTGGTATAGCCATATCTGTTCTTGTTAGAATAGTAGAGTATGGGGAGATGGTCGTGGTGGAAGCTATATAGAATGCTACATAACGAATCATGAACTGAGTTCTAGTCTGTTAAGTTCCGTCTGTAGTGATTTCTTTATACAAAGACTTCCAACGTTGTGTTCTGTGGTTAAAATATCAACTTTAATAGATCTATTTAAGTTTCTGCTGAGGTGTTTGTGGAATGATGATGCTTGTATCTGTGTGTGTTCTTTGATTCTTATATGTAGGAGCGTCATAGTGCTACCCATGTAAAATTTTTTGCAGATGGAGCACTCTAACCTATAGACTTATGTGTGCAGTGACAAATGTTTGTGGAGTATATAGAGCAATGTGTATAGAGATGGGCCATCATTGTGCTTCTGTTTAGAGAGCTGCTGTCTAAGGAATGGACCAGAGTGGGCCAATTGCATATTAAAGCAATCTCTTCTGATAGTCCTACAAATAGGTGTCGTGATCCAGTCGCTGAGGTGGGGTATTTTAAGGAAGCAGGTATTGGAAGGGAAGCTTTTTGCTCTTTTTTTTTTTTTTTTTCCCCCCCAGAGGCGTTCGGTGAGTGTTGGGATATCCATTCGTTTCCAGCACCTGAAAGAACTGTTTAGTGCATTCTATCTTGTCTGCTGTTTTACTGCACTTGTTTTGTATGCGGATGACTATTCGCTGCGTATCTGATTATGGCGTTAGTAGGGAGGGCTGACTTATAATTTACAAATATGTTTTGGCTGGCTATCGGTCTTTAGAATTTTGTAGTGATAGTCCCCTCGTCTGAGATTTTGATGTTAAAATCCAGGAGTGAAAAGGATCAATCAGCGCCAGGGTGTTCAATGGTGAATTCTATTTGTGGGTCGGTATCAGAGAACATGGCGTAGATGTTCTCAGCATCAGCGCGTGATGATCTGAGGATGAGGACGTTGTCGACATATCTTGAGAGAAATGCGACCAAATTGCAGGTGTTCAGAGCTCGACATTCTAAATCTGTCCATGTACAAAAACAGCAAGAAATTCTTAGAGACTGGATCCCATAGGCGGTCCTGTGATTTGTCTGTTTGGTGCTGGAATATGAAGAATGTGTTATCGACTATTATGAGTAAGAGCTTGTGGATGTCTGAGGGAGTAAGGTTGAAGCACTATAAGTCATCGGAGGAGATGTGGTCAGTGAAGCTGGGTGTGCTGTAGTGTAAAGGGTAACTACATAGAGACCAAAAGTGCATTTGTTTTGTCTAAGTTTGAAGGGTGTGTAGACATCTGAATACTTCATCGGAACTGATGACATGTCAAGGGAAGGAGAAGCGTAAGGATTTGAATAGTTGCATGAAAAGCCAGATCTTATACAAAGGTCCTTCGATACTTGACACTATTGGTCTAATTTGTGGGGTTGACGTGGTTTAGTGGGTTTTAATGAGGTGGTAAAAAGTAGAGAGCTAGCTATTTTTAGTGATGAAGTTCTGTTTATGTTTGTTGGGGAGGTTTTTACTTCTACATATGTTGGTCCATGCAGAGTTTATATGATTTTGGATCTGTGTGGATGTGAGGTCAGCTACTGGTGTGTATAGGGTGTCATTTCTTAGGTGCACAGGGTTTCATTTCTTAGGCGCACAGGGTGTCATTTCTTAGGCGCACAGGGTGTCATTTCTTAGGTGTGTGAGTGCAAGATGTGTCTTGGGGTATGATGTAGAACTCCTTCCCTTTATCGGAAGAGAAAGTCTTCATTTTTGAGGCTCTCAAGTAGGCAGCGTTGTTTGTATGAGATGTTTTGTACAATGCTTGCTTGTCTGTGTTTGATAATGTCGAAAATGTTGTGTTTCAATCTTGAGAACTTGATGTCTAATTCTGGGTCATTGGGTGGAGAACGCAACGGGTGATCTAGTTGGGGAATCCGCCAGTAGTGTGGGGAGTGCGAGTGTTGATAGTGGATAGCCATTTTAGGTTGTAGACTGCACTGCAGAAGTGTGCTATTAAGTTGAAAAGAGTGTCATTAATTTTCTAGGTGATAATGAATTTGGGTTGGATACTAAGAAGGTCCTTTTCCTCGTGTGTGACAAAATTCCTGAGGTCTGTGACTAGGGTGTGCATGAATATTAGGAGTGGTGCCCTCTTGTCCAAGAGGGTGTGTGGGGTTGTTTTTGTGTAGTAGCCATGTGAATTTGTCTAGTGGTAACATTGGTCTAAGGCTGTAATTATTTTATGACGCATAAATATAGAAGTTATCATTAGTTTAGGCTCAGTGGCGTTGAATTCTTCAATATGTTGGTGAAGATATTAAAGGAGTTTCTCCATGCAGTTTGAGGTTTCGTGATGGTTTGAATTTAGGTAAGTGGAGGAATGAAGATAGGTGTAAATTGTTGGTGTTGATGCAGCGCTTGATGAAGTTTGATTTGTCATCCAGTTCTAGCACGTAAAAAAAAAAAATAAATAAATTACCAACACCTCTAATGTTTGATTAAAAAAAAAAAAAAAAAAAAGAACACAGTTCATAAACATATTTCTATAATAAAAGGTTATAATTTTGTTATAAAAGTTCGGGTTTGTATTACTGTACACAGATTCGAAAAAGTTGTCAAAAAACAAATATATAACAAATAAATGTTATTAAAGGCAAGATAAGTTACTTTTCTACCTAACTGGATAATTTTTTGTGTTTTTATTTAATGTAGCATGTTTATTCAGCTCGAAAAACATACTGTGTTTACCGATGTATTGGAAAATTCAAAATGGCGCCCGACTCTCTCGTTAACGCGGTAAGTTTGGGAAAAGGTGCTATAAATATAAAACTAGACAAAATACTGTTAGAAACTTGCTCAATATGTTACCGTGACATAGGTTGACATATATTCGGTGGGTTTTTAATAGTATTTTGTCTAGTTTATAATTTATAACACCTTTTCCCAAACTTACCGTGTTAAAAAGAGAGTCGGGCGCCATCTTGAATTTTCCAATACATCGATAAACACTATGTTTTTGGGACTGAATAAACATGTTACATTGACTAAAAACACGAAAAATATATCCAGTTTGGTAGAAAAGTAACTTATCTTGCCTTTGATAACATTTATTTGTTACATATTTGTTTTTTTGACAACTTTTTCGAATCTATGTGTACAGTAATACAAACCCGAAAGTTCAATAATTTTGTTATAAAAGTTCAAACAAAGACTGAATAAAACTACATCACATACAGTGCTGGTCATTTGCAACTTAAAATTTTTCTGATGTCACTTCTGCCAAATGGCTTTGTAAATAAAGTGTGACTCTTAATGAAAGCCACTTTAATATGTTTCATCACTCATTTCAGGTTTTAAAAACATATCAACTCTACCAATAAGCTACCCTTGATAAGAAAACAAGCACATATCTTATCTTGAAAGTGACGTCAAACATGAATCCTATGTGGTGGCAGATACTATTAATAAAAAAAAAAAAAAAAAAAAAAAAACCCAACTTATCCAGAATTCCTGCCCTACGAAACAAACAAAAAACAAATATATAGAAAAATCTGTATGATGTACGTACCCATGACAAAAAGAAAATATCTTTCACAAAAGACCACATAAATTGATCAAGTAATTTTATTTTTATAAAAAAAGAATTTTTAAGTGAATTGAGTTTTTTCAATGCTCTCCATAACCCACGTTAAGAATAGTTTTCTAAAATCTTGATATGGAGTTATCTCCATTGTTCCTTCAGACTGTTTTCAAGATACTGCTGCAAGATCGGCACTAGTAGTTTAGTCATAAAATTTGATTTTCTTATTTAAAAATAAAACCACTTAATATGATTTTTGGTATACAAAATGCTTTTTTCCATCACTGGCAAGCACATCCTTTTTCAGATTTTTATTTGAAGGTTCATGAGAGGAGAATTCTGAACAAATACAAAAAAATAAAACTTTTTTTAAGCTTTCTGAATACGACAAAAGTTTATAGATTGAAAAACACAACTTAATGCTTCATTGTAAGCATGTTGTTTTTTGGCATCATACAAATTCTACTAGTAAGCCAGCCTTTGTTTGATAAAAAAGAAACCAACATCTTAAAAAGTGACAAACCATAAAACTAAATCATATTAAATGATGCATCTGGAGGATATATCACTATATCTTCTAGTAGATAAGACATTGATGAAAGTAAAAAAAACTGAAAACATTAGGAGGTAGGTGATGACACATTGATAATCTGAAAAAAAAAAAATTACATGAAATACAAGGAGCTCCTGCTGAGCTCCAAATTTTATTTCAAGTGGAACAAGACTAGCATGTGGAGTCCCCCTCCATTAGTGAAAAATTTACTTTCACTATGACTAATGTTTGTGCAAAATTTCAAAAAATCCAAGGTGTGGTTATTGAGACAAGTGCAAACAAACAAACGGACAAACGATTTTGGGAGCAATTTTACAACTATAATGTAGGTTCGTTTTGGGGATTAAAAAGAAAAAAAAAAAACAGTTTGATTTTTATCTGGTCTAAATACTGGACCAGTACTGAATAAATTTTAATTTGATTTCCTTGTAAAAAAAAAATATATATATATATATATATATATATATATATATATTGGTATTGAATCATTTTTGATCAGGATACAAATGCGGTGGTCGGGTCATCTTGTAAGAATGGATGACTCAGAGTTCCTAAGCAACTTTTTTATGGGCAACTGACAAATTCTTGCTGTTCAATCGGCCGTTCCCTGCTTCGTTACAAAGATAAACTAAAAGACAACCTGAAACGTTGTGGAATTTCTGTGAGTTCCTGGGAGAGTGCAGCAGGGGATCACAGAGAATGGAGGAAGATGTGTTTCCTGGGAATCAAAGAATTTGAACATAACCGCCTTTGTCATAGGAACACCCTTCGTACAAATATGAAGGCAAAACACAAGAAAAATCCACCTAAAAATGAATATGTATGCCACTGTGGTTTCAGAGCACGCAGCAAAGCAGGGTTATCTGTTCACTCGAGAAGGCATCTTTGACTGACGAGCATATGAAAGTTCACCATCTGCGGAGGAGTGTGCCGGATGTCTACAGGATTGCAATTATACATGTGGTGGCACAGAGCTTAGAAGCTGCTGAAGATTGCATACCGAATCCTCATTCATTGTCTTCGATGAGAGAATCCACCATATATATATATATATATATATATATATACACACACACACACGTCATTTTTTTTTTTTTTCCATCAAACAAAGACATTTTTTCTTGCTTTAAATGTTTTTTTTTTTCATGTTGGAATGCCACCTCCAATTTGATTTCAATGTCCTTTTTGATTCAGTATTTTTCATCTCATAATTCTGCGTCGACAAAAACTAATTTAGTTTGATTCAAAAACCGTACCAGTACCAAAAGTTTATTAAATGACATTTTTGGAAAAGATGTAATTTCAGTTTACACGACACGAGTTTCATATGAGATTGCTTCTTTTTTTTTTTTCTCCTTAATTTCTGTAACTTTTTTTTTCTGCTTCAGTTTCCTTTTCATCATTGTGCAAGTTTGGGAATTGTTATTTTAGCAGATTTTGTGAAGGTTTTCTTTGATCTTTAAATTTTCAGTTTTCCCCTTTCAACGTGAAGCCTACAATTATATCTCCCATATGATAAAACCTGTAATCCCAAAACACTTATCACGGATTAGAGAAAATGACTTTATAGTTACTTTGAATTCCAAACTTACAGCAACAGGTATTCCAAAATTATCACAGGTCTCAGTACTGACTAGCCGCATGTTTCCTAACGTGTTATCTGATGGAAATGCGAAATAATCACGATGCATGTAAGTACATTGTTTACATCTCATTCAATTTTGTGCAAACGAAGGCCCCACAATATTATTGGCATGAATAAATAAAATTATTTAAAAACATGCATGTTCACACACTAAATATATAGTTTTCTTGGTTTTATTTGTTTAAAAATTGGCTAAGATCAAAGTGTAGTACACGTTCATCACAATATCAGCATCATTTGATGCCATAACTTTTCATATAATTATATTCTTTGAAAAATTCAAAATACAGACATAAAGAGAAAGGTATTAGGTATTTAATTTTTTTCTTCTTTTTTTTAAAGATTTTCTTTTTCTTTATGGATGTTTAAGTTTGACCACACTCAATTCATCAATAAAAATTACGCACTATTTATAAATACCCGTGTGATAACTCGTGTTGGGATGATTAATTTGCAGTATCAGAATCGGTATCGGAAAACTTTGAGCCTATTTTCTGATGCCAAAACCGATTCCTTAAATTATCTTTATTTGATTTTAGTTTAAGAAACATCTTCCACTGCTTGTAGCAATAATAAAATAAATATTTATTGATTTAAACTTCCAGTAGGACTAAAATCTCTTGATCACACCGTCACAAATGTGTTTTACGTTTGATAAAATATATGCACATTTAAGATGTGGTTTTACAGTAATCGGGACAAAATAACACTTCTATAGCTAAATATTTAGAGATTAATAATGAATTGTATCGGAATTGGGGAAAATATTAGAATCGTCCTATCACTAGTGATAACTAATGATACAATAAATAAAACTACATGAAAAAGTATACCATCATTTTTGACACTGTGATAATTTTAAAACTTATTTTGATTAAACTGTGAAATTTCTATCGGTCTTGCTGGTTAGGATAACAAGACTTACCTATGCATCCATTCCTTTTATGGACTGTTGTTTTCATAGTTTTTGTTTCACCACATTTCAACCAACTAATCCTCTGGTTTGCTTGGCCAGGATGGAAATCAGATAATGCTCACCTGGAACCATAGAGATGCAACACCTTTATCCACTGCTTCAGGGCCCATGACACAGTAGATGGAGGAACCGAGTCTCTATGGTTCTAGGTGAGCATTGGCCGAAGATAGCGATTTCAATCCTGCTCAAGCAGGCCAGAGAATTGGTTGGCGAAAAACATGACAAGACAACAACTATAGAAGACAGTAATTACTGTGGCTAAGTTACAAAACTCGGCATTCCTATGTTGCAATTAATCACCTGAAGAAGGCCAGAAGAGGAATTGGCTGAAGCGTGGTAAAACAAAAACTATGAAGTCCGCAAAAATAATGAATACACAAATTATGGAGCCTCATAGCAAAGGATTAAAAAAAATGATTTACCTGATCGATAAAAGATCCTTTCTTTTGAGCATATGCTCCCCACAAAATAAAGACAAGACCAGAACGGTTGCTATTCAGCCATTTGATGACGGCATCAGTTAGTTTTTCCCAGCCTTTGTCCTTGTGAGAATTTGCTTGCGACGCACGAACAGTTAAACACGCATTCAGCAATAAAACACCTATAAAAAAAAAAAAAAAAAAAAAAAAAAAAAAATTAGATTTCAAAGTTTGAGATGAGGATTGATAATCTCCTAAATATTAATTTACTTGTCCATACATCCAGTATCACAAATAAAAATTAAAAAAAAAACATCAAACATTAATTAATGAGAAACGAATTATCTCCCCTTGTAGTCAATCTTTATTCTTACTTAATTGAACCTTTTCATCTAATTTTTGTTTATACTAGAATACATAAATGAAAGCAGCAAAGAATTAAAAGAAAAATCTTGAAACTATTCTGTATTGATATTAAAGTAATGATTAAGTAAAATAAAAAAGGCTGGTGGGTTCTGGTGATATTTAAGCTTCAAATGTTTTTTTTTTCATTTATCACTCCTATATTTGAACGTGCCACTGTCTTAAAGAACCTTCTGTTGAGTTTATACACCGGGCCTTACTGCTTGTGTGGTAATAAGACTTCAAATACACTTTTGATGTTAAATTATATAAAAGTGTTAACTTTGGTCAAAATCAGAATTCCTTCTTTAATAAGATTTTTTTTGGATTATCGATACTTATTGAAATCATTCCGATATAAAACCTATGCAAGAACATTCCCAGACACATGAAGTCCATATGTGTGAAATTTAAATAAAATCAGCACAGCTGTTTAAGTCCATAGGGTACTCATACAAAATTCATTTTATATAATAGTAGAGATAGGAACATATACAGATGAACAACCCAAAGACAGATTATTTGAATGCCTAACTTGCATAAATATTTTTTAAGCAGCCTATAATAAATAAATTAATGTTGGTGTTTGTAATTCTATTGTTCTATTTTTCCTATACAATAGTTTTGCTGATATTGATAGTTAAACTAAAGTGATTTAAAAAAAAAAAAAAAAAAAAAAAAAAGAAAAAGTGTGTGGGGTGGATTAAAAAACTTAAAATATGCTCATTAATTTTCAAGGGAGATAATTTCCATGAAAGTAATATATTGGTTGGTTGGTTTTGTTTTACGGCATATCAACCCTTTTCAGGTTATTTACTGCCGAATCTAGTTATTTTGAGGAACGATTTTTAATGGAGTATATTTTTTTTTTTAAGTCAGGTTCTATTTAACCCATAGTTGGGACCCTAACAGGTACTACCACTCCAGGTCAGAGTGGACCTGGGAGGAATGGTAATTAAAGGGTGGCTCCACACTCCCCAAGATCCGCAAGGTGGGGCTTCACCATCGGATATAGTTTTAGGTCATATCCAGGACCAATATATTGGTGATTAAACCAACACATTTCGGGTGAAAACATTATGTATTCACGCATCATGATGAAATCAATATAAACTGCAAAAACTATGAAAAATGATCCATTAGAACATGTACTAGAAGTATTTGAAAAAAAAAAAAAAAAAATCAGTCACAATTACATTCTGAAAATGTTGATTTAAAAATGGCAGCTCCTTAATTTAAGGTCAAGGGTTATCTCCCTTGTTTGTCACACGGACTTGTCACACACAAACCTCGTAATTCAATAAATTGTATTTTTACTTGTAATTATTTTTCTACTGAATCATTTTTTGTAATTTATATTAATTTCCTCATGATTGATAAGTACATAATGTTTTCATTCGAAATCAATTGGTTTAAAAAAAAAAAAAAAAAAATCACCAATATAAATAACTAGCTAAAAAGATATACCAATAAAGCATAAGAATTCATATTGGACATGACTGCCCTCTTTTTTGTTTGTCCCCTCACTATATTAATACCAACATTTCCTTTTTAAAAATGTTCTTCCTCTTGCCCCAACATACACCATCACTCAAGTGAATCGATTTCTCCTTTCTTATAGTCTTATTTAAAAAGATAAATTTAGAATAAAGAGATGTAGACATTTTTCAAAACACTGTTTCTGTTTTTTTTTTTTTTTTAAATTTTCATGAAAGAATAAAAAAACAATCCTGCAAGACTCCCCCTCAATCAAGCAAGCAAAATGACAAAAAAGAGGATGTAAATCTAGCAATTCAAAGAAAGAAAAGATAAATAAAAATTGAGACTTCTATTTTTTCTGATTTGCTAAAAAGTGACAGTCTCACATTTCTGAGAAATTCATTACTTTGTGGAAAGTAACTGCAGAGCTTTCAGAATTAGGTTCCTAGGTCGGTTTTTAAGGAAAAAAAAAATGGTCTCAGTCGTGAAAGATTTCTCCTCCACTAACCGAGAACAAAAAATTGAAGTGTAGCATCAGAACAGATGCTACACTTTGATCTTGGCCAGAAAGTTTTTCAAGGTTAAGTAATTAAGTTATAAAAAAAAGTTAATGTTTCTGTTGACTCCCTAAAAGAAAACGTGCCTATATTCTTTTGGGAACCACTTATATAGACCAAATCAATTCAAAGCTAATATACTTACCTTGACTTGCCCAGCCAGTCAAGCAGCCATGATCTGGAGATTTAAATTCAGGAATATCTTTGGAAAGTTCTTGATACATATTTGCTAAGCTGATAGCAAAAATAAAAAAAAGAGAAAGAAAATTATTTTTAAAATTGCAGAAAAAGAATAACCATTTAATTGACAATTAAAAAGTACAAACATTTATACAAAAAAGAAAAAAATAGTTACAAAATGTTGGTATAAAAAAACAAAAACAAAAGTTATTGTACAATGAACATTCTGTATACAAGTGTTGGGAACCAGAATTATCTCCCTTAGATGTTTTTTAAAGTAAGAGGGCGCTACGGTTAAGTGATTTTGTACACTTGTGTTGACCATCTTTGTAAATTCAGACCATGAAGAACAGTAGGAAATAAGCCATACATCATCTATTATGATTATGCCATTCCTACAGCTACGTATCTAGAAAACAGAGCTATTAAACCCGACATAGAAAGAAGCAACCTTAGAAGTTAGTGTATAGGAACTGAGTTCTCTACACAAACGATCACACAAACACAAACGGATGACTTGAAGCCAAACATGATTATCACTCTTTAACTCTGGTAATATCATTCCTTGCCACAAGATGGCGATACAGCCTACCTTCACTTTCAGTTTATATTCATTCTCTTTTCGCTGGACCTCAGTGCAGATGTGACAGAAAACAACTTCCCAGTTTTGGCAAATGGCCAAACCGATGTTCGACCTCTCATCAAGGATTCTTAAGGTCAAAACGCAAGTAACATTACTCATACATCTTTCACCATGAACTTTTACAATCTTTAATTTGTAACTATGCTGTAAATAAATTTACTTTAGTTGTAATATTAATATCAGCAGATTTCGTGTCTTCATTTCATGGCAAAAGGAGACCATGTGACTTTTCTTCAATCTCATACCTAACAAGAGAGGATGATTTTGCCAACTACATTAAAGTGTTCCCAAGGATTAAACAGCCGAGAGGGAAAAGATAAAATACAAAGGTCTTATGTACGACATAAAAAGAAATTGGAATCTTAGGAAGATCTCTATCATTCCAGTAATTATAGAAGCAACTGGACCCATGAAAAAGAATTTCAAAAACTACCTGATAAATATACTAAGTGAACCAAGTGCAAGAGAGATTCAAATAATTGCACTTAAAGGGGCAGTTAGAATCCTAAAAAGATCTCTCTGCTGGAATATACGAGATAGCAGGCAAATGTCTTACATCTGGTAGGATGCCCCATCCCCAGCTTAAAATAAATAAGAAAAACTTAAAAATAATGAGATTTCTTTCATTAATGTGACATTCGAACTGATGAACATGCTATTTAAACCAAAATTAACTTTGTTTATTAAGGTTGTTTTTCTGAATGAGTCAACAGACTCGGTCAAGAAATGAAACCGACTGTTCGTATTTTCCGTGTGGCATATCACCGTTATTGAGACTATGTAGATGAATTTAAAATTTTCTGTTCATTTTATTTTTATTTCATCTAACTTCATTTTTGCCACATCATGGAACTTTGTAGGTTTTCTCCATTTTTTTGTATTACACACAACGAATGGGCACCAGGACAAACAATGTTTTGTTTTATGGCATATCAACCCTTTTCAGGTTATTTAATGCCGAATCCAGTTATTTTGGAAATAGTATTCATGTTGCATTCAGTTATTTTGTAGAAGGTTTTTATTCTTCAAGCTTTTTGTATTTTCAATCATTAGTTTGTAGTGTTTGATAGTGGATTTTATCGATTTTGTTTCCTGTCCTGCAGAACATGAAGGAGTTTTGCAATGGGAGAGGAAAAAGGGTTACAGAATTAATTTTTGGTACATTTGAAGTTAGGAAACTAGTCAGGAAGTGGGGGAGATAGAAAGAGAGGAAAAATGGGAAGGAAAAGTGTATATATATATATATATTCAACAATATATATGGTTTTTGGTTTTGCAGAACATAGTTAAGTTTTGCAAAAGGAAGTAGATAAACAAAAAGCATCTCAGGATTGGTTGGTTGTTTTTGTTTTATGGCATATCAACCCTTTTCGGGTTATTTAATGCCGAATCCAAAGATTTAAGAAAAATTTTTTAATAGAATATATTTGTTGTTTTCAAGTCAGTTTCTATTTAACCCATAGTTGGGACTCTAACAGGTACTACCACTCCGGGTCAGAGTGGACCTGGGAGCAATAGTAATTAAAGGGTGGCTCCACACTCCCCAAAGCCCGCAAGCTGGGGCCTCACCACTGGATATAGTTTAAGGCCATATCCAGGACACCCATTGAGGGACTTTTACCCTCTGCGGGGGGGGGGGGAGTCAGTGTATTCTAATGTCCCACAGACAGGGCCTTCATCTCAGGAAGCCAATATCTTTAGACAGCTTGATACCACCAGTGATCAACATGAACTCAGAAACTGGGATCTTGGGAAGATATCAATCATATTATAGGTGCCACAAAGCTTATGAAGAAGAACCTGAAGTCCTACCTAACTAATATTTCTGGTGAACCAAGTGCAATTGCACTTAAAGGAACAACGAGGATACTAAAAAGAGCTCTCGACTGGTTTTAATAAAAAGCAGAGCAATGTTGGCAGCTGGTTTAGCTGCCTTATACCCAACATTACATTCTCCAAAGGAAGAAAATGAAAAAATAAAGACACACATATTATTCTAACTCATATCTACTTGAGAGTAAGGCCATGCAAATGTTTTGTTTACTTTATATATATTCGAATTTATTAATGTTTTGATCTATCTACTTTCGTAATTTATATGCTTCTGGATGGTAGATAGACATCAATTTAATGTCCGCTGTATTGATCGCCAAGGAAAAAAAAAATAAATAAATGGAGTGGTAAAAGTAGGAAAAGAAATAATCACTCCGAACATGTACATGTAATCAATGGTGAAAAGATTAAGTTCACATTTTTTGTTTTTTTTTAAATGCATCTTGAATGCTTGTCACTTTAGATTGGTGAAAAATTTATGCCAGGATTACACCAGTTGGTATTACTTGGAGGAGGTAATGTTCAGGAGGATGGCTTTCAAGGACTGAACCAGAACCATACTCCACTAATTTAAGCCTGAAAGCCACCAATCAAAATGTGTGTGTGTGTGTGTGTGTGTGTGTGTGTGTGTGTGTAGACATAGATGTTGCTACGTTTGTGGAAACTGATTTCACCTTTAAAAACATATCTGCAGTCATTTAGAGGACTTTCAAACCAAGTGAAAGTCATTTTGTATTTTACCTCCTTTTCTCAAATGGAAATATTCAATGCTCAAACATAAGCAGAGTTTAGAAATTTATATTTTAATGAGACATTAACTGCTTATATATCTTTGTTCAATTGTTCCTTTTACAAATAGTATGTTAAAATTTAATTTCATGTAAATCTGAACGATTTTTTCTTGTTTTCTTAGGCATGTTCATTTGATAGCATTAGGACTATACAAAATGTTTTCAGCTAACAAAAAAAGAAAATTGCGTTTCCACACAACTGATACCCCAACTATTACAATAATACACACAAACATTAACAAAAAGCAAATAAATCACCTAAATATTGTAAAACTTGATTCCATCCTTGCATCCTGTTTGATCATAAAAAACTTTTGTGGGCTTATATTTGCATTTCTGCAAATACAATTTGGCAGAAATGTTAGTATTGCACTTCTGCAACCTATTTCAAAACCTTTGATTCACCCGTTGTATTCAAATATTTTTTAATTCATTATATTAATTTAAGATTTATTATAAGAATGTTTACTGACCTTGGGGGACGCTGAACACCAGGCTTCACACTAAAACACAAACCTACAGAAAAAAACAAAAACTGAACTTAGCGGGAAATTAGATATGCAAGAGATTCAGATAACTGATAAAGAATATTCAAAACAATATAATAAGACCTACGTAAATGGGGAAGAGGTCTCAATGCTGGAAACTGAAGATTTCTAATCTTATTTATAAATGTAATATTTTGTAGGTTTTGACTAAGTCTGAGGTGGTTCGTCCAATTTGTTTTTCACTTCCTCTCATAACTTGAAAGTGATTTTATCCAAGGTCTAGAAAAAGGCATGTCTTGCTAACTTTTGAGTGACAGAAGTGCGTGTGTAAGAACGTTTAAAATTAAAAAATGTTTAAATTCAACGTTTATTTCACGCGGTTAATGGTGTCCGAATGGATACGGTCTTTGCTAATCAAGCCAGAGATGGCTCGTGGTGCTGAGTTTGAATCTGTCAACTGGTGTTAATCGTGACACCCTACACTGAAGATTCTCGAAAGGATGAAACACTAGTGTCTGTAGGTATTTAATTATTATAGTAAATATATATATATATATATATATATATATATATATATATATATAAGGTAAAATTAAAAGCCAAGAACAATGCGAGATTTTTTTTTTTATATATATATATATAGAGTAAAATTAAATGAAAACAAAAGAAATAAATTTCTTTTTTTTTGTTGCTTGTTTTTTCTTTTTCACACAAATTTTAACTCTGAACAACATTAAATTTTTTTTTTCTCTGTTGTATTCAATGGTGTTATAAATCTCAATATATTTCAGACTTCTCTTGAAAAAGGACTAATAGGTCTGAAATATATTGAGATTTATAACACCATCGAATACAACAGAAAAAAAAAAAATTTACTGTTGTTTAGAGTTAAAATTTGTGTGAAAAAGAAAAAACAAACAACAACAAAAAAAGAAATTTATTTCTTTTGTTTTCATTTAATTTTACTCTATATATATATATAAAAAAAAAAAAATCTCGCATTGTTCTTGGCTTTTAATTTTACCTTATAATTTTCTTCAACAATGCTTCAAGCAAACTACAATCTACTTATATATATATATATCTCAGTAGTTTTCATTCCAAATGTCAAAAGATGGAATTAATTGACTCATAAATTTTTTTTTTTTAAATTTTTTATTTTTATCTTTACATACTCCTATGTTAGGCAGATGCCTCAATTTTTGTAGCGGCTGATGTTTACACCTCAGCATCCAAAATCAAAATACGTAAATTCGTTTGTATGCACGTCATGCGCACATACACTAGCCTGAATAAAAACACCAAATTATATTTTGGACCCATCTGAGAACTTTCTGAATTTATTGGATATGGTCTTTCTGGGAGCCACCTAAGTCCTTTAAAAAGCCAGATTTTTATTCAATAAACCAATGGAATCCAGTTGACATGAATCTATAGATCGATATTGCTGGGCACCCCTGAGCTGGGTTCTCATCTCTACCATGTCTCCACTCATAAACATTAATGATCGACTTATTATCGTCTGCCAATCCGTAGAAACTTCATTCATCGAATTATTTCCGATTTTTCTCAATGAACTACTTTTCTAATATAAAAACAAATGAACACTGACTCATATGAACAACTTTCAATGAATTACAATTTATATAAATGAGAGCAGAAAAGTTTTGATAATTTTTCTGACCCAACTAACTTAAGGCTCTTAATAAATTCAGACTTCTTCAATGTCTCAGTTAATGAATTTACCCTTGTTTTACAAGTATTTTAATGGATGCTCTGATGAACTACAAGCCCTTGTACCCCACTCGACGTAAATACCCCGGCAAGCAGCAAAGTCCCACCCCTACACAGTAGAGATCCCTAGATGTAAGAAAGCCTTCTACTCTAATAGTTTCTTCCCCAGAACTGCTAGACTTTGGAATCCCCTTCTGAGTTCCTACTTCCTCAACTCTAGTGACATGCAGAAGTTCAAGTGTAATGTGAACAGACATCTTGTTGCTCAACTCCCTCCATAGTATCCCTGCAATTGATGTCCCTGATAGTAGTCCTCTACATCAAAGTGGCACTGTGCCTTGTTCGGGGTGAAAATGCAATTAGAAAAAATAAATATCCACACATCTATGTTTTCTTATTGCTGTAAACTTTCATTTTAAACGTAGAAAATACCTCTATATGCCTTCTTAACTAATTTTGTTTTGTTTAGCTTATGATAAGGTCTTCTTTTTCTTATATTTGGTTATAAAACCTGCAAATCTTTTTTGCTGAAAATATTTCTCTGCAGCCAGGTCACCCCAAAAGTACTTAGCTCATTAGAAAACAACTTAAAGACCACAAAACTGGTGTAGAACGCATTCCTTAGAAACTGGTGATCCAGACCACCTAAATTTTTATTATATTTGCATTTTACACGTCTTTCGTTGGATAGCGGAAATTATTTCCCCTGTATCACTGAACACCGAGGAGATGAATAGATATTCTTCAAAACCTGCTGCAAAGTTCAAGATACGAAATGTAAAAAATTAGAATTTGAAGGAAAAGGAGATATGCAAAACCTGTAAAAACAGAAATTGAAAAACATGGATGGTAATCTTCACAGAAACCAAAAATCCCCAAAATCCATGCTTCTGTTTACTCTTGAAAGACAATGGATACCGCCTATAAGGGTAATTGTGCGTGTAATTGTGAGGCAAGGGTAACACAATCTCCAACCACACCTCTCCTCAACTGGCACTGTTTGAGTCCAGTAGCTCAATGACTGGAAACAATGTTGAGATAAGCGGAGAGCACATACAGCACCTAGAATTCCCAAATGGTCACCCATCTAGTACTGACCAGATTCAACAGTGCTTAACTTTGGTGATCTAACCAGTGTGTCAACATGATTATGCTGTATATTCCCAAAATAATAGTCTTCCAAAACAATGGAGAATTTCTCACAATGCTATATTAGAATATATTATACTAGCGAGGGGTACCCGGCGTTGACCGGGTGTTTGGAGGTGTGTGTGAAACCTCTGGGGGAGGGGGGGGAAGTAAGTATGAGGATCGAACCCGAACTCTTGAGGCAAAGTTGTAAATAATTAAAGTGTGAAAGAAAAAAAAAATAAAAAAAATGTTTTGGTAGGTAAGTATGAGAATCGAACCCGTACCCTTGAGTTGGACATTACCCATTAGGCCACCGCAACATACAACATACCCAGGTTTGAATTTATTTATTAAACTATAAAAACAGGCGTGCGCAATAAAAGTTAACTCTGCTGCTTCCATTTGACCTAATTAAGAAGGTCAAATAGAAGTCACGCAGTTGTTTACCCAAGTTTGACTGTTTTTGTTTTTTTCCCCCAACAGATTTTGGGGGGAGGGGAACCAGCTCCCAATTGTCCAGATTGAATAACAATTGTCTGATGTACAACATTGATCAAAGCTGATTGCTTCTGGACATTTCCCGGCGCAATGCCGAGAACGTTGTTTGTTGTTAACTTTGAATTAGTTTCGCTTTTTATACGAAAAAGCCTTATCAACATGCGAGAAGCCAAAATAGCAATAATTTTGTAAAAGTCGACGTAAATAAATCTAGATGCGATGCACTTTCCCAAATCGTACATATTATTATTTAGGACCCATATAAACAGTTGTAAGCGATCGTAACGACCTCGGAACCGTGTACAAGAAAAGCCTTTTGAAGACATACACGAAATGGTCACACACACACATTTTGCCTTTTATATATATATAGATAGATTATAAACTAGCCTAGGTGTTTAGAGGTGTGTTCAGCAAAAAGAAAAAAAAACAAAACATTTTTTTAAAATAAAAATAAACTAGTCGTAGGCAAGCAGGTTCAAACCCATACTGCGAAGGAGAAAAAGAATGTGGGGAGGGGACATAAAAAAAAAAGTGACGTCTTTGCTGTTGCGTCCATCACTAAACCGGAAGTGGCAAAGGTTTAAATTAAGGCTTGTCAATCGAAAACAGGGGATGACTGTCAAAAAAAGCTTTTGAAAATATTGGTGAAAAAAAAAACTACCCCTCTCTGTAGAAAAGTACCCAGTTGAGGGTAAAGGAATTAATGTTTTTAGTCAATTTTTCGATATTTGCTGTCTGAAGGGTTAGCTTCAAAACGATACCAATCTCGTGAAAATCTGTCGCCTCTGCCAAAAGTTTTAGGCAGACATACAAACATACATACATTTAAACAGAAAGGTGTGATTTATATTATAGATGTACTTACCATGGGCTTGGTTTGGACCATGATATGGATCTTGTCCAATAATCACAACTTTGACCTGTAGAAATATGAAGAAGCAAGGTTAAAACTTTTGTTTGTCAGTTGAGAGAGACACTAAGTAAATCCTCCCCCAAATAGTATTCTGAGGAGATGGAAAATTGGACACATAACAAACAAAACTATTATGATTCTCTGTAGAGAAATGTGTAAAAAAAAAAAAAAAAAAAAAAGTGAACCTAAAAGGAGTATGTTGTCTTATGCCTAATACGTAGACTGGTACATATGTTGGCCAATGCAAAAAGAAACTATTATAACAAGTATAGTACAATCGAAGAAAAAAAAAAGGCAAACAATATGCATACTCCTGTAATGTGGCTGTTACACTCAAACAGTGTCATTACATTTCAACAACCATGTGGACCCACACGTTGTTTAATACTTTGTTACAAAAGTTTAAAAAAAATAAAAAAATCTAGGTACTTGTACAGTTTAATCAAGACATTAAAAAAATGAAAATATCGAAAAAAAAAAGTTTAAATTGTACGCATCCATTATGGAATGAAGTTCTCAGAAAAAAAAAGAAAAAAAAAATTCACTTAATTTCATCAAGTACTTTTTTTTTTTTTTTTTTTTTTTTTTACAGCGAAAAACAATTTGTTATACCAAGCAAAAGGTTCGATTTTTAGGAAGAAAAGCTAGTATTAAAGATGGGAAGGGAGGGTCGGGACTTTAACTGGAGTTATCTCCCCATGGTGTTCCTAAAATTCAAACAAAAATTTACAAAAAATCCAAGATGTCTGCCTTCAACGCGCTCTCATAAAAATCTGTTTTTCCGCTGTAAAAAAAAAAAAAAAAAAAAAAACTACTCGATCAAATTAAGTGAAATTTTTGCAGAGATCTTAAGTTCAAAACGGATACGTACAATATAACCTTTTTTTTTCTCTCGATATTTTCATTTTTTAATGTCTTGATTAAACTGTACAAGTACCAAAATCTGAATCTGCATTTTTTTTTTGAACGCTAATGAAATGCATTTATATGGGGTTCTTCCAACATTAATGCATTTCATTATCTTCCAAAAGTCTTCGTTTTTTTTTTTTGACCGTGCAGCGCATTCTCTAACCACATAAAATAAAAAAACGCACTTCCTTTACTCAACCATGTGCTGTCCATTTCCTGCCTTTCTTCTCCTATCCTGTGATGTCAGTGCATGCACATTTGCTTAATTTGCATATGTGCTAAGACAGCTGCTGCTGCTGTTAATATTTTCACTAGTCAGCTATTCTTAGGCTGCTGCTGATCTTGTCACTTGCACTATGTTACACTGCAACTACAATTACCAGCAGATGAATAAGATACAGATGCAACTAAGTTTGCTACTATGAGATGTCGGGGCACATGTAAGCAGATGTTTAAAATCGTGAAAAGATTTTTGCGACAGATAATGCTACACCCATGTTGATTTATTTAAAAAAATAAGATGCTTTCTTCATAGTGGGGCGATTTGTAAACAATATTAATACAGACGTGTCTTATTTCAATATACATATTCTGATTCAGTATGATCTCAAGGTGGTTATGCAGGGCTCTACATTGCGAGTGAAACAGTCGCATTTGCGAGTGATTTTTCAAAGTAGCGACTAGAAATAATGAAATGCTTATCTTTTGGCAATTGTATTTCTTTCACTGACAATCTTCCAAAGCTCACTACTGAGTGAAAAATATCTTTTCAACTTTTTTTTTTAATAAAATGAACAAAGCAAATTATTTAAATAAAAGTTTAATAGAATAATACTCTTTTTTTTTTTTTTAATAAAGGCTGTTTAAAAAATATTTGATGAAAACAATGTTTATATCTTCAAGTATCAACATAAAATTTGTTGTATATTTAGAATTACACTTATTTAAAAATATACAGAAAAATCTTTATGATATGCATACTCGTCACAGAACGAAGATGTCATATTCTAAAAATCATGTGGGTTTGGCTAGTAACTTTTCTATTTGGCTAGTAAACGAAAATATTTAGTTGTCAAAGGTCAACTGAAGATAAATTTGTCCATAGAGCCCTGATATGGTAAAAAAATCAAATTAAATAAAGTATGTATATTCATTCCTTTGAAGTCATTATAATAGATACGAAGGAGTGGAGGTAGGATGAATGGAGTACCCACACCAAAAATTTGCTCATTTAAAATTAAAACATTTTTTTTTATAAAGAAAAAGAAAAGCAAAACATTTATGAAATACAGACTTATCCGGTCTCATGAAGAAGAGGATAAAATTTAATGAATATCGTTTTCATAATAACTAGCGGGACCCATGGAAATTCTACAGTGGACTCTTTCGTATGTAATATATTGATGTTGGCATTCTGTGGATGTTCAGTGTAAGTGGAGTTTTGTTAAAACTGCAAAAGTATTTATCTAAGCTAGTAGGGACCCCCGGCATAGCCGGTCGTAAAACACGTTTAAATTTATTTTAATTTATGCAGATTTTGTATATATTACAGTCAATTTTCTATTGATTCCTATATATTATATACAGTTGTGATTTCAAAAATAAAATATATATCTATGACTGTTAAGGCTAGTTAGTTATCTCCCTTACACCCTCACGTTTTAGTGAAATCAAAACAGGCTTACTTCCCTTTGGAGATGTACACCGTGATTTGAACGCGAACTTACGAGACTACACACTGTTGACGGGCGGTCATCTTTGTTTTTGATAGTGTTACGTGCGCAGAGCCGTGACCATCGTCATAGATAGCCTGTCAGCTTAAAAATGACGTCATCGCCATAGGTCCTAGCAAGCAAGATAAGTCGAACACAGACTGTGGATAACGAGCAGACATTTTCTACAGAAAGCGTTATAAAACTTCAAAATTGGATTAAAAAAGATAAATATGATACTTTGTACTGAAACTCATCCAATATTAATAAAAAACGAATTGAAAGGGAGAAAAGTTTTTAAAAAGTTTAAAAAGAAAAGGAATACGATTTGATTTGTATGAAACTGAACTTTATTCAATAGAAATAAATAAAAATGAATAAATATTTTTTAAATAAAAAAAAACAATATTTTAAAATCAAAACTGAAAAACAAACGATAAATTAGTTTAACCGAAATACGAACAATAAATTAGTTTAACTGAATAACGAACAATAAGTTAAAAATTAAATTCAAACAAATATTAGTATAAACAAAGTTACTAAGGCAGAAATATTTCAAACATTGAACATTAAAACTTTTCAAAAATGTGTTGTAGAATTTAATTAAAAGTTTGAAATTTTCTTTTTCTGCTATATATATATATATATATATATATATATTTACTAATATTGTCATTCTCTTTGCGACAAAAATTGTTTATAAGGGAATTCGATGAACTCCATATCAGCATTTTTTTAATTTGCTGAATAGTGTGACCCTCATCACAAGAGTCAACATGAAATAATCGATTTTGATCAGCCAAAATATTTAAAGTTATGTACATGGCTAATTTTCTCTGATGAATTGAATGTAAAAAAGAATTGCATTTTGTAAGTTTGTTTATAACTATATAATTATATAAGACAAAATTATTAGTTATATCATTTGAATTAAACAGCTACTTCCAGGGTATTAACAGAGAACCTCTGTTAATACGCTGAAAGTAGCTGTTTAATTCAGCTATTTCTTCAACAGCCTCTCTCCCGGATATTAAATTTTTGCAGCTATTGCATTTCAGTTTTTTGAAAACTGCACAACAGCAATAACCTGCTAAGTATAATATAAAAGGAAGTACTTTCTTGCATTGATTAACATCATCTTCTGTTACGTCTATGTTAAATTTATAAACATGTAAATCTTGCTCCCTTGTCATTTCATCCTTGTTAGTTTCTTTTAAATTTTTCAATTCAATAGTTCGATTATTAATTGGTAAGCTCAATTTGAAAACTGACAACATTTTGAGTTTTTTTTCACATTCATACACCTGACGTATTGATATATTATACTGATCTCCACTAAGTTCTCAATACTGGCCAAACCTTGCCTTAAGGTTATCTGTCTGAAAATTTCCTGGTAATATATACATTTATACAATATTTAGTCAATTCTAAAATTGCGTAAGTAGTATGGTGCAAAGCAGTATATGTTTCCTTTCTTAACTTACCATATCTTCCAGAAATGCTATACCAAGTTTCTAACCAGTCACAGAACACATTTAGGAAACTATAATTATCACTATTTAATGTAAGTGGATTAGCATATTTATTATGAAGTCGACAACCTTTATATGGTGTTTTAACATTCAGTATTGTCCACCAATTATAAAATATTTGAATGTAATCTGCGATTTCTGCATAATTTGGCAAGCATTCCTATTTTCCTAAGGTTAGCAACCCTTGAATAGTATATTCGGTGAAAATTTGCAAAACCAAATTAACATTTTGCCTTTCAAAAGTTGTCGGAGAAAGAGCTTTTGAAGTCAACTTATAGCAATATTTCACAAGTGATTGAGATTCTAGAGCATAAAGTTTATGTAAACTAGAAAATGGAGCACTTTGGATGTTATCTAATTCATGATTTCCATTATTACAAAATTTTGGGAACATCATGCATTTATGTTCATCTTTTTGGCCAAGCGAATTGTTTCTAATGCATTTTAATATATGCACTGAGTCGAATAAGAAGAAAAGAGGGCTAGACGTTCTAACTGGATGGGGATATACAATTGAAAGCTTTGATTGGCTACAAAAGAAAGATATAGCTTTTTTATTTATTGCATTATTATCTGTTATAACAGATAATACCTTAAACCCTATATCTTCTAAGCCAATTATTACACGTTTAATTATGTTAAATAAGTTCTCAGCTAGAAGACATTTAGTTGGCATAACATGCACAACATCCTTATATTGTGAGAATACACTGTTAAGCATAAAAGCAAATATTACCACCTTTATATTCAAGATAAGGTTTGAGATGTATTTCATCAACAAGTAAAGATACTGTGATGTCATTCTGCATTAGTAACTTGAATTTACTTTTAATATACATGAGAAAATCGTTATTGTGTTGTTCAATGACAGGATTCATAAAAGTTAATAAGATTAATCTTCGAATGATTGAATAGCATGGTAAAATTACATTTTTAGTGTCTCTTAACAGTCTGTACCCTATAGGGGAGCAGATATATAATAAGGAAGAAAATACCATCATTTCACTCGAATAATTAACCTTATTCATTGTCATTATGTTAATTTGTTCATATATGAACTTAATGGCATTAAAATATTTAAATTATTCATCTTGCACTAATAGCTAAACTGATAAGATAAATTTTAATAAAGAACTTATATTAGAAGTTTTCATTTCCTGTTCTTCGATGTCCATTTTTTCATGTTTTCCATCAAAATCTACAGTTACATGTTTAGGAATTCTATACTTTTTTTTTTTACACGGTGGTCACCACTTATCAAGGCCCGGAAGCCACTCAGGGATAGGGGTTATTGCAAGTACAGTACGTTAGTGGAGATTTAATGAAGTGTTTACTTAAGGGGGCAGTTCATTAGGAATTTTTTAACGTTGGACTTGAAGACATCCAGGTTGTAGTCAGGTGGGAAGCAGGCAGACGGAACAGAGTTCCACAGGCGTGCACTTCTAAGAAAGAAGCTTTGTTCATGGAATCTACGTTTTGATTTAGGCACAGATAAAGAGTGGGGGAAATTTTTCAGTGGATTCAGCTAGACGAGTGTTTTTCGTGAAAGATTGGCGAGGGGGGACCAGAGATTGGAGTTCAGATGAGCACCTGCCATGGAAATAACGATAAAACAAAGATAGGCTCGCAACGTCTCTTCTGTGGGAGAGAGGTTGCAGGGTAGAGAAAAGGGCATTCCCCACTAAGCCATGAAGTCTATTTTGTACTCTGTCAAGGCAGGATAGGCTGTTTTTAGCAGCTCCTGCCCAGATATGGCAGCAGTATTCCATCCTTGGACGTACTTGGCTTTTATATAGATAAAGAATTGCATCAGTAGTGAGATATCTTCTGGAGCGGTAGAAGGATCCCACCATCCTTCCAGCAACCTTGGCAACAGACTTGATGTACGTGTTCCATTTCAGATCAGGAGTAAAGGACAAACCCAGAAGCTTGTCAAAACATGGGGCTTCTCCTAGACGAGAGCCATCTATTTCAATTGATGTCAGATGGGGATCAGAGCGTTGATGATGTAAAGATAGGAGTTTGGTTTTAGATGCATTAAAAGGTAACCAGCCACGTCTTCCCCCACTGAACCACGTGCTCGAGATCAGAGGAGAGAGAACTTTGTCATTTACAGCCTTTGATGTGTTGCCGTAGATATACTCCCCTATAGCACTCATTTCCACATCACTACAGAATACTCTAACGGCCAAGTCCAGTTCAATCACCATAGATATTTTTATTTTGGGGCATGGGCATCTCTTTAAATGGCATATAATGATGGTATTGTCTTGCCTAATGGAAGTCCAATAATTTTTATCTATAAACATTAATTTTTTTTTCTAAATCATCAATATTATGGAAAGTTTTACGTTTCCGTAACTAACTCGTCAGCAACACTTTCACATAATGCACGCTTAAGAGCAGAATTTTCTAAACGCATTTTCTTTGCGTTAGGAGACTCTCTAAAAGTGGTTGATGACGATAAATAGGAGGGACAGTTTGGTAATATTTGAGGGATAGCACCATCCTTAAGATAGGGATTTTTTAATTTAACACTAATTGTCTTTCCAGTCCTTTCATCAAATGCTGATGTCTCTCGCTGTATGTCTTCAGGTCGAAAATAAAGTTCACATACCTAAAGAAATAATTTAAAAGAAAATCGTACCGTGTTTGACTTAATACAAAAAAAAAAAATTTTTTTTAAAATTACATGACAAAAAACGATAAAATAAAAAAAATAAGGTAAATGCGCAGAATTAGTCCACCCTCGAAAAATCCGTTTAAATTACCACTTTTATGTTTTCGAGGGTGCTAAAAACAAAAATAACGTTTAAAATTACGGCAAACTAGTAGTTTTCAAGATATAAAGAGATGTTAGTTTAAAAAAAAGTGGGGGGGGGGATAATTTAACCCTAATCAACCACCCACTTTATGGCCAATTTTTTTTTTTTTTTTTTTTTTTTTCATGGGCAACGAGCAATTTTTTTTAAAATTACATTTTCGCCTCAAACAAGACAAAGTGCCTCTTTGATGTAGGAATGACCACAACTAAACGTAAAATGAGCACCTACAGTTGACCCCCTCTCCCCGACAAAAATTCTGTTTACACTTTTTGAAACGGGGGTGCTCATTTTACGTTAATCTGTTCATTGTACGTTGACTCCCAATCCCCAACATAAAGGTGGCCATACTCATTTTCCTTCGCTTTTATTTAAAAAGAAAGCCCCCTTAAAAAAAAAAAAAAAAAAAAAAAAAAAAAACGATGGCCATAAATTGGGTGCTCATTTTACGTTAAATCTTTATAGAAAAGTGATACCCCATTTTTTAAAACTAACATTTCTTCATATCTTGGAAACTACTCGTTTGCCGTAATTTTAAATGTTATTTTCATTTACATCACCACTAGCAGTATCAGAATTTTGGGGGAATTTTTGACAACCCTAACACAAAACTGCGAATAACATATACAAAACTCGTAATTTCTCCGTTTAAAGTGGGTTGTTTATTTTCTTTATGGAATATACTTCAAAAATAAACTATTAAAATTGTTAAAAAAAATAATAGAAATATTATTTTTTTTATTGCCGGCATTTTGTAAATACTGCTTTAAATAAAAAATAATATTTCTATTATTGTTTTAAACAATTTTAATAGTTTATTTTGGAAATATATTCTCCAAAATTCTGACACCTACAGGGCCACAACATTTACCACAAATAATTATTAAGCTTTTGGGATAACAAAAACGGTCATAAACTTAAAAAAAAAGTTTAATCTATTTCACGCTGAGATAAATATTACACAGTAAAATAGTTGAACTAAAAAGATAAATATTTTTTCTTATTAATTCTAAATAAACAGGGAATTCTGTTCTTATGATATCGCTTTTATTAAATTGTTAGGTGAAAGTACATAATATTTTCACCATACTCCCCATTTTAAATAAGTTTCTAAATAATAATTTATTATTTCAGTACATAACTTAAATTACATGTAAAATTCATTTTTTATATACATATTTTCATTTTTATTTTAAAATACGTTCTAAAAAAATAAACATAAAAAATTTTTTTTTTTTTTTTTTTTTTTTTTAAATTTCTCAAACACTTTAACACTCTGCTATATTTAGATGGAGTAAAATCCTTTCTTTTTATTGCATTAATCCACTGGTAAATTATTTCTTTTTTTTTTGGGAAATGAAGACACAGTAACTTTTGGTCCAACAAAATAAACCATTCATTTAAATGTCGTTTGGTATGGATTTAGTTGAATCTATATAATTATAAAACTCAAATGACCTTGTAACAAGTGATGTACCTAATTACTATGCCTCCCCACAGGACAGAGTTAGACACCAGGGTCGTTTTTTTTAACGTGGAGAAAAGGTACAAAAATAAAAATTGTCTCAGTCGTGAAGGATTTCTCCACCGAAAGAGAACAAGAAACGGAAGTGCAGCATCCGAAGTGATGTAACCCACTTTCCAGTTTACGACATCCGGTTGCACATGCGCGCATAAACATTAACCCATAACAATTTAAACAAATAAACACAAATCGCTTCTTTTGCAGATTTTGACCTGCGCACTGAAATATTAACATTATTATTTTGAAATTATTATTTAACATGGGAAGAGTGGGGGTGTTTTGCAACTATTCTTTATGACAACTATACTGTTGCTATTTTCTTACAACTAAAATACTTTAACCCGTTGACAAACATAAGAACAATTGTAGTAAAGCCAACACTACTACTACTACTCTATCTGTCCCTTTTCCTTCTTTCTTTTTTTTATTTTTTGTTTACATTTCTAGACACAAAATAGTTGTGTGAGAACGGTGAATTTATTGACACATTTACTAATCTGTTTCAATATTAGTTTTATTTTATTTTATTTAGGTTTTATTTTTTTGCTTCAGGTTTTATTAATTATTTTTCTTTTTAGATTTTAAGTTTCTATAACTTGATTGAAGGATCCAAATATGGGTTTTTCATTCTTATATTTCTCATTGGTAGGTTCAGGTGCGTTTTTGCTGCTAAATGATTTTTGTCGGCGTTCGATTCGTAGGTAAATAATGCTTAATTTTTTATTTTTGAGCGATTATTGGGAAAAATAGGTAACTTTACATGAATAGGGAGGACTTTTTTCTTCACGTTTGAGTGATCCGTCCGTGATTTTTCATTTTAATATACTTTCATAGAAATGTGTCCGTTATGTCAAAAAAATATATTTTCTTTACGTCACAAGTGTCACGCTCATACATGAATTCCATAGCTAATATAACATACTGATCCAACGGGTCACGGGTAGTCTAGTATGATATTAAAAATCACTTTATTGGTACTTTTATGCACTTATGTTACCGGGCCGGCGGGCGTTTTGTGACTATTCTTTCACCTAAGAAAGTAATAAACAAAAAGACATCGTAAAACTTGAATTCATTTTATTATATATATTTTGGGGGTGGGGGTGGGGGTGGAGGAATTAAATTAGCGAGATAAAGGACCGTTTGAATAAATTCACAATGATTTAAATTTGTATAAAAAAATCATTTTCAGTTGTGTGCACTTATATTACTGAACTGGTGGGTGTCTTGTAACTATTCTGTACTTTCACCTAACAATTTAATAAACAAAAAGATATTGTAAAACTTGAATTTAACTTGAAAATACTATTTAAAAAAATAGCATGGTAACAAATACATAAACACCATTTTATTTTACAGTTCTGTAACATAAGTACACGCAATTGAAAACATTTTTTTAAACTGCTTCTGTGGTACCAGTTTACAAAAATTCTGGCAAAAGACCTGACCTGTTAAATTATCACTCCATTAGCCTCCTCCCGCTCTCCGCCCAAATATTCAAGTCCCTACTGAACCAAGCTCTAGTCCATCACCTTACAACTGCTAAACTTCTGACTGGCCAACAATACGGATTTAAGCAAGCACTTCTACAGCAGACATCCTAACTGTAATCTCTTAACATATATACCATACACTGGACAAAGCAGGGGAGGGTAGAGCAGTAGCCCTAGATATATCTAAGGCTTTTGCCAGGGTTTGGCACAATGATCTTCTCAGGAAAATCAGATCATATGGTATCGCGGGACGAATACTTAACATAATCAAGAGAAAAATAAGAGAAAAGTCACGGTTGTCCTCGATGGTCGTACATCTAACCAATAGGATATAAATGCGGGTGTACCACAGGGGTCTATCCTTGGACTTTCATTATTTCTAATATTCATAAATGACCTCCTTGATAAAATTGTCTCTAAGATGGGTATATTTGCAGATGACATCACCCTCTATAACAGGCACGAGGGGAAAACAAATGAACACATATCTAAGGAAATGGCAGAAACACTAGAGGATGACCTCCAATCAGTGGAATGGGAACAATTATATATATTGAGCACTCTTGAATAATCATGCAAGTTTCATTAGGAAACCAAGCGATGCAATCATTATATATATATATATATATATATATAACTTGAGTTTCTTCAGCTAAAATCAAAACCGAAACCAAAATCATGAATTCTTGGTAACATTATTACACTAATGCCAAACTCAGAGTTTCAACAGAGTTTATTTACATCTAACCAGATGTGTCGGAACAAAATTCTAAAGAGAGAGAAAGAATATTAAATGAGATTTTGTAATGTGATGGGCAGTGAGTTAATGATCTGCTGGATAATAGAAACTGAACTGATACTACGGTAGTAATCCTGACTCAAACTATTCATTTGTTGGTTGAAAAGTGCTTCCCTTTACTAGTGTTTATTATTATTGCAGATTCCAAGCGTGCAAAAAAAAAATATAAAAAATAAAAATAAATAAATAAAAATAAACAAACTATAGTTCATAGTAATCAATATTGGCTTTTGTTTAACATTTGATACTATTGAAATCTCTTTAGATGACAATCTATTTTGTAAATATCTGTTTATATATATATATATATATATATAAGCGAAAATTTATGTATGTATGTATGTGTGTTCGCTTTTTCTGTGTCTACAAAAGGCTTCTTTCAGAGAAGCAGTCGCTCGGTTCACAACTTTTTAAAACTTTTTATATCACATAAATCGTAATATCTCACACTTAACGAAGCTCACCTGCCTATTTAATTTGCTCGATTTCGGGAAGATAAATATTCAATATTTGTCGCTCGCCGCATGTGGGTTAGTCTTTTACCTATAACGTCTTGGGGGGGGAAAAAAAAAGTGTTTAGCAGTAAATGAAATCCCGCAGTCAAACTTGACCTCATTAACTCATTAAAACGTGCACCTGCTAAATCCAAATAATTAAATAAATTCAAACGTGTTTCCGTAAGCATGTCGCGGTGGGGCAATGGTTAACGTTGCACTTTTTTTTTTTCCACAACTTTGCCTCAAGGGTTCGAGCCTCATACTTATTTTTTTTCTTAACCCCCCCCCCACCTCCAAACAACCGGGCAACGCCGGGTACCCCTCGCTAGTATATATATAAGTGCGAGTCTGTTAAGCTACATTGTTCATTGCCTAAAGTTTCCAACCTAATGCATAAATTCTTTTTCTCCAGACTTCTGTGTCCCTTCCTATTCTGTTCATGTTATTTTTACATTTGTTTTGAATTTCCAATGCAATATTTTAAATAACATGAATTGCTAACTATTTCATTACTAATTGATCATTGTCCGCTGACTGAGGTCATACCAAAAGAATCCAACATAATACTTTTACATTTGTTTTTCATTATATGGTTTGTCCTTAAACGTCTACTAACTTGGCTCACCTTATTACAAATTGACATAAGGACATACATGAGGATGTAGATAGAAGCACGAAAAACACTCGTCTAGCTGAAACCACTGTCAATAATTTTCCCCAATCTTTATCTGTGCCTAAATAAAAACATAGATTCCATGAACAAAGCTTCTTTCTTATAAGTGCACGCCTGTGGAACTCTGTTCCATTTGCCTGTTTCCCACCTGACTACAACTTGGATGTCTTCAAGTCCAGCATAAACAAATTCCTGATAAACCGCCCCCTTAAGACACTTTATCAAATCTCCATTACTAATGATTATCCCATTGATTATTGTACACGCAATAACCCTTATCACAGAGTGGCTTCCGGGCCTTGATAAGTGATGACTACCATATAAAAAAGAAAAGAAAAAAAGCATGTTGCATCATAAATATGCAGTGTGCAGCATGTTTTGGTGTTGCATAAAAATAGTAGACATTGCAGATAATAGATCAGGAGTGCCCATTACGTTGATCACGATTGACTGGCCGATCACAGAGACACTGTGGGCAGATTGGATGGTATTAAAAAAATAAAAAGTTGCCGCTGGCAAACTTCCACAACCTCTGGGCAGAGTGGGAGACACGAGCAGTCATGTGTGCAGCATGACAGAGCATGCTACACAAAGAAAATTGGCGATTGTTTGTTAGCGATCGATGCTTTTAAGACCTTGCGTTATTCATAGCTCGAGTATTTTTTATTTTTATTTACAAGAAGTGAACAGTTTTACCCACTAGAGTCACAAAACTGAAAAAAATGCTGTTGTCATAGCCCTAGTTATCATTCAATCCTGGGCAACGTTGGGTCTCCCTGCTAGTATAGTTCAAATCAATATTAGAATAAGAAGTCTTACCTCATTTAATGTACACATGCGGGTCCAGGAAAAGACTTCATCTGTTGGTGGATAGATTGTGTGCTTGCTCCTTTCACTTGCAATAAATTTGCAAAGCTACATTAAAAAAACGAAAAAAGACATTAAACAAGGACAACCTTTTTAAATATTTATAATATTGCAATTCATGACACACAGAAAACTCAGTTGTCTTCTTTTGTCCAAGTAAGAGTACCATGGATTGGTCGAAAACTAAACCCAATTATTGATTCCTTAGGTATTTCATGGCAAGTGCTCGTCTGAACCCCAATCTATGGTCCCCACCTTGCCAAACTTTCATTAAAAACACTTGTCTAGCTGAAACTACTATCAATAATTTCTCACACTCTTTATCTGTGCCTAAACCCAACTGTAAATTCCATGAACAAAGCTTCTTTCTTAGAACTGCACGTCTGTGGAACTCTTTTACGTTTCCCTGTTTTCCAGCTGACTATAATATGGTCGTCTTCAAATCCAACATAAGATGAGTCGTCCCCTTAAGTAATCCAATTTACCGAATTTCCACTACTGACAATTACTATGATTATTGTCCCATTGACTACTGTACAGTCATTAACCTTTATCCTCAAATGGCCTCTGGACCTTCATAAGTGGTGACTCCTTTGTAAAAAAAAAGTATTACACGAATCAACTTATATTTGTTTACAGAAGTCATTTGCACATACGAAGACCAAAATCTGTTCTATTGTTTTTTTTCACTTGACATGAGTCAGTTGAAGTCCTTATTCTTTTCTTGGTCCAATGCGATTTATGAAATTATATTTACATCAACTGCATTCATTTGATGAAGGTAAAGTAATCTGTCAAGAATTTTTCTACCTAAAGCTGAATGATCTATACTTAGACAAATCTGAAAGATTATCATTCAAACACGGTAGTTTTGGAATGTATGGTTAAGTGACAGTTTTAGAACTGCTTTAAAGCTTCACTGCTCACTCATTTTTCGACCAAATTTAAAACAATTACTGGTATTCAAAATCATAAAAAACTGGTTTCCATAGAGACTACTGTTGCTACCAATTCACTGCTCTCACGAAAAGAGAAGTAACAAGTGAAACAGAATGAAAGGGAGATAATTGAGGGATTTTATTGAAAGCAGACAATTGCTGTACATATGTGTATGTTATGTTTATGGAGGCAAAAAAATAAGACAAATTAAACAAAGAACAAATAAATTTACTGGAAGCCTGGAAAAATCATGGTTTACAATAGAAAAATGTGAGCATGAAAAGTAATATGGTTAAGCTTAAACATGGAAAAGTAAAGGACTAGTTAAAACTGAAAAAGAAAACGACAAGATATTCTAGTAAAAAATATAAATTTATAACTTAAAATATTGCAGCATTTTTTTTTTTGATGTGTTAAGACTTGATTATATAATGTTATAAATTGAATTAAAAAAAATTCTTAATGCTGCAATATTTTAAGTTATAAATTTATATTTTTTTTTTACTAGAATATCTTGTTTTCTTTCCCAGTTTTAACTAGTTCTTTTACTTTTCGATGTTTAAGCTTAACCATATTACTTTTCATGTTCACATTTTTCTATTGTAATAATATATATGCATAAGACCCCTCCACTCAAGGTACAAACTGTCGAAAAATCTGCCCACTTTCATCATGATTCAGCAAGATAATGATACAATCAGCTTATTCACAATGTATCACTTGCGACTTCCTGTCCGTCATTTAATATCTTACAGTATAATTCTAATTGTGATTATACTTCTACTGGAATTTTCTACCCTTTTTTTTTTTATATAAATCTATCCTAATCTAAAATACTGATTTTAACTTTTTCTTCATTTTGTTTAGCACACACAAACCTAACATTGTTAAAAAAAAAAAAAAAAAAAAAATGAAATTCTAGTTATTCTATTTTAATATGGAATTAAAGCATACCCAGTGATAACGCATAAATTTATGAGTTTATTATTGTTGTGTCAATTTCAAGTTATCATTACTCTCAGGTTTACTCTGACTTGTAATACCCATCAATGTTTCATGTGTTATTTGAATTTGCCACAGAAACCCTTGAGCAAGGTATTCATCTACCCCAAAATTTATCTTTCCCACACTTTGTTTTTTTCCCCCCCATTCTACCTACCTTATTTCCCGACCCAATATCTCTAGCTCTAACCATCCTGGGTATAGCACTGAACTGTTTAATGGTGGTGGGAGTCATTCCTTTAGTAATCATTACTCCCACCTCCACGCTGACCAAGTGGTAGTACCTACTAAACTCTAGTCTGTGAGTTGAATAGAATCTTTCCTGCGAAGAACATGAAACAATAGATATTGTTGGGGGGGGGGGCACCCATACAGATTCTGACAATGGACTATTCCTGACGTCACATGCGGTGAACCCAATACTCAGAGAGAGGCAGTTGTAACATTACAGTTGAGTGGCGTTCCCACTCAACTAACGTCGTTTCTGTATTTTCTGTTTAATATATTTTTCATTTTACTGTTTGCGAGTCTTCTCATTCTTTCCGACATTTACACCATAACAGATATACATTTACATCATGAATGAATTAGTTAAATGTTAAGAACTTGAAAATGACTGAATCTGGAAAAGGGCTAATATGTCATCAAACACAAAAAAAAAAAACAGCATAATGTACTAAAAACTCTAAAAAGATCTCATTTACAAAAATTAATTACAGAATTAAATCCACTAGATTACATATTGGTTTATTTGTCCACAAGTTTGCGATTACTTTTTTGCTAATACTTAAATTACTTTGTATTGTATGCTTTCAAAAATTCAAAGGAATTTGGAAGCATTTAAACTGTTCATTTCTTGCTTTAAAATTCTCAGCAAATCCCATTCACATCTAATCAGTTTATAAGCAATATTAAACAAAATTACTTACACTTTTATAACAATTTCGTTTGATTCATAAGTTTATAACAAAGTAGGAAATTTAAAAAATTTAAATTTAACTTCCAATTATAATCAATTAACATACTTCCTGACTTCTGGCATAGTGCTACCGGAAATGGTAACAAATCAAATCAATTCATTCACTTTTATTGTTCTTCAGTATTGAAAAATATACAATAAAAGTTAAAATTATACAGATAGAAATAATTAGTTTTTAAGTTTTTATTTTACTTGAAATTTTATACGAAAGATGTTTATGAAATTATAAAAATAAGTTTTTTGAATTTTAAAAAATTATTTTATTTGCATTTATATAATAAATGTTTATGAAAGTATGAAAATAAAATTATTGAAATCACAATAACAAAATTTCAAACATAAAAATAACATTATGTATACATAATATTCCTAAAATATAGTTTTAAAATATTTTAAAGTTTTTTTCATTAATTCTTAAAAAATAAAATAAAACTAATTTCAATAATTCTTAATTAAAAGAAGACTGGAAAAAAAAAAAATAAATAAATAAATTTTTTTTCAAAAATATATCAAAGAATGGAAAAAAGTAAAAAAAAAAAAAAAAAAAGAAAGAAAAGTACATGCACATGGGGAGATATAGGCGTGAGAAAAAAAAGATGCTAATGCACTTACTGATCTGCACTATTTTTTAAATCGTATTTCCAAGTTTAATTAAAGTTTTATGTTTTTTTTATTCAATTGTAAGGTTAAAGTACAGAATAGGTACAAAACACCCTCCCTTCTCCATGTTAAGAATGGCTATTTAAATATTAACGTTATTATTTCAGCATGGATCAATAAGTGCATGAGTACCTAAAAAAGTGAAGGAACTGATTTGCCTGTCACTGCTTCCGGTAATGCTACACCGGAAGTTAGGAAATATGTTAGTTGACTATAACTTAAAATCTTATGAAAGTGTAAAAAAACTTTCAAAGGATTTTGGAAAAGTCTGGATTTATGACACCGTTCACCAACAATACTTCCTAAAGGAAAGGGAGCAGAGAAATAGAATATATAAAAAGCCAAAAGTGAACAGTATAAAAACTTATGTCCATTATGTAAAAAAAAAAAAAAAAAGGAGGCGTGGGGGGGTTGTGATACTTACAGATTGAAAATATTCCTTTTTGATTTCTGGTTCAAGTACCTTCATCCATGATGGCCCAACATTAACAAACAAACCTTGCGTACGCGACTGATGCAACTTTGCAAGAGCGATTATACGATTCTCTTCTGCCCTGGCTAACTGCACTGGAGAAGGAGGAGGAGAAGCAGGAGGAGAGTTTTCAATTTTTTTAATCTTGGGAGACTTCTGAAAAAAATAAATAAATAAAATTAAGAAAATAAAATCTACTTATGCTGAAGTGATTAGCACGGGTAACCATTTAAGTGCTAAATTCACCTTGGTACTTGCTTAAATGGATCTTGGTTTTAATGACTCACAGGAACAATTAAAATGTAAAACAAGTTGAAATGGACAAAAAAAAATAAAATAAACGATAAAAACGGTTGTTGTGTATGAAAAAATTTCAAGCATAAGAAACAAAACATTTTTACAAATATTGAAAGATTGTCTAGTGTTTTTTTTAACACAGGAATCACCACTTATCAAGACCCAGAGGCCACTCGAGGATAAGGGTTAATGGGTATACTATACATTAGTCAATGTGATTATAGTGTAGTAAACATAAGTAGTGTGAACTTTGTAAATTGGATTACTTTAGGGGACGGTTCATCAAGAACTTGTTTATGTTGGACTTGAAGACAATCAAATTGTAGTCAGCTGGGAAGCAGGCAATCAGAAGAGAATTCCACAAAGAAGCTTTGTTCGTGGAATCTACATTTAGGTCTATGCACAGACAAGGAGTATGGGAAATTATTGATAGTGGTTTTTTGGCCAGACAAGTGTTTTCCGTGAAAGTTTGATGAGGGGGGATTGAAGCTCAGATGAGCGTTTGCCATGAAAATAATGATAAAGCAGAGACAGGCTCGCAACGTCTCTTCTGTGGGAAAGAAGTTGCAGGGAAGAGATAAGGGCATCCCTCACGAAGCTACAAAGTTTTCCATGATTGAATCATATTTTTAAGGAATTAATTCTCATTTCATTCACCTAAGCTCATTTGAGTCGACAAATCGCAAACAAGAGTCGGATTTTGGGTTTTATACAGCAGCAGCAGCGGTCTTCTTTTCCTCTCCCCCAACAGACCGTAAACTCACCGTGAATGAAATGACATGTAACAGAGTGCATGAGAAAATATCAGCAGGAGCTGTAAGACGGCTGACTTATGAAGATATTAGCAGTAGCCAAAAAAGCACATATGCAAATTAGAAAGTGTGCACGGACTTGCATGACAAAAAGAAAATAAAGGACACCACATGGTAGAGAGAATTGAAGTGCACGTTGAACAAGATGGACGTATAAAGTCGAAGACGAGAAATGGTTGGTGTGCGGTTGGAGAGAAAGAAAAACACGGCCACGTGAGGTGGACATTTGGCTCTGCAGTGGCAATGACTTAAACTGGTGGAGTTTTAATTTCATGACAGACGAAATAAACAGTGAGAAAAAACAAGAAGCAGGCATTGTTTGGAAAGTACTGGTAATAAATGCCTTTTGCTAAATCAGGGAGAAAAGCAGAATTAAATTTATTTTTGCTTGGTCCTTTTCAATGGTGCTGAGGTCCAAGAGAGGTTTAAACTCTAATGAACAAAGTTTGAACGTTATGGCCATGTTACACACATTAAAAAAAAAAAAAAAAAAGTCTGAACCGCTGACCAATTCGCAAAAATCGTCTTTACGTAAACCATACCACAGCAGCAACTCTCAACATTTTTGCTCTCTTTCTCTCTCGGTTGTTCCAACATTTTTTTACATTTGACAGATTTAAAGAGTCGAGCTTGGTTCTTAGAACCGATAGGACACAAGGCATGTATTAAGTATGTAGAATTCTTTCTACAAAGACATCAGGGATTATGGGAAGTACCGCATGAAGGTTGCCAACATCGTAAGTGAAAGTGATTTTTGTGGAATGAACTGGATTTGAACTTGGAACACCCAGGTGGTCATTTCATGTCGTCAACCTCTAGACAACCATCTACCCCCTCTCAAACTGAAGTGTTATTACTCAAAACAAGATATTTCTAATGTGTTGATAGAAAATCCTTCAGAAATTTCAATTCCCTTCATTTGGTACCAGTTTTCAAGAACTTTGGAGAAAGAACTTACCTGCAAAATTATTGCCTCATAAGTCTTGTCCCATTCTTTGATAAAATTATTGTCCCATTCTTTGATAAAATTATTGTCCCATTCTTTGATAAAATTATTGTCCCATTCTTTGATAAAATTATTGTCCCATTCTTTGATAAAATTATTCTCCCATTCTTTGATAAAATTATTCTCCCATTCTTTGATAAAATTATTCTCCCATTCTTTGATAAAATTATTGTCCCATTCTTTGATAAAATTATTGTCCCATTCTTTGATAAAATTATTCTCCCATTCTTTGATAAAATTATTCTCCCATTCTTTGATAAAATTATTGTCCCATTCTTTGATAAAATTATTGTCCCATTCTTTGATAAAATTATTGTCCCATTCTTTGATAAAATTATTGCCCCATTCTTTGATAAAATTATTGTCCCATTCTTTGATAAAATTATTGTCCCATTCTTTGATAAAATTATTGTCCCATTCTTTGATAAAATTATTGTCCCATTCTTTGATAAAATTATTGTCCCATTCTTTGATAAAATTATTGTCCCATTCTTTGATAAAATCTGAATAAACTTAGTCGTGCATCATCATAAAAATGGACTTTTTTCTAATCAGCTTTACTTGCTTCCCTGACATGCAGAAATTTAAATGTAATGTAAACAAACATCTTGCTCGTCTGTAAATATAGGTATAGTTCCAAATAGCCTCTTACGGTCTATGTGCCCCCTCCCTCCCGAATAAATTATAAACGAGAGCATAAAAAAAAAAAAAAAAAAAAAAAAAAAAAAAAAAACTTTTCTTGCACTGATGATACCTCCAATGGCGATTTCTCTCCCCGTCCTCCAAAAATAAAATTTGGGAAAATCAAAAATGAAACCGGGTTGACTTTTTCCTCTTTCTTGTAAATTACTTGCTGAAAATTTTAAATGTGATATTCGTTCAAAACAGATCCAAATACACATAAAAATCAATTTTTTTTTAATTGTAAGTCTTCATTTGGTCTACCAAGCCACAAATAACTAATTTGCTTTTTTATTATTATTATTATTATTATTATTATTATTATTACTGTTGTATTTATATATATATATATATATATATATATATATATATATATATATATACGAGAACAAATGATTGATAAAACATGTTAAAACATCTTGAAAAAGAGTTAAAAACATATTTATTTTTAAAAAGGAAGCACAAGATAAGTGGATAGTTCTTAATCCGCGGAGTTTCGAAGAAATACTCTCCTCCTCATCAGCAGGCAGGAATTAGCAAAATGCGGGATCGGATTTTGCATGTAAAAGTATTTAATGAAACCACAAGTAAGTCACAGATCTTACTTGGTTAAAAAAAAGGTGAGGATAGGGGAATAGGAGGTAAAAGAAAAAATGATAAAAAGATTTCACATGAATGGATAGTCCGGTGAAGGGTAAAAAATCCAAAAATGGTAAAATCCAAACACGGTCGAATTAAAAACTTCCAATCCAACAAGTAAGTCCCAAAGGAATCGCGTATCCACTTATCTTGTGCTTCCTTTTTAAAACTAAATATGTTTTTAACTCTTTTTCAAGATGTTTTTTAACATGTTTTATTAATCATTTGTTCATATCATAAGCTCTATTTCCTTTTCGGTTTTATTGAGCTTTTACATCTGGTTGAGACTACTTCACTTGTAAATATTAACGCTTTAATATTTATAATATATTTTAAGTTTACCATTTTGATTACCTTGGTAAACTTATTGCAATTTTTATTTCTTATGAAAATAAAAATCCAAATTTTTGTTTAAATAGGTTTATTAAAATTTTTTGTAAATATATAAACTAGTGACGGTGAGAATCCTATAGACCAAGCCTTCTCAGATTGTATTCAATTGAAAAATTTCTAAGTCCAAACAAGAGGGGATGTACGTATAGATAGGTGAGAATCCTATAGACCAAGCCTTCTCAGATTGTATTCAATTGAAAAATTTCTAAGTCCAAACAAGAGGGGATGTAGGTATAGATAGGTGAGAATCCTATAGACCAAGCCTTCTCAACGTGTATTCAATTGAAAAATTTCTAAGTCAAAACAAGACGAGATGTAGGTATAGATAGATGACAATCCTATAGACCAAGCCTTCTCGGATTGTATTCAATTGAAAAATTCTAAGTCGAAACAAGAGGGGATGTAGGTATAGATAGATTACACTCCTATAGACCAAGCCTTCTCAGATTGTATTCAATTGAAAAATTTCTAAGTCCAAACAAGAGGGGATGTACGTATAGATAGGTGAGAATCCTATAGACCAAGCCTTCTCAGATTGTATGCAATTGAAAAATTTCTAAGTCCAAACAAGAGGGGATGTAGGTATAGATAGGTGAGAATCCTATAGACCAAGCCTTCTCAGATTGTATTCAATTGAAAAATTTCTAAGTCCAAACAAGAGGGGATGTAGGTATAGATAGGTGACAATCCTATAGACCAAGCCTTCTCAACGTGTATTCAATTGAAAATTGTAAGTCCAAACAAGAGGGGATGTACGTATAGATAGGTGAGAATCCTATAGACCAAGCCTTCTCAACGTGTATTCAATTGAAAAAATTCTAAGTCCAAACAAGAGGGGATGTACGTATAGATAGGTGAGAATCCTATAGACCAAGCCTTCTCAACGTGTATTCAATTGAAAAATTTCTAAGTCCAAACAAGAGGGGATGTAGGTATAGATAGGTGAGAATCCTATAGACCAAGCCTTCTCAGATTGTATTCAATTGAAAAATTTCTAAGTCCAAACAAGAGGGGATGTAGGTATAGATAGGTGAGAATCCTATAGACCAAGCCTTCTCAACGTGTATTCAATTGAAAAATTTCTAAGTCCAAACAAGAGGGGATGTACGTATAGATAGGTGAGAATCCTATAGACCAAGCCTTCTCAGATTGTATTCAATTGAAAAATTTCTAAGTCCAAACAAGAGGGGATGTACGTATAGATAGGTGAGAATCCTATAGACCAAGCCTTCTCAGATTGTATTCAATTGAAAAATTTCTAAGTCCAAACAAGAGGGGATGTACGTATAGATAGGTGAGAATCCTATAGACCAAGCCTTCTCAGATTGTATTCAATTGAAAAATTTCTAAGTCCAAACAAGAGGGGATGTAGGTATAGATAGGTGACAATCCTATAGACCAAGCCTTCTCAACGTGTATTCAATTGAAGAATTTCTAAGTCCAAACAAGAGGGGATGTACGTATAGATAGGTGAGAAGGGATGTAGGTATAGATAGGTGACAATCCTATAGACCAAGCCTTCTCAACGTGTATTCAATTGAAAAATTTCTAAGTCCAAACAAGAGGGGAGTTAGGTATAGATAGGTGAGAATCCTATAGACCAAGCCTTCTCAACGTGTATTCAATTGAAACAATTCTAAGGCCAAACAAGAGGGGATGTAGGTATAGATAGATGAGAATCCTATAGACCAAGCCTTCTCAACGTGTATTCAATTGAAAAATTTCTAAGTCCAAACAAGAGGGGATGTAGGTATAGATAGGTGAGAATCCTATAGACCAAGCCTTCTCAGATTGTATTCAATTGAAAAATTTCTAAGTCCAAACAAGAGGGGATGTAGGTATAGATAGGTGACAATCCTATAGACCAAGCCTTCTCAGATTGTATTCAATTGAAAAATTTCTAAGTCCAAACAAGAGGGGATGTACGTAGGTGAGAATCCTATAGACCAAGCCTTCTCAGATTGTATTCAATTGAAAAATTTCTAAGTCCAAACAAGAGGGGATGTAGGTATAGATAGGTGAGAATCCTATAGACCAAGCCTTCTCAACGTGTATTCAATTGAAAAATTTCTAAGTCCAAACAAGAGGGGATGTACGTATAGATAGGTGAGAATCCTATAGACCAAGCCTTCTCAGATTGTATTCAATTGAAAAATTTCTAAGTCCAAACAAGAGGGGATGTAGGTATAGATAGGTGACAATCCTATAGACGAAGCCTTCTCAACGTGTATTCAATTGTAAAAATTTCTAAGTCCAAACAAGAGGGGATGTACGTATAGATAGGTGAGAATCCTATAGACCAAGCCTTCTCAGATTGTATTCAATTGAAAAATTTCTAAGTCCAAACAAGAGGGGATGTACGTAGGGTAGAATCCTATAGACCAAGCCTTCTCAGATTGTATTCAATTGAAAAATTTCTAAGTCCAAACAAGAGGGGATGTAGGTATAGATAGGTGAGAATCCTATAGACCAAGCCTTCTCAACGTGTATTCAATTGAAAAATTTCTAAGTCCAAACAAGAGGGGATGTAGGTATAGATAGGTGAGAATCCTATAGACCAAGCCTTCTCAGATTGTATTCAATTGAAAAATTTCTAAGTCCAAACAAGAGGGGATGTACGTATAGATAGGTGAGAATCCTATAGACCAAGCCTTCTCAGATTGTATTCAATTGAAAAATTTCTAAGTCCAAACAAGAGGGGATGTAGGTATAGATAGGTGAGAATCCTATAGACCAAGCCTTCTCAGATTGTATTCAATTGAAAAATTTCTAAGTCCAAACAAGAGGGGATGTAGGTATAGATAGGTGAGAATCCTATAGACCAAGCCTTCTCAACGTGTATTCAATTGAAAAATTTCTAAGTCCAAACAAGAGGGGATGTACGTATAGATAGGTGAGAATCCTATAGACCAAGCCTTCTCAGATTGTATTCAATTGAAAAATTTCTAAGTCCAAACAAGAGGGGATGTACGTAGGGTAGAATCCTATAGACCAAGCCTTCTCAGATTGTATTCAATTGAAAAATTTCTAAGTCCAAACAAGAGGGGATGTAGGTATAGATAGGTGAGAATCCTATAGACCAAGCCTTCTCAACGTGTATTCAATTGAAAAATTTCTAAGTCCAAACAAGAGGGGATGTAGGTATAGATAGGTGAGAATCCTATAGACCAAGCCTTCTCAGATTGTATTCAATTGAAAAATTTCTAAGTCCAAACAAGAGGGGATGTACGTATAGATAGGTGAGAATCCTATAGACCAAGCCTTCTCAGATTGTATTCAATTGAAAAATTTCTAAGTCCAAACAAGAGGGGATGTAGGTATAGATAGGTGAGAATCCTATAGACCAAGCCTTCTCAGATTGTATTCAATTGAAAAATTTCTAAGTCCAAACAAGAGGGGATGTAGGTATAGATAGGTGAGAATCCTATAGACCAAGCCTTCTCAACGTGTATTCAATTGAAAAATTTCTAAGTCCAAACAAGAGGGGATGTACGTATAGATAGGTGAGAATCCTATAGACCAAGCCTTCTCAGATTGTATTCAATTGAAAAATTTCTAAGTCCAAACAAGAGGGGATGTAGGTATAGATAGGTGAGAATCCTATAGACCAAGCCTTCTCAGATTGTATTCAATTGAAAAATTTCTAAGTCCAAACAAGAGGGGATGTAGGTATAGATAGGTGAGAATCCTATAGACCAAGCCTTCTCAACGTGTATTCAATTGAAAAATTCTAAGTCCAAACAAGAGGGGATGTAGGTATAGATAGGTGACAATCCTATAGACCAAGCCTTCTCAACGTGTATTCAATTGAAAAATTTCTAAGTCCAAACAAGAGGGGATGTAGGTATAGATAGGTGACAATCCTATAGACCAAGCCTTCTCAGATTGTATTCAATTGAAAAATTTCTAAGTCCAAACAAGAGGGGATGTACGTATAGATAGGTGAGAATCCTATAGACCAAGCCTTCTCAGATTGTATTCAATTGAAAAATTTCCAATTCCAAACAAGAGGGGATGTACGTATAGATAGGTGAGAATCCTATATACCAAGCCTTCTCAACGTGTATTCAATTGAAAAATTTCTAAGTCCAAACAAGAGGGGATGTAGGTATAGATAGGTGAGAATCCTATAGACCAAGCCTTCTCAGATTGTATTCAATTGAAAAATTCGAAGTCCAAACAAGAGGGGATGTAGGTATAGATAGGTGAGAATCCTATAGACCAAGCCTTCTCAACGTGTATTCAATTGAAAAATTCTAAGTCCAAACAAGAGGGGATGTAGGTATAGATAGGTGAGAATCCTATAGACCAAGCCTTCTCAACGTGTATTCAATTGAAAAATTTCTAAGTCCAAACAAGAGGGGATGTAGGTATAGATAGGTGAGAATCCTATAGACCAAGCCTTCTCAGATTGTATTCAATTGAAAAATTTCTAAGTCCAAACAAGAGGGGATGTACGTAGGTGATAATCCTATAGACCAAGCCTTCTCAGATTGTATTCAATTGAAAAATTTCTAAGTCCAAACAAGAGGGGATGTAGGTATAGATAGGTGACAATCCTATAGACCAAGCCTTCTCAACGTGTATTCAATTGAAAAATTTCTAAGTCCAAACAAGAGGGGATGTAGGTATAGATAGGTGACAATCCTATAGACCAAGCCTTCTCAGATTGTATTCAATTGAAAAATTTCTAAGTCCAAACAAGAGGGGATGTAGGTATAGATAGGTGACAATCCTATAGACGAAGCCTTCTCAACGTGTATTCAATTGTAAAAATTTCTAAGTCCAAACAAGAGGGGATGTACGTATAGATAGGTGAGAATCCTATAGACCAAGCCTTCTCGGATTGTATTCAATTGAAAAATTTCTAAGTCCAAACAAGAGGGGATGTACGTATAGATAGGTGAGAATCCTATAGACCAAGCATTCTCAGATTGTATTCAATTGAAAAATTTCTAAGTCCACACAAGAGGGGATGTACGTAGGTGAGAATCCTATAGACCCAGCCTTCTCAGATTGTATTCAATTGAAAAATTTCTAAGTCCAAACAAGAGGGGATGTAGGTATAGATAGGTGAGAATCCTATAGACCAAGCCTTCTCAACGTGTATTCAATTGAAAAATTTCTAAGTCCAAACAAGAGGGGATGTACGTATAGATAGGTGAGAATCCTATAGACCAAGCCTTCTATGATTGTATTCAATTGAAAAATTTCTAAGTCCAAACAAGAGGGGATGTAGGTATAGATAGATGAGAATCATATAGACCAAGCCTTCTCGGATTGTATTCAATTGAAAAATTTCTAAGTCCAAACAAGAGGGGATGTACGTATAGATAGGTGAGAATCCTATAGACCAAGCCTTCTCAGATTGTATTCAATTGAAAAATTTCCAATTCCAAACAAGAGGGGATGTACGTATAGATAGGTGAGAATCCTATAGACCAAGCCTTCTCAACGTGTATTCAATTGAAAAATTTCTAAGTCCAAACAAGAGGGGATGTAGGTATAGATAGGTGAGAATCCTATAGACCAAGCCTTCTCAGATTGTATTCAATTGAAAAATTCGAAGTCCAAACAAGAGGGGATGTAGGTATAGATAGGTGAGAATCCTATAGACCAAGCCTTCTCAACGTGTATTCAATTGAAAAATTCTAAGTCCAAACAAGAGGGGATGTAGGTATAGATAGGTGAGAATCCTATAGACCAAGCCTTCTCAACGTGTATTCAATTGAAAAATTTCTAAGTCCAAACAAGAGGGGATGTAGGTATAGATAGGTGAGAATCCTATAGACCAAGCCTTCGCAGATTGTATTCAATTGAAAAATTTCTAAGTCCAAACAAGAGGGGATGTACGTAGGTGAGAATCCTATAGACCAAGCCTTCTCAGATTGTATTCAATTGAAAAATTTCTAAGTCCAAACAAGAGGGGATGTAGGTATAGATAGGTGACAATCCTATAGACCAAGCCTTCTCAGATTGTATTCAATTGAAAAATTTCTAAGTCCAAACAAGAGGGGATGTAGGTATAGATAGGTGACAATCCTATAGACCAAGCCTTCTCAACGTGTATTCAATTGAAAAATTTCTAAGTCCAAACAAGAGGGGATGTACGTATAGATAGGTGAGAATCCTATAGACCAAGCCTTCTCAGATTGTATTCAATTGAAAAATTTCTAAGTCCAAACAAGAGGGGATGTAGGTATAGATAGGTGAGAATCCTATAGACCAAGCCTTCTCAGATTGTATTCAATTGAAAAATTTCTAAGTCCAAACAAGAGGGGATGTAGGTATAGATAGGTGAGAATCCTATAGACCAAGCCTTCTCAACGTGTATTCAATTGAAAAATTCTAAGTCCAAACAAGAGGGGATGTAGGTATAGATAGGTGACAATCCTATAGACCAAGCCTTCTCAACGTGTATTCAATTGAAAAATTTCTAAGTCCAAACAAGAGGGGATGTAGGTATAGATAGGTGAGAATCCTATAGACCAAGCCTTCTCAGATTGTATTCAATTGAAAAATTTCTAAGTCCAAACAAGAGGGGATGTACGTATAGATAGGTGAGAATCCTATAGACCAAGCCTTCTCAGATTGTATTCAATTGAAAAATTTCCAATTCCAAACAAGAGGGGATGTACGTATAGATAGGTGAGAATCCTATAGACCAAGCCTTCTCAACGTGTATTCAATTGAAAAATTTCTAAGTCCAAACAAGAGGGGATGTAGGTATAGATAGGTGAGAATCCTATAGACCAAGCCTTCTCAGATTGTATTCAATTGAAAAATTCGAAGTCCAAACAAGAGGGGATGTAGGTATAGATAGGTGAGAATCCTATAGACCAAGCCTTCTCAACGTGTATTCAATTGAAAAATTCTAAGTCCAAACAAGAGGGGATGTAGGTATAGATAGGTGAGAATCCTATAGACCAAGCCTTCTCAACGTGTATTCAATTGAAAAATTTCTAAGTCCAAACAAGAGGGGATGTAGGTATAGATAGGTGAGAATCCTATAGACCAAGCCTTCTCAGATTGTATTCAATTGAAAAATTTCTAAGTCCAAACAAGAGGGGATGTACGTAGGTGAGAATCCTATAGACCAAGCCTTCTCAGATTGTATTCAATTGAAAAATTTCTAAGTCCAAACAAGAGGGGATGTAGGTATAGATAGGTGACAATCCTATAGACCAAGCCTTCTCAACGTGTATTCAATTGAAAAATTTCTAAGTCCAAACAAGAGGGGATGTAGGTATAGATAGGTGAGAATCCTATAGACCAAGCCTTCTCAACGTGTATTCAATTGAAAAATTTCTAAGTCCAAACAAGAGGGGATGTAGGTATAGATAGGTGACAATCCTATAGACGAAGCCTTCTCAACGTGTATTCAATTGTAAAAATTTCTAAGTCCAAACAAGAGGGGATGTACGTATAGATAGGTGAGAATCCTATAGACCAAGCCTTCTCGGATTGTATTCAATTGAAAAATTTCTAAGTCCAAACAAGAGGGGATGTACGTATAGATAGGTGAGAATCCTATAGACCAAGCATTCTCAGATTGTATTCAATTGAAAAATTTCTAAGTCCAAACAAGAGGGGATGTAGGTATAGATAGGTGACAATCCTATAGACCAAGCCTTCTCAACGTGTATTCAATTGAAAAATTTCTAAGTCCAAACAAGAGGGGATGTAGGTATAGATAGGTGACAATCCTATAGACCAAGCCTTCTCAACGTGTATTCAATTGAAAAATTTCTAAGTCCAAACAAGAGGGGATGTAGGTATAGATAGGTGAGAATCCTATAGACCAAGCCTTCTCAGATTGTATTCAATTGAAAAATTTCTAAGTCCACACAAGAGGGGATGTACGTAGGTGAGAATCCTATAGACCCAGCCTTCTCAGATTGTATTCAATTGAAAAATTTCTAAGTCCAAACAAGAGGGGATGTAGGTATAGATAGGTGAGAATCCTATAGACCAAGCCTTCTCAACGTGTATTCAATTGAAAAATTTCTAAGTCCAAACAAGAGGGGATGTACGTATAGATAGGTGAGAATCCTATAGACCAAGCCTTCTCAGATTGTATTCAATTGAAAAATTTCTAAGTCCAAACAAGAGGGGATGTAGGTATAGATAGATGAGAATCATATAGACCAAGCCTTCTCGGATTGTATTCAATTGAAAAATTTCTAAGTCCAAACAAGAGGGGATGTACGTATAGATAGGTGAGAATCCTATAGACCAAGCCTTCTCAGATTGTATTCAATTGAAAAATTTCTAAGTCCAAACAAGAGGGGGATGTTGGTATATGTAGATGAGAATCTTACAGAACAAGGCAAGTCAACGTGTATTCAATTGAAAATTTCTAAGTCCAAACAGGGGTGGACGTAGGTATAGGTAGATGAGGAGCTACTTGACCAACACATGTCAAGTAGTATTCAATTGAAATTTCTAAGTCCAAAACAGTGTAAGTAAGTGTCTGGAAGTGCCCGATCGACGCCTACTGCCATGTTGGGTGCATGTAGGCGTAGCAAAATGCCTTCTAATCTGCTAGGCACATCGGGACTTAGTTTTTTTTCTGTCCTTTCTCTGCACCGTGTAGGTTGGCGTCTGGATGTGCCTCATCGACGCCTACTGTTACCTGGGATAGCAAGACGGGGAATAGGGATAAAGAATAAGAAAAGGGAGATAGACAGATCTAGATAAATACAGAGGTATAAAGAGAGACAGGCAAGGGAGATAAATTTCATGATTCAACTTATATGCTAATAAGAAATAGTTGGTGTATCAGGAACACAAGCATTGTTTTTACTGGTTAATTTTACATCAGAATACACTTGTAGATTTTATGTAGCTTTTTTTCTATAGGGAACATGCAAATAGCACACATAACATCTAGACATATAAATATATACATAAAACAATTATAGTTATGAGATATATCTGAACTAATCCAAAAAGACAATAATGATGAATATCATCACTTACCTTGGAAAATTATCCAGGCTGTATGCCTACTCACATTCCATCAAACACCAGGAAATCATGAGCCATTGCTTGGTTGATTTTTTTTATTTTTTTCATACACATTTGTAATTGCGTCTTGCTTTATCAAGTATTTTTGTAGTTAATCTGTGGTGTTGGGAGAGGTGTTAACATGAATCAATTTTGCTTAACATTTTTGATTATGTATATTTTTTCAGTTTACAGAGTCATTGCAGTACCAAGTCTGACACTGTAATTGCTTGAAAAGTATTGCATTGGGAAGGATTCTTTTTTCTTTCTTTTTTTTTTTTGAGGTGTGCAGGAATTTCAGTAGGGGAAGTTTCTACTGATTTCAGATTCCAAGACAGCAAAGTTGTATTTTATTGTTTGTGCATTCTTTTATCAAGTTTTTACAGATGTTTTTGTGTTATGAAAGTGAAAATGAATGAGTTGCAAAGACATTTACATTTTTGCATTCTTTTTTTAATTCTTCACCTTGTGTGTTTTAATGTCCCAAGAGTGAACCAAGACGGATGAGTCTTATTCAGCAGAGTGGAAAAAAACAGGTTACCTTTGGTTGTCCTCAATGGATTTGTCCATAGTATAATGTGTCCAAGTTATTGCCCTAATAAAGTGAGAACCATACCCCAAAACTAATGCAGAACTCTACTTACGTATTGCACAGCTACAAGAGTTAACTTGTCTAGGATAAGTGCCATATAAGTTTGCACAAGTCACTATATAGCTCTATTTATTAACTCATATGAACTTAAATTGCTGAACATGTCTCAAAAATTTTCTACAGAGCTCTACTTAGAAATGAGCACTCTCAAAGACAATTTATCTAACATAATTTTTGAAATATGTTTTATAAAGTTACCATAGAGCTCTCAAATATATTAGGCACTCAAATAAGAAACTTGCTTTAAATACTTGTCATATATTAAACACTTACAGTATATCTATACTTACATATTGACATTTAGGTTTTCAAAACATACTGCAGAGCTCTTCATGTTTTCTGAATTTTATTCTTTCGTCTACTAATGTATTGAGCACTCTTAAGTATATTCGTGTAGCTGAATTGCCATACATGTTTTTTGAAAGTCTATATTTAGCTCTACTAATGTATTGAACTCTGTCAAAATAAATTTATGCAGTTGAAATGCCATATCTGTTTCTCAAATGTTTTATTTAGCTCTACTAATATATTGAGCACTCTGGAAGTAGATTTGTCTAAAATAATTGCCAAAATGTTTCCAACTCTTACTACAAAGCTCTATAAATGCATTGAGCACTCTTAAAGTAAAATCGTCTTGTATAATTAAACAAAGCAATTTTTAAATTTACTACACAGCTATATAAAACTATGGAGCACATGCAAGAATCATTGGTAAATATATAAATCACATAATTATTAGAAGTTATTGTTTTAATTGAAATACATATATATATATATATATATATATATATATAATCTCTCTATATATATATTCAAGGGAGACAATTTGTATATAGATCACATAATTATTAGAAGTTTTTTTTTATTGAAATATATTCAGGGGAGAAATTTGATATAGATCACATAATAATTAGAAGTTATTTTTATTAATTGAAGTAAATATATATATATATATTTATTTCAATTCAATCAATGAGACATAGAGCAATAAAGTCATGTTATTTAGATTTTTACTTAATAATAACACTTTAAAATAGTGCTCAAAACTAGACAGAGCTGATATTATAAAACGTTTATTTTATTACAGGATAAGTAAACATTAAGATTAAACTAGAGTTATATAAGAGTGCTCAATTAGACATAGAGCAATAAAGACATTTTATTTAGATTTGTATTTAATAATTACACTTTAAATAGTGCTAAAAAAAGGGAGACAATTTGTATATAGATCACATAATTATTAGAAGTTATTTTTTTAATTGAAATATATATATATATATTTATATATATATATATATATATATATATATATATATATATTACAGGGGGACCATTTGTAAATAGATCACATAATTATTAGACCTTACTTTTTTATTGAAATATATATATATATATATATATATATATATATATATATATATATATATTCAAGGGAGACAATTTTAATATTGATCACATAATTATTAGAAGTTATTTTTTTTAATATATATATATATATATATATATATATATATATATATATATATATATATATATATATATAAATATATATATTTTATATATATATAATCAATATATGTTCAAGGGAGACAATTGTTATATAGATGACATAATTATTAGAAGTTATTCTTTTTATTGAAATATATATATATGTGTATATATATATATATATATATATATATATATATATATATATATATTGACATTTTAGATTTTTCATTGAGAATCATAACATTTAGAATAAAATTATTAAAATTTATATTACATTATGTCATATTCACACAAGAATACCAAAAAAATTGTGGTTATCTAAATTGACGTATGCATTTTTTTTTAACTTATTACCTTGCTCTACTGATGTATTGAGCACTCTACATATAAGTCCTGTCATTTGAATTTCTGTGTATATATTTTAAATATTAACAGTTAGCTCTAAGTCTTACCATCAAATTGCCATACATATTTCCAAAAATTTAACAACTATCTCTACTAATTCATTTATCATTGTATATATTTATCTTTCTGTCTCTCATTATTTATCTATCTATCTATCTATCTATAGAATTGAATATGTCTGTCTGTGTGTACATTTCTCTGTCAATTTTAGTCTACATATTCCAAATTTTGATAAAAAGGGTACTGAGATTTTGGAAAATCTATGTGATTGGTACTTGGACAGAAATTTGGCGATTGAGGGGTCAAACTTCAATGATTTGGCCTTTGAGAACCCTACAAATCTCCTCCGACAATTATGGGTCTAAACACTTGAAATTTTACATATAGTTTCCTTGGACATGGATCTAACTTAATATCTCCGTTGGAGCCCCAAACAATAAATTTTAAGGGTTCATAATAGGGGTCAAGTTTTAAAAAATTAACCGTTTCTCTGCTTTTTTTTTGGGTTGGGGAGGGGGGCAGCATACACCGCTAAACACCGGGGCTACGCCAGTAACCCATGCAAGTATAATATATATATATATATATATATATATATATATATATATATACATATACATATATATATATATATATATAAATATATTTATTTCAATTAAAAAAAATAATTCTAATAATTATCTGATCTATATACAAATTGTCTCCCTTGAATATATATATTTATTTATTTCAATTAAAAAAAATAACTTCCAATAATTATGTGATCTTTATACAAATTGTCTCCCTTGAATATATATATATATTCAAGGAAGACTATGTGAATACAGATAACAATTATTAGAAGTTATTTTTTTAATTGAAATAAATAAATAAATATATATATAGATATATATTTGAATTAAAAAATAACTTCAAATAATTATATGATATATATACAAATTGTCTCCCTTGAATATATATATATATATATATTTCAATTAAAAAAATAACTTCTAATTATTATGTGATCTATATACCAATGGTCTCCCTTGAATATGTATATATATATATATATATATTCAAGGGAGACAATTTGTATATAGATTACATAATTATTAGAATTTATTTTTTTTTATGCTTAATTGAACTTTAATGCTTAGTTTTTCCATCAATTGTTTGACTTGGGTAATTTTTTTTAATGTATATTTGAAAAAAATCTATGTGCTAGTTGAGATAAGAAATAAAGAAAATTCTTACCTGTTACTTCCCAGGTGTTATCTCCACTTTTTCTCTTTTCTGCTTCTTGCTGAAACTCATGGCAATTTCATGTTTGTTTGTGTTCTTTGTTACATATATATAATTTTTACTGTGATGATTTTTTTCCTTTTAATAATTTAAAAACTTCTTTTTTTTAATAATTTAAAAACTTTTTTTTTAATGATATATTTAACTTTCTGGCTATGATCAAACACCCATGTACTACTTTTTTTTTGTAGTTGCATAAGTTAGCTGATGAGAAGAAATACAAGCAGAACTGCATTCATTTAAATAAAGCTAATAGTTTAGAATTTGATTGTACCCAGATGTGCATGTACACAAAGAAAGAAACACTTACTTGAGGACTTCTGCAACTACAGGAAACATGTGGCAGCTAGGATAGGTGATGCTGCTGGATTCAGTTGTTTTTTCCAATGCACATAATTCTAACAATAGCTGATAGTAGAATTCCACCATGATCAAGGGGAGTACCTGAAATTACAAAAATATACACACAGAAGGAAAGAAAAAGAATACTTACTCTACTTCTATGACAATGATTGCTGCCAAGACTTCGAGATGCTAATGTTGGAAGAAACAGATAGACATACATCATACGCAGTTTGATTGTACCCAGATGTGCTTGAACGCAAACAAAGAAATACTGGATTCAAAGTGCACAAGACATGTGGCAGACAGGAACGGTGATGCTGCTAGGTTTCATTGCTTGTTCCAATCTATAAAAAAGAGATGATATTTATAGTGTTGATAATCTACTGCTGTGTGAAAGCTCGAACAATGGAAACAGTTAAATTAAATTATCAAATCACAAAGACTGAAATCGAAATAAAAAGAAGAAAGGGTGATACTATACTCATCTTCCTGTCGGTGCAGACCACTTGCTGGTGACTGTTCGTTCGCCATTAAACTGGAAAGTAAAATAAAAAAAAGAAAAAAAAAAGAGGTTCCACCGGAGAAAGCTCTCGTCTGGGCAGCGAGGTGATGAACTCCCGAAAGGAGGGGCACTATATAAAAACAAGCTTTGCTGCGAACATCTCCTAAAAAGCGGTTTCTACTCAGAATAACAGGCGGAGCAGAAAACAGAGGTGTTCTCTCTACCCAACAGGATTCGTAAAGATACCACTAGTTTGTGTTCATAAGACGGCGATGATCGCTCACAAAACTGGCATTCCTACTATCATATCGGAGGACCGTCATATATAATTGCACTACCATTTCGTATTGGAGGACGGTCATATATAATTGCACTACCATACCGTTTCGGAGTTCCTAGACAGTAGGAATAATAAAAGCGGCCTTAAAGCGGCTTGTGAGCACACAATCTAGTCGAACTCTAGTCGTCCTTAGTCGAGTCGAGGCAAGCCTGCATTATATAGTAACACGAGCACGTGTCGCCTGCTTAGAGGGTAGCCCCCTTCGGGAGATTCGAAAGCGCACCTCACAGCGGAAGAGCTTCGGAACCAATCGGACCGTACCCAGACTTGCAGCTATTTGTTAACTTGGAAGTGGAGTCAACACCCCGACACTGAGAAAAGAGCTTTCCAAAAGCTCAAAACCAGTTGCATGCAAAGTCGGGGAAACTGGGAGCAGGCTGGGGAGAACACGGGGCCTTGCAGGAAGGCCCATTTTTCTCTTTCGTTCGGTTTACATCTTTCGGGTATTGTTCTCCTTTCAGCCTGCTCCCTTCACGCCTTTTTGCTCGCCACATGCAAGCGTATAAAAAGACGACCAGATGACGGACGCAACAAACTAATGCCGACATTTTCTGGATTTTTTTTTTTTTTTTTTTTTTTTGCCAGAGCCCATTTAGCCGTGTAGCTGTTAAACTACAACGTTACACCCCCCTACCACGGTGAGGATAGGGTTGGACTTTAGGGGGGAAAATACACATCCAGTATTTTATCCAAAAAAAGAACGGTTTATAAACTGCACAATTGTCACGGTAATTCTACAGTTTATGGACCGCCCTTAAATAATATTATATACATGCTTTCATCTAACAAATTAAATAAAAAGACGTTAATTTAGATTTAAATTAAAAATATTTTATCCAAGAACAGCACGGTTTATAAACTGCACAATTGTCACGGTAATTCTATAGTTTATTGACCAACCTTAAATAATATTATATGTATGCTTTCACCTAACAAATTAAAAAAAAAGACGTTAATTTAGATTTAAATTTAAAATATATTTTCCAGCAAAAGCACGGTTTATAAACTGCACAATTGTCACGGTAATTCTATAGTTTATCGACCACCCTTAAATAATATTATATGTATGCTTTCACCTAACAAATTTAAAAAAAAAAACGTTAATTTAGATTTAAATTTTAATATTTTTTTCCCAGAACAGCACGGTTTATAAACTGCACAATTGTCACGGTAATTCTTTAGTTTATCGACCACCCTTAAATAATATTATATGTATACTTTCATCTAACAAATTTAAAAAAAAGACGTTAATTTAGATTTAAATTTTAATATTTTTTTCCCAGAACAGCACGGTTTATAAACTGCACAATTGTCACGGTAATTCTTTAGTTTATCGACCACCCTTAAATAATATTATATGTATACTTTCATCTAACAAATTTAAAAAAAAGACGTTAATTTAGATTTAAATTTTAATATTTTTTCCCAGAACAGCACGGTTTATAAACTGCATAATTGTCACGGTAATTCTATAGTTTATCGACCACCCTTAAATAATATTATATGTATACTTTCATCTAACAAATTTTAAAAAAAGACGTTAATTTAGATTTAAATTTTAATATTTTTTTTCCCAGAACAGCACGGTTTATAAACTGCACAATTGTCACGGTAATTCTTTAGTTTATCGACCACCCTTAAATAATATTATATGTATACTTTCATCTAACAAATTTAAAAAAAAGACGTTAATTTAGATTTAAATTTTAATATTTTTTTCCCAGAACAGCACGGTTTATAAACTGCACAATTGTCACGGTAATTCTATAGTTTATCGACCACCCTTAAATAATATTATATGTATACTTTCATCTAACAAATTTAAAAAAAAAGACGTTAATTTAGATTTAAATTTAAATATTTTAACCAAGAACAGCACGGTATATAAACTGCACAATTGTCACGGTAATTCTATAGTTTATTGACCACCCTTAAATAATATTATATGTATGCTTTCACCTAACAAATTAAAAAAAAAAGACGTTAATTTAGATTTAAATTTAAATATTTTAACCAAGAACAGCATGGTCTATAAACTGCACAATTGTCACGGTAATATTTGTTGGCTGGCTTTCTAACAGTATAATAAAATATAAAAAGACGTTAAACGTTAAAATCGTGTAAACTACACAAGTGTCGAAATTTGAAAAGAAATTCGACGTGTTTATGAACTGTGCTCATACTAACAACGTTCATTTGAACACTTGTGCAGTTTACACAACTGAAATAAATGTGTCATCTACTTTGAAACGAGAAGAAATACCTTATTTTTTTTTTTACATCATAGAAGTAGAAAGAGGAGCGGCAGGGCGGCGGCTTAGCTGGGTCGACTGGCTGGTCATCATTTCTCCAGGAACTCATCTCGCTGCCAGGGTCCAAACTGAATTTACAGCCCGTTTTAGGGATCTTTTTATATTTCACCATCGGCGTGAAAACCGTTAACTTTTTCCGGGAAAAATCGAACAGTTTGCAGTCGATGACGCAACCTTTTTACCTTTTATGGAGTTTGTGTTACCTAGCTGCCTTTTCATTGGTTCATTTAAACTTGTTTAGTTTGAAGAGTGAATGTGGCGTGATATGCGCGCACGCACGCACGCACGCACACACAGAGTAATACTTTGTGTTGGTGTGTGTTGGTGTCTTTATGCGAGTGTGTGTATGTGTGTGTGTGTGTGCTGAGTTAAATTTGTTTAGTTTGAAGAGTAACCGTGGGCGTGTGTGTGTGTGTGTTTATGCAAGTGTGTGTGTATGTGGGTGTGTGCGTCGTTGAGAGAGAGAGAGAGAGAGAGAGAGAGAGAGAGAGAGAGAGAGAGAGAGAGAGAGAGAGGTTAGCACCCGGTAATTTAAAAAGTTATAAAAAGTTAAAAAAAATATATATATATATATATATATATATATATATATATATATATATATATATAAAAACTTAGTAGCCGGGGCACGGAGAAGCCAGAGAGAGAGAGAGAGAGAGAGAAAGAGATAGGGGAAAGGAGAGAGAGAGAGAGAGAGAGAGAGAGAGAGAGAGAGAGAGAGGGTAACAGCATACGGTCTTTGGTCTTTGGTCAGAGTCTATTCCTGATATTAAACTTCGTAAGTAAATATAACTTTGGGCGAGTGTTTCAATTTCCCAAGTTTTTTTATTTATTAAAGTGCGCCAGTGCGGCACAGTAAAAACAGAAAGGTTATTTTTACGACATACCCCAGCGTAGTATAAACACCCCAACCTCCCGATTTTAAGAACGATTTTCGGAATGAACCCCTTCCCCCCGATTTCTCCATGTTAAGAACGGCTTCCTAGGTTGTTTTTTTTTTTTTCAGAAAGCCGTTCTTATCATGGAGAGGTTAGAGGTGATAATACTACGCTGGGGCAACTTGTAAAAAATATCAAAGAAAACTTCTGCGATATTTTTGGGTAAAATTTTGAAGTTAAATTCAATTTTTATCCTATCTTTTGCCTATTAAATTATTGGATGAAAGTACAGAATAGTTAACATTCCCCTCTCTACATTAAGAATGGCTGTCTTAACTTTTAAGGTAATGATTTCTTTAAAAATTGCAATTAAAAAAAAAAAACGGTTACTTTTACGACCTACCCCAGCGTAGTATAAACACCCAGTCTCTCCTTAAAAAAATATATGCATCCTATGCAGTTATGCTACCGTGCCGAAATAAAAACATTATTACTTAGAAATCTATTCTTTGTACTGTCATCTAACAATGTAATCAAGATGTCGTGAAACTTGAATTGAACGAGGAATAATTCCGAGTGAAACTCGAGTATCGCTTTTAGATAAACTCGACATCAGGTCAAATTTATTTAGTTTTGATTTAGCTTGGTCACATAATGCCAAACGAACATTTCGTCGATTTCAACAAAATTAAAAAAAAAATAAAAACTTTTCCGGACCGGTCGGGATTAGGGTTGTGAGGTGTGGTTAGAGTTTATGAAAATAAATGTTAGCAATAAAAACTTTTTAAAACCAAGTTAGAAAAAAGAAAACAATTTGCTTCCCCCACCAAATTATCATATTATTGGAGCGTCTAAATTAAGATTCTTCTTTTTTTTTTAGGCGATGTAATAAACCATATTTTAGAGTAGGGTGCCTCCTGTCTTTACTTTGGTTTGTATATTTTTCATGTAGCAAAAATGCTTCCGGGAGATCTTTTTAGGATTCTAAAGGTTTGCCTTTTTTTACACTTTTTATTATCTTCGAAAAATGTACGCAAATGTAAACAAGCAGTTTACGATTTGAAAGGCATCGTTAAAATGATATTTTTCGCGAGTTCTTTCAACTGTATAGTTTTTATTTCGTCGTCTTCAAGTCCAATGTAAACAAGTTCTTGATGAGCCGTTCATCTTAAGTAATCCAATTTACCAAATTTACACTTCTAACGATTACTATTATATTGTCCATTGACTACTGTACACTCTTTAACCCCTCGAGTGGTCTCTGGGCCTTGATAGGCAGTGATTCCTTTGTAAAATAAAATAAAAACATTTCAATACTTTGATGGTGAATCTATAGTCAGACTATGCTAATTTTCCTTGCGATATTCGTTTTCAACATACCTGAACAAACTGAGGGTTTGCCCCTTTCATATGCCGCCTGTTCAAACATGGTCGCCAGTGATTTACATTTCAAAATATACGCATTAGTATCTCGAAATATACGCATTAGTATCTCGAAAACTATTTGTCTGTGCCTTGCGATATTCGTTTTCAGCATACCCGAAGGATTTTAAAATGGACAGTCCGAATGTTAACGAACCACACACACACACACAAAAAGACACACACACACGTAAACTCAGTGAAAGTGTCTACTGTCGATAAGGTAGTTGTAAATTAGATTACTGGCTCTTATGAGTTTTAGTCTAACCATCCTTTACAACTGTGATACAGCAGAACAGTCCGTCTCTGGACAATTAGCAGTGTATCGCATAACTCAATGACAGTGTCGAATGTTGACTAGCTAGTTGTAAGTTAGGTTACTGGCTCTGATGAGTTACAATCTAACCACCCTTAATAACTGCGATACAGCGGAACAGTCCGTTTTTGGACAAGTGGCGGTGATCGCATAACTCATTGAAAGTGCCGAATGTCTATTAGCTAGTTGAAACTTAGATTACTGGCTTTAATGAGTTTCAGTCTAACCACACTTAATAACTTTGATACAGCGGAAGAGTCCGTCTGTTTCGCATAACTCATTGACAGTGTCGATTAGCTAGTTGTAACTTCGTAGCCGAATGCCCCTTTAAGAAGAGACTTGAAGATAATAATTATTGTTATTTGTATTGTTATTCTTATCGTCCAGCCATGCACGTGCAGAAATCCATTTCCAACTCAACTGTGTTAAAAAAACTTACTTCGAGACAAGAACGCCGACACTCGACTTCGCACCGATACGCGAATGACGATTCATAGAAATTAAAGCTGTTGATTTTATGTATTGAATGTTACAACTTTGCCCCCACTCCTACACACACCCAGACACAGCGACGAACGAACTCGGCGACGCTTTCGATTGTAAATATAAGAGCGTTGTCGGCGGCGACAACCGGAAATGGCAAACCCTGTTTCAGTCAGATTTGTTTATTTCACGCCAATTTGAACTGCGAAATAATTCGTTTTAACTAATGAGACCTGTGGAAATTCTAAGGTTAATCCTTCGGAGTTAAGACAACAAAGCGTAAAAGTTAATAAAAAAAATACAAAACAAATATATAATATATAAATGTTAACAAAAGGCAAGATAAGTTACTCTTCTACCTACCTGAACAAGTGTTTTAAGTTCTGCTGCGATATTCGTTTTCAGCATACCTGAACAAACTGAGGGTTGGCCCCTTTCATACGCCGCCTGTTCAAACTGTTCAAACATGGTCGCCAGTGATTTACATTTCAAAATACACTTATTAATAAAACTAGCTCCAAAACTATTTGTCTCTGCTAATTTTTATTGCGATATTCGTTTTCAGCATACAAACTGAACGGTACGAGTTTTCCGGGTACGGTTTTTCCGGAGACGAGTTTTCCCGGGACAAGTTTTCCGGGCACTGGTATAAGTGCTATGGGTTCATCAGGGCACATCCCATTAAGGTACTTGTAAACAGGGATGCAACACTGAGGCGATGGGACAGACTTTGGAGATTGACCTATAGCACGGGGCCTATTAGATTAGATACTCTTTTTGTTTTTGTTTTTGTGCTCAACGATAAAAACCGACTTCTTCATTTGTGTTTGCTTCTCATTTTCGCTTTTGCTCTGATAAGAGTTTCGCTAATGTGAAAAAGAAAACATGTTCGAACGTTTGCTGACATTTATTGGATGTGTTGCTACTAGTATTTTGCTTAATTTTCGAGTTTGGAGCGATTATCGAGTCTCACAAGATGTCTGTAAAATGTCAGACACTTCTTTATTGTTCTAACTTAAAACTGTGCGCTACTTTTGTTTGTGTTAAATAAACGTTTTCAAATAAGTTAAAACAACAAAAATGTGATCTAGGTAGGCAGAATGGTAACTTATCTTGCCTTTGGTAACATTCATTTTCTTATATATTTATTTGTTCACTACTTTTTCGTTTTGTTCTTATTGAATGCTAAATATTCGCCGTGGAATTTCCACGGGTCACGATTATTTCGTTTTATTAATCTTAAGTTTCATAGAATAAAACGTTCAGACACAACTTTGTCGAGCCATTTATAATCGATTTCATTTAACTTCTGTTTGACCCCAGCACGTGCAGTGCAGAGAACACGACCCTTTCTCTCCTTCCCCCACTTTCTCTCTTCTTCAGCTTGGTGACAAGAAGCGATGCTTATGTGTGCGTGCGTGCGTGTATGTGTGTACGTGCGTGTGTGTGTGTGTGTGTGTGTGTGTGTGTGTGTGTGTGTGTGTGTGTGTGTGTGTGTGTGTGTGTGTGTACGTGCGTGCGTATGTGTGTTGTCGGTTTCAACAAAATTAAAAAAAATAAAAACTTTTTTCCCGACCGGTCGGGATTAGGGTTGTGAGGTGTGGTTAGAGTTTATGAAAATAAATGTTAGCAATAAAAACTTTTTAAAACCAAGTTAGAAAAAAGAAAACAATTTACTTCCCCACCAAATTATCGTATTATTGGAGCCCCCGATTCTTCTTTTTTTTTAGGCGATGTAATAAACCATATATTTGAGTAGGGTTGCCTCACCTCTTTATTTTGGTTTGTATATTTTTCATGTTTCAAAAATGCTCCCCGGAGATCTTTTTAGGATTCTATAGGTTTGCTTTTTTTTACACTTTTTATTATCTTCGAAAAATGTAAAAAAATGTAAACAGGCAGTTTACGATTTGAAAGGCATCATTAAAATGATAGTTCTTTCAACTTTATATTTTTATTTCGTCGTCTTCAAGTCCAATGTAAATAAGTTCTTGATGAGCTGTTCCTCTTAAATAATCCAATTTACCAAATGTACACTTCTAACGATTACTATGATATTGTCCATTGACTACTGTACACACTTTAACCCTTATCCTCGAGTGGCTTCTGGGACTTGATAAGTAGTGATTCCTTTATAAAATAAAATAAAAATTTCACTACTTTGATGGTGAATCTATAGTCAGTCTGTGCTGATTTTCCTTGCGATATTCGTTTTCAGCATACCTGAACACACTGAGGGTTGGCCCCTTTCATATGCAGCCTGTTCAAACATGGTCGCCAGTGATTTACATTTCAAAATACACGCATTAATAAAACTAGCTCCAAAACTAGTAGTCTGTCTGTCTCTGCTAATTTTCTTTGCGATATTCGTTTTCAGCATACCTGAAAAACTGATGGTTGCCCCCGTTCATATGTCGCCTGTTCAAACATGGTCGCCAGTGATTTACATTTCAAAATACACGCGTTAATAAAACTAGCTCCAACACTATTTGTCTGTGCTAATTTTCCTTGCAATATTCGTTTTCAGCATACCTGAAACAAAAAGAGGGTTTGCCCCTTTCATATGCCGCCTGTTCAGACATGGTCGCCAGTGATTTACATTTCAAAACACACGCATTACTATCTCGAAAACTATTCGTCTGTCTGTGCTAATTTTCCTTGCGATATTCGTTTTCAGCATACCTGAACAAACTGAGGGTTGCCCCCTTTCATATGCTGCCTGTTAAAACATGGTCGCCAAGGATTTACATTTCAAAATACACGCATTAATAAAACTAGCTCCCAAAATAAACTCTGTCTGTATGTGCTAATTTTCCTTGCGATATTCGTTTTCAGCATACCTGAACAAACTGAGGGTTTGCCCCTTTCATATGTCGCCTGTTCAAACATGGTCGCCAGGGATTTACATTTCAAAATACACGCGTTAATAAAACTAACTCCAAAACTATTTGTCTCTGCTAATTTTCCTCGCGATATTCGTTTTCAGCATACCTGAACAAACTGAGGGTTGGCCCCTTTCATATGCCGTCTGTTCAAACATGGTCGCCAGTGATTTACATTTCGGAATACACGCATCAATAAAACTAGTTCCAAAACTATTTGTCTCTGCTAATTTTCCTTGCGATATTCGTTTTCAGCATACCTGAACAAACTGAACGGTACGGGTTGGACCGGGTACGGTTTTTCCAGGGACGAGTTTTCCCGGGACAAGTTTTCCGGGCACTGGTGTAAGTGCTATGAGTTCATCAGAGCACATCCTATTAAAGTACTTGTAAACAGGGATGCAACACTGAGGCGATGGGACAGACTTTGGAGATTGACCTATAGCACGGGGCCTATTAGATTAGATACTCTTTTTGTTTTTGTTTTTGTGCTCAACGATAAAAACCGACTTCTTCATTTGTGTTTGCTTCTCATTTTCGCTTTTGCTCTGATAAGAGTTTCGCTAATGTGAAAAAAAAAAAAAAAAAAACATGTTCGAACGTTTGCTGACATTTATTGGATGTGTTGCTACTAGTATTTTGCTTAATTTTCGAGTTTGGAGCGATTATCGAGTCTCACAAGATGTCTGTAAAATGTCAGACACTTCTTTATTGTTCTAACTTAAAACTGTGCGCTACTTTTGTTTGTGTTAAATAAACGTTTTAAAATAAGTTAAAACAACAAAAATGTGATCTAGGTAGGTAGAAGAGTAACTTATCTTGCCTTTGGTAACATTCATTTTCTTATATATTTATTTGTTCACTACTTTTTCGTTTTGTTCTTATTGAATGCGAAATATTCGCCGTGGAATTTCCACGGGTCACGATTATTTCGTTTTATTAATCTTAAGTTTCATAGAATAAAACGTTCAGACACAACTTTGTGGAGCCATTTTTAATCGATTTCATTTAACTTCTGTTTGACCCCGGCACTTGCAGTGCAGAGAACACGACCCTTTCTCTCCTTCCCCCACTTTCTCTCTTCTTCAGCTTGCTGCCAAGCGATGCTTATGTGTGCGTGCGTGTATGTGTGTACGTGCGTGTGTGTGTGTGTGTGTGTGTGTGTGTGTACGTGCGTGCGTATGTGTGTTGTCGGTTTCAACAAAATTAAAAAAAATAAAAACTTTTTTCCCGACCGGTCGGGATTAGGGTTGTGAGGTGTGGTTAGAGTTTATGAAAATAAATGTTAGCAATAAAAACTTTTTAAAACCAAGTTAGAAAAAAGAAAACAATTTACTTCCCCATCAAATTATCGTATTATTGGAGCCCCCGATTCTTCTTTTTTTTAGGCGATGTAATAAACCATATATTTGAGTAGGGTTGCCTCCTCTCTTTATTTTGGTTTGTATATTTTTCATGTTTCAAAAATGCTCCCGGGAGATCTTTTTAGGATTCTATAGGTTTGCTTTTTTTTACACTTTTTATTATCTTCGAAAAATGTAAAAAAATGTAAACAGGCAGTTTACGATTTGAAAGGCATCATTAAAATGATAGTTCTTTCAACTTTATATTTTTATTTCGTCGTCTTCAAGTCCAATGTAAATAAGTTCTTGATGAGCCGTTCCTCTTAAATAATCCAATTTGATAAGTGGTGATCACTGTGTAAAAAAAAAAAAAAAAAAAAAAATGTCTGTTCACATTACACCTGAACTTCTGCATGTCAGCGCAGTCAGGGAAGCAGGAACCCAGAAGGGAATTACAAAGTCTAGCAGTCCTTGGGAAGAAACTATTAGATTTCTACTGTGTAGGGGTGGGATTTTGCTGCTTGTCGGGTTTGTCAGGGGTATGTACAACAAGGGGAGGTACAAGGGCTTGTAGTACATTGGAACACCTCCCATTAAAATACTTGTAGAACAGGAAGAGGGATGCAATGAATATTGATCTTGAATCACTACCAATCACTCTTCCAGCGGAACAGTGTGCAAATGATACCACTGAATGGTTCAAAACTGCAATTGAAGCACATGTTCCCACATGGAAATTCTATAGCAAGCCCCACTCTTCCCAATGGTTTACCTTTGCTTGTGCAGCTGCCATTGCTCAAAGTCAGCATGCGTTCCGCAGATTCAATCAACATAGGTCCAGTTCAAACAGACAGAAGTATGTAGAAGCCAGAAATAATTGTAAGAGAGTAATAGCGACAGCTAAGACAGATTACATTGAAACCACCAGAAAACGCATCGATACACAGAAATTAGGAACCCGTGATTTTTGGAAAATTTACAACAGTGTAGTAAATAATAGGCAGTCAACGATACCCCCACTATCAAACAATCATGAGGTTGCTTGCACGGCAACTGACAAGGCTAATCTGCTTGCCAGTCGGTTTGCCTCAAACTCCACATTGGACCCGACACACCACTCCCTCCCCGACATTCCTTTGCAGACAGACGCCACACTAGACGATTTGAAAATCACCCCTTCGCAGGTGCATGGTATCATAAAAAATCTAGACACCTCAAAAGCATGTGGACCCGATCTCATTCCAGCTGTGCTATTAAAAAATCCTCTGCTGAGGTTGCTCCAGTTCTCTCCAAACTTTACAATAAATGCCTTAACGAATCTTGCTAGAAAACCGCTTCTGTGGTACCAGTCTTCAAGAATTCTGGTGAAAGAACTGATCCACTAAATTATCGCCCCATTAGCCTCCTCCCACTTTTCGCCAAAATATTTGAGTCCTTAGTTAATCAAACCCTAGTCCAACACCTAACAGCTGCTAAACTCCTGACCGACAAACAATATGGATTCAGGAAAGCCTGTTCAACAGCAGATATCTGAACTGTAGTCTCTGAACGTATATACTGCTCACTGGACAAAACAGGGGAGGGTAGAGTGGTAGCCCTTGATATATCTAAGGCTTTTGACAGGGTATGGCACGATGGTCTTCTAAGGAAAATTAGATCATATGGTATCACTGGAAGAATACATAATGTAATTAAATCCTTCTTAAGTAAGAGAAAAATACAAGTTGTCCTCGACGGTCGTACATCCAAATACTATGATATAAATGCGGGAGTACCCCAGGAGTCTATCCTTGGACTTTTATTATTCCTGATATTCATAAATGACCTCCCTGATAAAATTGTTTCGGAGATGGGTATATTTGCCGATGCCTAACAGGCATGAGGGGAGAACAAATGAACACATATCTAAGGAAATGGCAGAAACACTAGAGGATGACCTCCAATCTGTAGTGAAATAGGGACAAAAATGGATGGTCACATTCAATGCTGCCAAGACTAAGCTTGTTTCCTTCAATGACTACAAGAAATCTTTTCTACCACCAATAGCAATGGTCAAGAACACACTGCCTGAAAGTACTTCCTTTAAACTCCTTGGCCTAACGTTTACAGGGAACATGAACTGGAATATATACATTGAGAGCATTGCTAAGGCTGCTGCAAAGAAGGTGGGCTCTCTCTACTGTGCCAGACAATTACTTACGCCTGAAAGTATCCTGTACCTCTATAAGGCCACCATTCGTCCATGTATGGAGTATTGTTGTCATATTTGAGCTGGTGGATCTGCTGCTTGTCTCTCGCTGCTGGGCAGGGTTCAAAAGAGAGTCACAAACCTGATAAGTCCTGAACTGTCATCTAAGCTTCAGCCTCTGTCCCATCAGCGAAATGTTGCATCCCTCTGCCTGTTCTACAAATACTTTAATGGTGAATGCTCTGACGAACTGCAGACACTTGTACCTCCTTGACGTAACTACCCCCGACAAACCTGACAAGCAACTAAGTCCCACCCCTTTACAGTAGAGATCCCTAGGTGTAAGAAAGCCTTTTACT
>NC_136489.1:169682057-169684557 GCF_053919585.1 Euprymna scolopes | reverse complement strand
GACGGGTGTTTTTCGTGAAAGTTTGGCGAGGGGGGACCAGGGATTGGAGTTCAGACGAGCACCTGCCATGAAAATAGACAAGTATTCATCCATGATGACATTTTACAGGTATTCTTGCTAAATTTCTTCGAAAGAATTGACGTAAACAATACTTCAACTAAATACGTATATTTCATGCAATAATGACTTTTGTTTCTTCTGACTTTTCCTAAACTAAACATAAAACATCGGTTAGGGTTAGTTTAACATTCTGTAAAAGTACCTTCCGTTTTTTTTTTTTTTTGTACTTCTGCAGAGAAGGTAAAAAACCGATAAAAACTGGATATATTTTTCGTGTTTTTATTCAATTTAACATGTTTATTCAGCTCGAAAAGCTGTTTACCGATGTGTTGGAAAATTCAAGATGGCGTCTCACACCCTCTTTAACACCGTAAGTTTGGGAAAAGGTGTTATAAATAAAAAAAACTATACAAAATACTATTAAAAACCCGCCGAATATATGTCAACCTATGTCACGGTAACATATATTGAGCGAGTTTTTAACAGTATTTTAACCGGTTTTTTTATTTATTACACCTTTTTCCAAACTTACCGTGTTAAAGAGAGAATCGGCCGCCATCTTGAATTTTCTAATACATCGGTAAACACTGTATGCTTTTCGAGCTGAATAAACATGTTAAATTGAATAAAAACACGAAAAATATATCCAGTTTGGTAGAAAAGTAACTTATCTTGCTTTTGATAACATTTATTTGTTATATATTTGATTTTTGGCAACTTATTCGAATCTATGTGTACAGTAATACAAACCCGAAATGAATTTAAGACCACGAGTGAAATGAGAAAATGAAGAAAATCACATTTACTGTGTGTGTTTACTGTTTATGTAAGTCAGCGGGTTTGGTTGCCATAACAACGTGACGGTAGTGAACGTGTGTGTGTGCGTGTGTGCGCGTGTGCTTGCTTGTACTACTACTAAGTTTGTAGGAGCATTTGATTTCGTGTAGTTTAGTTTCGTATATGAGTTTCGTATTTTTTTAATTTGTAAATAACAAGTTATTAAAAAATTAAACCCTTCCAAGATGGACAATAAATAAAGCCATAATATTTTATGGTAAAGGAAAGAGCGTAGAAACCATTGTTTTTTAGGAGATGTGATTATTGGATTAACCAATCAGAAATCGTCTGTGGCACACACATCTCTGTTTTTATAGATATATAGAAGAAGATAGATAGATATATATATATTATATATATATATACATATATATATTTATATATACATATATATATATATTTATATATACATATATATTTATACATATATTTATATATATATATATATTTATATATATATTTATGTATACATATATAAATATTATTATATATATTTATATATATATATTTATATATATATACATATATAAATATTTATATATATATATTTATATATACACTAGCATGGGTGCCCGGCGTTGCCCGGGTGTTTGGAGGTGTATGCTGAGCAAAAAAAAGGGGGTAATTTTTTAAACTTTGACCCCTATTATGACCCCTGAAAATTTATTGTTTTGGGCTCAAATCAAGTTATTAAGTTAGATTCATGTCCACGGAAGCTATATCTAAAATTTAAAGTGTGTAGACCCAAAATTGTCGGAGAAGTTTGGTAGAGTTCTCAAAGCTCAAATCGTTGAACTTTGACCCCTTAATCGCCAAATTTCTGGCTAAAAACCGATCACATAGATTTTTCCAAATCTCAGTACCCTGTATATCAAATTTCGAGTCTGTAGACTAAAAATTGACAGAGTTATTTCGTAGGGAAATGTACACAGACACACACACACACACACACACACACACACACTTTAACTTTTATAGATATATAGATTTAAAATTTGAGTCTGACAGAATGACAAAATTATATTGCAAACCGATATATTAAACAAACGAACTTCAAAGAGACAAATGAACACATAAGTAAAAACAATTTGTATTAGAAAACATTTATTATTCCACGTCTTTTTTTTACAGACCTGACGACTGAGGTTCGCTCTTAATAAAAATTGTTTTTTATAGTCTTAATTTTGACTTCCTTTTTCATAAAAAACTAAAAAAAAAATCAAGAAAGAAAAGAAATTTAATTTTATTTTTTCATTAATTTCTTTCTGTGCAAAGCAATTCTTTCAAACTTACTCTGTTTCCAAAATGTTTTTATTTTATTCCCCTCCCCCTTCATTCATTTTCCTCCGCATCCTGGCAAGATTACTGTACACATAGATTCGAAAAAATAGTCAAAAACAAATATATAAATAAATGTTATCAAAGGCAAGATAAGTTACTTTTCTACCTAACTGGATATCTTTTTTGTGTTTTTATTCAATGTAATATATTTATTCAGCTCGAAAAACATACAGTGTTTACCGATGTGTTGGAAAATTCAAGATGGCGTCTCACACCCTCTTTAACACCGTAAGTTTGGGAAAAGGTGTTATAAATAAAAAAC
>NC_136489.1:169594557-169677057 GCF_053919585.1 Euprymna scolopes | reverse complement strand
TGATCACCACTTATCAAGGCCCGGAAGCCACTCAGGGATAAGGGTTATTGCAACTACATCACGTTAGTGAGGAGATTTTATGAAGTGTTTAATTAGGGGGCGGTTCATTAGGAATTTGTTAACATTAGACTTGAAGACATCCAAGTTGTAGTCCGGAGGGAAGCAGGCAGACGGAACAGAGTTCCACAGGCGTGCAGTTCTAAGAAAGAAGCTTTGCTCATGAAATCCGCGTTTTGATTTAAGCACAGATATAGAGTGGGGGAAATTTTTCACAGTGGATTCAGCTAGACGGGTGTTTTTCGTGAAAGTTTGGCGAGGGGGGACCAGGGATTGGAGTTCAGACGAGCACCTGCCATGAAAATAGACAAGTATTCATCCATGATGACATTTTACAGGTATTCTTGCTAAATTTCTTCGAAAGAATTGACGTAAACAATACTTCAACTAAATACGTATATTTCATGCAATAATGACTTTTGTTTCTTCTGACTTTTCCTAAACTAAACATAAAACATCGGTTAGGGTTAGTTTAACATTCTGTAAAAGTACCTTCCGTTTTTTTTGTTTTTTTTTTGTACTTCTGCAGAGAAGGTAAAAAACCGATAAAAACTGGATATATTTTTCGTGTTTTTATTCAATTTAACATGTTTATTCAGCTCGAAAAGCTGTTTACCGATGTGTTGGAAAATTCAAGATGGCGTCTCACACCCTCTTTAACACCGTAAGTTTGGGAAAAGGTGTTATAAATAAAAAAAACTATACAAAATACTATTAAAAACCCGCCGAATATATGTCAACCTATGTCACGGTAACATATATTGAGCGAGTTTTTAACAGTATTTTAACCGGTTTTTTTATTTATTACACCTTTTTCCAAACTTACCGTGTTAAAGAGAGAATCGGCCGCCATCTTGAATTTTCTAATACATCGGTAAACACTGTATGCTTTTCGAGCTGAATAAACATGTTAAATTGAATAAAAACATGAAAAATATATCCAGTTTGGTAGAAAAGTAACTTATCTTGCTTTTGATAACATTTATTTGTTATATATTTGATTTTTGGCAACTTATTCGAATCTATGTGTACAGTAATACAAACCCGAAATGAATTTAAGACCACGAGTGAAATGAGAAAATGAAGAAAATCACATTTACTGTGTGTGTTTACTGTTTATGTAAGTCAGCGGGTTTGGTTGCCATAACAACGTGACGGTAGTGAACGTGTGTGTGTGCGTGTGTGCGCGTGTGCTTGCTTGTACTACTACTAAGTTTGTAGGAGCATTTGATTTCGTGTAGTTTAGTTTCGTATATGAGTTTCGTATTTTTTTAATTTGTAAATAACAAGTTATTAAAAAATTAAACCCTTCCAAGATGGACAATAAATAAAGCCATAATATTTTATGGTAAAGGAAAGAGCGTAGAAACCATTGTTTTTTAGGAGATGTGATTATTGGATTAACCAATCAGAAATCGTCTGTGGCACACACATCTCTGTTTTTATAGATATATAGATAGATATAGATAGATAGATAGAAGATAGATAGATAGATATACACACATATATACATATACACACACACACATATGAGAAAGAGAGAGAGATTCTATTAAAGATGGAGGATTTTTATAATTTATAAATTTTAAGATATAAATTTACAATGGGTTTAAATATTATTTAAAACGGTAGGAAGATTAAGGAAAAGCGAAGATTAAATATATATATATATATATATATATATATATATATATATATATATAGTGCATCACATAAGTGAGTACACCCCTCACATTTCTGCAGATATTTACGTATATCTCTTCATGTGACACCACTGACAAAATGACACTTTGACACAATAAAAGGTAGTCTGTGTGCAACTTATATAACATAGTTAATTTATTTCCCCCCCCCCTCAAAATAACTCAACTTATAACCATAAAAAGCTAAACTCTTGCCAACAAGAATGAGTACACTCCTTAGGGAAAGTTGTCAATATTAGCATACACCATGTCAACTTTCAATATCTTGTGTGGCCACCATCATTATCCAAGACTGCAGTTACTCTCCTGAACATGGAGATTACCAAAGCTTCACAGGATGTACATTGGAAATTGGAATACTCTTCTGCTCTTCCATGACAATGTCACGGAGTTGGCAGATATTTGAGACTTTGCTCACCACCACCTTCTGTTTGGAGATCCCCCAAAGATGTTCTATTAGGTTCAAGTCCGGAGACATGCTTGGCCAGTCCATCACTTTTACCCTTAGCCTCTTCAGTAAAGCAATGATAGTCTTGGAGGCATGTTTGGGGCCATTGTCATGCTGGAACATTGCTGTGCAACCCAGTTTCTGGAGGGAGGGTATCATGCTCTGCTGCAGTATTTCATAGTACATGTTGGAGTTCATATTTCTCTCTATGATTTGTAATTCTCTAATACTCGCAGCATTCATGTAGCCCCAGACCATGACATTCCCACCACCCTGCCTGACTATAGGTATAACACACTTATCTTTGTACTCCTAACCTGGTCGCTGCAACACATGCTTGAAGCCATTGGAACCAAACAAATTAATCATCTCATTAGACCATAGGACAAGGTTCCAGTAATCCATGTGCTTTGTTGACATGTCTTCAGCAAACTCTTCATGGCTTTCTTGTGCATCGTCTTCAGAAGAGGCTTCCTCCTGGAGTGACCACCATGCACACCAATTTGATGTAGAGTGTGACGTATGGTCCGAGCACTAACAAGCTGACCCCTTCCACCTCTTCAATTTCTGCAGCAATGCTGACAGAAGTCCTATGTAAAAAAAAAAAAACCATTTGGATGTGACGCTCAGCTTCTTTGGACAACCTATCTGAGACCTGTTCTGAGTGGATTCTGCCCTTTTAAAACGCTGGGTTATCTTAGCTACTGTTCTACAGCTCAGTTTTAGGGTGTTGACAATCTTCGTGAACCCTTGGCCATCTTCATGTAGCGCAACAATATGCTTTTTAAGATCCTCAGAGAGTTCTTTGCCATGTGGGAAGTGTCAGTGACCAGTATGAAAGATCCTCAGAGAGTTCTTTGCCATATGGTGCCATGTTGAGACTGTCAGTGAACAGTATGAGAGAGAGTATGAGAACTACACTACAAATTTGAACATACCTGTTCCCTATGGACCCATGAGCCTAGTAACACTAATGAGTCTCATGACATTTTGGTGGGAAAATAAAAAGCAGTACTCAATTTGGACATTGAGGGGTGTAGTTTCTTAGGGGTGTACTCATTTTTGTTGGAAGGAGTTTAGCTTTTAATAGTTACATTTTGAAGGGAAAATAAATTAACTTAGTTATATAAGCTGCACACAGACTACTTTCATTGTCATTTTGTCAGTGTTGTCCAATGAAGAGATATACTTAAATATCTGCAGAAACGTAAGAGGTATACTCACTTATGTGATGCACTATATATATATATATATATATATATATATATATATATATATATATATATATATATATAAATAAATAAATGACAATGTATCTATATTCAAAATTCCAAGATGTTGTCCATCTTACCATTTATTTCATGCTCAAAGAAACTTACCTAGTTGTAAAATACACATACCGAATATTTTGGTGTACAAGACAGACGGGTAAATTTACAGGTCCATTCTTCTTTTGTCAGGAGGCGGGGGGGGGGAAATCATGGCTTGTTTACTATCTTTCATCTCATTAAAACTTTCAGTCAATATTTATCTTTTAAAATCAATTAAACAAACTGATATTTTAACTTACTTTTTATAGACTTATGTTTTTTTTCTGTGAGTGTAGTAGAAAGAGCGGATGACAAGTTACAAGTACTTCTATGCTTAACAACTGCCGTATTTGTTTGTCTTTCTCTTCCATGTGGAATAGAAAATCAGTTGGCCTGAGAGTTTTCATGAAATGTGAATAAAATATTGTTGGAAGTGATGTTAAGGCATTTAAACTATTGAATAGAAAATCAGTGGGCCTGAGAGTTTTCATGAAATGTGAATAAAATATTGTTGGAAGTGATGTTAAGGCATTTAAACTATTGAATAGAAAATCAGTGGGCCTGAGAGTTTTCATGAAATGTGAATAAAATATTGTTGGAAGTGATGTTAAGGCATTTAAACTGTTGAATAGAAAGTCAGTTGGCCTGAGAGTTTTCATGAAATGTGAATAAAATATTGTTGGAAGTGATGTTAAGGCATTTAAACTGTTGAATAGAAAGTCAGTTGGCCTGAGAGTTTTCATGAAATGTGAATAAAATATTGTTGGAAGTGATGTTAAGGCATTTAAACTGTTGAATAGAAAATCAGTTGGCCTGAGAGTTTTCATGAAATGTGAATAAAATATTGTTGGAAGTGATGTTAAGGCATTTAAACTGTTGAATAGAAAATCAGTTGGCCTGAGAGTTTTCATGAAATGTGAATAAAATATTGTTGGAAGTGATGTTAAGGCATTTAAACTGTTGAATAGAAAATCAGTTGGCCTGAGAGTTTTCATGAAATGTGAATAAAATATTGTTGGAAGTGATGTTAAGGCATTTAAACTGTTGAATAGAAAATCAGTTGGCCTGAGAGTTTTCATGAAATGTGAATAAAATATTGTTGGAAGTGATGTTAAGGCAATTTAAACTGTTGAATAGAAAATCAGTTGGCCTGAGAGTTTTCATGAAATGTGAATAAAATATTGTTGGAAGTGATGTTAAGGCATTTAAACTATTGAATAGAAAATCAGTTGGCCTGAGAGTTTTCATGAAATGTGAATAAAATATTGTTGGAAGTGATGTTAAGGCATTTAAACTATTGAATAGAAAATCAGTTGGCCTGAGAGTTTTCATGAAATGTGAATAAAATATTGTTGGAAGTGATGTTAAGGCATTTAAACTATTGAATAGAAAATCAGTGGGCCTGAGAGTTTTCATGAAATGTGAATAAAATATTGTTGGAAGTGATGTTAAGGCATTTAAACTATTGAATAGAAAATCAGTTGGCCTGAGAGTTTTCATGAAATGTGAATAAAATATTGTTGGAAGTGATGTTAAGGCATTTAAACTATTGAATAGAAAATCAGTTGGCCTGAGAGTTTTCATGAAATGTGAATAAAATATTGTTGGAAGTGATGTTAAGGCATTTAAACTATTTGAATAGAAAATCAGTGGGCCCTGAGAGTTTTCATGAAATGTGAATAAAATATTGTTGGAAGTGATGTTAAGGCATTTAAACTGTTGAATAGAAAGTCAGTTGGCCTGAGAGTTTTCATGAAATGTGAATAAAATATTGTTGGAAGTGATGTTAAGGCATTTAAACTGTTGAATAGAAAGTCAGTTGGCCTGAGAGTTTTCATGAAATGTGAATAAAATATTGTTGGAAGTGATGTTAAGGCATTTAAACTGTTGAATAGAAAATCAGTTGGCCTGAGAGTTTTCATGAAATGTGAATAAAATATTGTTGGAAGTGATGTTAAGGCATTTAAACTGTTGAATAGAAAATCAGTTGGCCTGAGAGTTTTCATGAAATGTGAATAAAATATTGTTGGAAGTGATGTTAAGGCATTTAAACTGTTGAATAGAAAATCAGTTGGCCTGAGAGTTTTCATGAAATGTGAATAAAATATTGTTGGAAGTGATGTTAAGGCATTTAAACTGTTGAATAGAAAATCAGTTGGCCTGAGAGTTTTCATGAAATGTGAATAAAATATTGTTGGAAGTGATGTTAAGGCATTTAAACTATTGAATAGAAAATCAGTTGGCCTGAGAGTTTTCATGAAATGTGAATAAAATATTGTTGGAAGTGATGTTAAGGCATTTAAACTATTGAATAGAAAATCAGTGGGCCTGAGAGTTTTCATGAAATGTGAATAAAATATTGTTGGAAGTGATGTTAAGGCATTTAAACTGTTGAATAGAAAGTCAGTTGGCCTGAGAGTTTTCATGAAATGTGAATAAAATATTGTTGGAAGTGATGTTAAGGCATTTAAACTGTTGAATAGAAAAGTCAGTTGGCCTGAGAGTTTTCATGAAATGTGAATAAAATATTGTTGGAAGTGATGTTAAGGCATTTAAACTGTTGAATAGAAATCAGTTGGCCTGAGAGTTTTCATGAAATGTGAATAAAATATTGTTGGAAGTGATGTTAAGGCATTTAAACTGTTGAATAGAAAATCAGTTGGCCTGAGAGTTTTCATGAAATGTGAATAAAATATTGTTGGAAGTGATGTTAAGGCATTTAAACTGTTGAATAGAAAATCGGTTGGCCTGAGAGTTTTCATGAAATGTGAATAAAATATTGTTGGAAGTGATGTTAAGGCATTTAAACTGTTGAATAGAAAATCGGTTGGCCTGAGAGTTTTCATGAAATGTGAATAAAATATTGTTGGAAGTGATGTTAAGGCATTTAAACTGTTGAATAGAAAATCGGTTGACCTGAGAGTTTTCATGAAATGTGAATAAAATATTGTTGGAAGTGATGTTAAGGCATTTAAACTGTTGAATAGGAAATCGGTTGGCCTGAGAGTCTTCATGAAATGTGAATAAAATATTGTTGGAAGTGATGTTAAGGCATTTAAACTGTTGAATAGAAAATCGGTGATCCTGAGAGTTTTCATGAAATTGTGAATAAAATATTGTTGGAAGTGATGTTAAGGCATTTAAACTGTTGAATAGAAAATCGGTTGGCCTGAGAGTTTTCATGAAATGTGAATAAAATATTGTTGGAAGTGATGTTAAGGCATTTAAACTGTTGAATAGAAAATCGGTTGGCCTGAGAGTCTTCATGAAATGTGAATAAAATATTGTTGGAAGTGATGTGAAGGCAATTAAACTGTTGAATAGAAAATCAGTTGGCCTGAGAGTCTTCATGAAATGTGAATAAAATATTGTTGGAAGTGATGTTAAGGCATTTAAACTGTTGAATAGAAAATCAGTTGGCCTGAGAGTTTTCATGAAATGTGAATAAAATATTGCTGGAAGTGATGTGAAGGCATTTAAACTGTTGAATAGAAAATCAGTTGGCCTGAGAGTCTTCATGAAATGTGAATAAAATATTGTTGGAAGTGATGTGAAGGCATTTAAACTGTTGAATAAAAAATCAGTTGGCCTGAGAGTTTTCATGAAATGTGAATAAAATATTGTTGGAAGTGATGTTAAGGCATTTAAACTGTTGAATAGAAAATCGGTTGGCCTGAGAGTTTTCATGAAATGTGAATAAAATATTGTTGGAAGTGATGTTAAGGCATTTAAACTGTTGAATAGAAAATCGGTTGGCCTGAGAGTTTTCATGAAATGTGAATAAAATATTGTTGGAAGTGATGTTAAGGCATTTAAACTGTTGAATAGAAAATCGGTTGGCCTGAGAGTTTTCATGAAATGTGAATAAAATATTGTTGGAAGTGATGTTAAGGCATTTAAACTGTTGAATAGAAAATCAGTTGGCCTGAGAGTCTTCATGAAATGTGAATAAAATATTGTTGGAACTGATGTGAAGGCAATTAAACTGTTGAATAGAAAATCAGTGGGCCTGAGAGTTTTCATGAAATGTGAATAAAATATTGTTGGAAGTGATGTTAAGGCATTTAAACTGTTGAATAGAAAGTCAGTTGGCCTGAGAGTTTTCATGAAATGTGAATAAAATATTGTTGGAAGTGATGTTAAGGCATTTAAAACTGTTGAATAGAAAATCAGTTGGCCTGAGAGTTTTCATGAAATGTGAATAAAATATTGTTGGAAGTGATGTTAAGGCATTTAAACTGTTGAATAGAAAATCAGTTGGCCTGAGAGTTTTCATGAAATGTGAATAAAATATTGTTGGAAGTGATGTTAAGGCATTTAAACTGTTGAATAGAAAATCAGTTGGCCTGAGAGTTTTCATGAAATGTGAATAAAATATTGTTGGAAGTGATGTTAAGGCATTTAAACTGTTGAATAGAAAATCAGTTGGCCTGAGAGTTTTCATGAAATGTGAATAAAATATTGTTGGAAGTGATGTTAAGGCATTTAAACTATTGAATAGAAAATCAGTTGGCCTGAGAGTTTTCATGAAATGTGAATAAAATATTGTTGGAAGTGATGTTAAGGCATTTAAACTATTGAATAGAAAATCAGTGGGCCTGAGAGTTTTCATGAAATGTGAATAAAATATTGTTGGAAGTGATGTTAAGGCATTTAAACTATTGAATAGAAAATCAGTGGGCCTGAGAGTTTTCATGAAATGTGAATAAAATATTGTTGGAAGTGATGTTAAGGCATTTAAACTATTGAATAGAAAATCAGTTGGCCTGAGAGTTTTCATGAAATGTGAATAAAATATTGTTGGAAGTGATGTTAAGGCATTTAAACTATTGAATAGAAAATCAGTTGGCCTGAGAGTTTTCATGAAATGTGAATAAAATATTGTTGGAAGTGATGTTAAGGCATTTAAACTATTGAATAGAAAATCAGTGGGCCTGAGAGTTTTCATGAAATGTGAATAAAATATTGTTGGAAGTGATGTTAAGGCATTTAAACTGTTGAATAGAAAGTCAGTTGGCCTGAGAGTTTTCATGAAATGTGAATAAAATATTGTTGGAAGTGATGTTAAGGCATTTAAACTGTTGAATAGAAAGTCAGTTGGCCTGAGAGTTTTCATGAAATGTGAATAAAATATTGTTGGAAGTGATGTTAAGGCATTTAAACTGTTGAATAGAAAATCAGTTGGCCTGAGAGTTTTCATGAAATGTGAATAAAATATTGTTGGAAGTGATGTTAAGGCATTTAAACTGTTGAATAGAAAATCAGTTGGCCTGAGAGTTTTCATGAAATGTGAATAAAATATTGTTGGAAGTGATGTTAAGGCATTTAAACTGTTGAATAGAAAATCAGTTGGCCTGAGAGTTTTCATGAAATGTGAATAAAATATTGTTGGAAGTGATGTTAAGGCATTTAAACTGTTGAATAGAAAATCAGTTGGCCTGAGAGTTTTCATGAAATGTGAATAAAATATTGTTGGAAGTGATGTTAAGGCATTTAAACTATTGAATAGAAAATCAGTTGGCCTGAGAGTTTTCATGAAATGTGAATAAAATATTGTTGGAAGTGATGTTAAGGCATTTAAACTATTGAATAGAAAATCAGTGGGCCTGAGAGTTTTCATGAAATGTGAATAAAATATTGTTGGAAGTGATGTTAAGGCATTTAAACTGTTGAATAGAAAGTCAGTTGGCCTGAGAGTCTTCATGAAATGTGAATAAAATATTGTTGGAAGTGATGTTAAGGCATTTAAACTGTTGAATAGAAAATCAGTTGGCCTGAGAGTTTTCATGAAATGTGAATAAAATATTGTTGGAAGTGATGTTAAGGCATTTAAACTGTTGAATAGAAAATCGGTTGGCCTGAGAGTTTTCATGAAATGTGAATAAAATATTGTTGGAAGTGATGTTAAGGCATTTAAACTGTTGAATAGAAAATCGGTTGGCCTGAGAGTTTTCATGAAATGTGAATAAAATATTGTTGGAAGTGATGTTAAGGCATTTAAACTGTTGAATAGAAAATCGGTTGGCCTGAGAGTTTTCATGAAATGTGAATAAAATATTGTTGGAAGTGATGTTAAGGCATTTAAACTGTTGAATAGAAAATCAGTTGGCCTGAGAGTCTTCATGAAATGTGAATAAAATATTGTTGGAACTGATGTGAAGGCAATTAAACTGTTGAATAGAAAATCAGTGGGCCTGAGAGTTTTCATGAAATGTGAATAAAATATTGTTGGAAGTGATGTTAAGGCATTTAAACTGTTGAATAGAAAGTCAGTTGGCCTGAGAGTTTTCATGAAATGTGAATAAAATATTGTTGGAAGTGATGTTAAGGCATTTAAACTGTTGAATAGAAAATCAGTTGGCCTGAGAGTTTTCATGAAATGTGAATAAAATATTGTTGGAAGTGATGTTAAGGCATTTAAACTGTTGAATAGAAAATCAGTTGGCCTGAGAGTTTTCATGAAATGTGAATAAAATATTGTTGGAAGTGATGTTAAGGCATTTAAACTGTTGAATAGAAAATCAGTTGGCCTGAGAGTTTTCATGAAATGTGAATAAAATATTGTTGGAAGTGATGTTAAGGCATTTAAACTGTTGAATAGAAAATCAGTTGGCCTGAGAGTTTTCATGAAATGTGAATAAAATATTGTTGGAAGTGATGTTAAGGCATTTAAACTATTGAATAGAAAATCAGTTGGCCTGAGAGTTTTCATGAAATGTGAATAAAATATTGTTGGAAGTGATGTTAAGGCATTTAAACTATTGAATAGAAAATCAGTGGGCCTGAGAGTTTTCATGAAATGTGAATAAAATATTGTTGGAAGTGATGTTAAGGCATTTAAACTATTGAATAGAAAATCAGTGGGCCTGAGAGTTTTCATGAAATGTGAATAAAATATTGTTGGAAGTGATGTTAAGGCATTTAAACTATTGAATAGAAAATCAGTTGGCCTGAGAGTTTTCATGAAATGTGAATAAAATATTGTTGGAAGTGATGTTAAGGCATTTAAACTATTGAATAGAAAATCAGTTGGCCTGAGAGTTTTCATGAAATGTGAATAAAATATTGTTGGAAGTGATGTTAAGGCATTTAAACTATTGAATAGAAAATCAGTGGGCCTGAGAGTTTTCATGAAATGTGAATAAAATATTGTTGGAAGTGATGTTAAGGCATTTAAACTGTTGAATAGAAAGTCAGTTGGCCTGAGAGTTTTCATGAAATGTGAATAAAATATTGTTGGAAGTGATGTTAAGGCATTTAAACTGTTGAATAGAAAGTCAGTTGGCCTGAGAGTCTTCATGAAATGTGAATAAAATATTGTTGAAAGTGATGTGAAGGCATTTAAACTGTTGAATAGAAAATCAGTTGGCCTGAGAGTCTTCATGAAATGTGAATAAAATATTGTTGGAAGTGATGTTAAGGCATTTAAACTGTTGAATAGAAAATCGGTTGGCCTGAGAGTTTTCATGAAATGTGAATAAAATATTGTTGGAAGTGATGTTAAGGCATTTAAACTGTTGAATAGAAAATCGGTTGGCCTGAGAGTTTTCATGAAATGTGAATAAAATATTGTTGGAAGTGATGTTAAGGCATTTAAACTGTTGAATAGAAAATCGGTTGGCCTGAGAGTTTTCATGAAATGTGAATAAAATATTGTTGGAAGTGATGTGAAGGCAATTAAACTGTTGAATAGAAAATCAGTTGGCCTGAGAGTCTTCATGAAATGTGAATAAAATATTGTTGGAAGTGATGTTAAGGCATTTAAACTGTTGAATAGAAAATCAGTTGGCCTGAGAGTTTTCATGAAATGGGAATAAAATATTGTTGGAAGTGATGTGAAGGCATTTAAACTGTTGAATAGAAAATCAGTTGGCCTGAGAGTCTTCATGAAATGTGAATAAAATATTGTTGGAAGTGATGTGAAGGCATTTAAACTGTTGAATAAAAAATCAGTTGGCCTGAGAGTCTTCATGAAATGTGAATAAAATATTGTTGGAAGTGATGTTAAGGCATTTAAACTGTTGAATAGAAAATCGGTTGGCCTGAGAGTTTTCATGAAATGTGAATAAAATATTGTTGGAAGTGATGTTAAGGCATTTAAACTGTTGAATAGAAAATCGGTTGGCCTGAGAGTTTTCATGAAATGTGAATAAAATATTGTTGGAAGTGATGTTAAGGCATTTAAACTGTTGAATAGAAAATCGGTTGGCCTGAGAGTTTTCATGAAATGTGAATAAAATATTGTTGGAAGTGATGTTAAGGCATTTAAACTGTTGAATAGAAAATCAGTTGGCCTGAGAGTCTTCATGAAATGTGAATAAAATATTGTTGGAACTGATGTGAAGGCAATTAAACTGTTGAATAGAAAATCAGTTGGCCTGAGAGTCTTCATGAAATGTGAATAAAATATTGTTGGAAGTGATGTGAAGGCATTTAAACTGTTGAATAGAAAATCAGTTGGCCTGAGAGTCTTCATGAAATGTGAATAAAATATTGTTGGAAGTGATGTGAAGGCATTTAAACTGTTGAATAGAAAATCAGTTGGCCTGAGAGTCTTCATGAAATGTGAATAAAATATTGTTGGAAGTGATGTGAAGGCAATTAAACTGTTGAATAGAAAATCAGTTGGCCTGAGAGTCTTCATGAAATGTGAATAAAATATTGTTGGAAGTGATGTTAAGGCATTTAAACTGTTGAATAGAAAATCAGTTGGCCTGAGAGTCTTCATGAAATGTGAATAAAATATTGTTGGAAGTGATGTGAAGGCAATTAAACTGTTGAATAGAAAATCAGTTGGCCTGAGAGTCTTCATGAAATGTGAATAAAATATTGTTGGAAGTGATGTTAAGGCATTTAAACTGTTGAATAGAAAATCAGTTGGCCTGAGAGTCTTCATGAAATGTGAATAAAATATTGTTGGAAGTGATGTGAAGGCAATTAAACTGTTGAATAGAAAATCAGTTGGCCTGAGAGTCTTCATGAAATGTGAATAAAATATTGTTGGAAGTGATGTGAAGGCAATTAAACTGTTGAATAGAAAATCAGTTGGCCTGAGAGTCTTCATGAAATGTGAATAAAATATTGTTGGAAGTGATGTGAAGGCAATTAAACTGTTGAATAGAAAATCAGTTGGCCTGAGAGTCTTCATGAAATGTGAATAAAATATTGTTGGAAGTGATGTGAAGGCATTTAAACTGTTGAATAAAAAATCAGTTGGCCTGAGAGTCTTCATGAAATGTGAATAAAATATTGTTGGAAGTGATGTTAAGGCATTAAAACTGTTGAATAGAAAATCGATTGGCCTGAGAGTTATGAAACCTCATAAGAGCTAAGTTGAAAAGCTCTTGTTTTTAGCTGGGAAATTGATTAATGGAACTAAAGTATGCAACCTGCATCATGAAGCTTGAATCAAAGAACTCGACTAAACAAGTGTAAAACGATTTATGAATAAATTATTGTTTCGTTATATAAAAATGTCCCAGAGTTTTTCCTTGTTTCTCGCTTGCCGGCCTGAATGAAAATGCAGTTTGTTTCAGGTATGCCCTGACGCCAGATGATGAAGGAGACAGACTGGGTCCAGCACGAAGCCAGAGTGACGGCCGAAATTAACGATGTTGCCACACGGACTTAGGGTCATGCACATTTCGCGTGCCCTGAGCAGCAGAAGGATATTTTCCAGTGACCAGTGAGAGTCTGGTCACCCTTGAGGGGTCCACCACTAGACAAGTAAGAATGTAGCCCTGCTGGGTTGCATCTATGGTCCTGTGAGCTGGGAGCGACGAACACGGCCAGAAGTACATCACAAGTATGCTCCAGTGAACCAGGATAGCGACGGATGCGGCCTGGTCCTCGGATGAGAGAGGGGTAGGGTTATATTATACATGGAAGTAAAAAAAAAAAAAAAAAAAAAAAAAAAAAAAAAAAATGGAAAAAAATAAAGAAAGACAATTAAACTGGCAAAATCAACTGGGATTATTTGTTTTTGTGAAGCAGAAGATATCAAGTAGAAAATACACTGGGGCTTCTATATCGTGATTAGGCCCAATGTTTCAAATTCAAAGACAGATATCAGGAATCAGCAAACAAAATACTCAAAGATATGTAAACTTGATTATTGATTTGCATTGGATTAGTTTTTTTTTTTCATTACTTTTCATGGTTCCAATAATAGTTCGTACACTCATGCTTGTCAAACAATTTCCTTCCATTACATGTAAACAGTCACAAAAATGGATTCAAAATTTTGAGGACATCAGGGACTTACCAATCCAATAACTTTCAAAAGATGCCCTCAGATACCTTCAGACTCAAGTCCCGAAAGCTTTTCTACAACTCAAAAAGCAAAAATTTCTACCCAGTTGAGACATGAAAGCAGGAATGGAGAAACAATACTTCCAAAGGAGAGGACATTGTTGAAGACCCAACTTTGTGCCTCCCAGGTTTTGCTACAAATAGTACGAAGCAGTGAGTAGCTGCAAGCTGTATCAGAACAAGACATTGCAGGACTGCAGTAAACAAACACAGGTAGCGACAAATAGACTCCCCAATCTGTTCAAAGTGCAAGGAAGCTCACCAGGACACAGACCACCTGATCCTAAACTGTCGAGTCACCTGACTGGAAAAAGGCTACGCGACAGTTCATTTATCTGAAGACAATTTCTGAGAGTGGTTTGAAAAAAAAAAGTGGTATAGAGTTCTAACCCATACGATACAACGGGTCACAAATAAATATCAGTAAAAAAATAGAAACTAACAAAATCATTTCAATATTTCCTTTTTTTACAGGGAACGATTGCTTTCCTATACGAATTTAATGAATACCCATAACCAAAAACAGTTATTGTTAAGTCTACATATATAACTGATAATAGAAGTATTGGTCTGTGTGTGTAGGGGAGGGGCATGATAAAAGCGACTACTTCTCAGTGAAATATTAAAAAAAAAAATGATCATGCAGGAAAATACCCGAGTTTGGTTAAGATTGAAGATAATGAACTTCAACAAACAATCTACATAATATAAAACAAACTTTTCTTTTTAACCAAACTTATCCTTCAACTAAGTTTCATTTCAAGCTTACAGAGGCAACAAAAATGCTTCCTTAAACAATGTTTTCTGCACATCTTTTTATCGTAAGAAAAGGATTTAATAGAATATTTTAGGTTGCACTGGCAAAGGAGATAATAAAATCTCAACAAATAATTTCTTTTTAGAAAACGACCCCAGACCTTTTGACATCTGGAAACATAGTTCAGTGGTAGAGCATTCGACTGCAGATCGAATGATCCCCTGTTCAAGCTCAGGTGTACCTCACCATTTTATTTTAATTTTTTCTTATTAATAAATTCAATTTACGATAAAAGAGATACCATTTAAAATTGTTGCAAATCATTTGTTTGCATATTTTAAAACTAAACATTAATAAAAAGTGACTTTTCCAGGGCATTCATCGTCAAGCCCAAATATCAGCTGACGTGATATTGTAAACAAAAACAGACAGAATTTGATGAATGAGATTATCATTTTTAATTATTTTATTTTTTTGTTTGCGAATTAGTCAACCAAGCAAATTATTCCTTGTAATATATAATCTATATCTATAATATAAATCTCACCTGTCTGTTTAAATGTATGTATGTATGGCTGCCTAAAACTTCGACAGAGGCGACGGATTTTCAAGATGAAAAAAAAAGATGATGAAAAAAAAAAAAAGATTGCTAAAATATTGAAAAGGTCTAAAAGCGTTGTTTTTCAGGTTATTGAAAATAGGAAAAAAAAAAAAAAAAAGGTTTGTTATTGACTGAAAAGAAAAAAAATAATTCCCAATTTTAACCGTAATAATCATTGTCAACATACTCCGCAAATGCTTAAAAAAAAAAAAAAAAAAAAAAAAAAAAAAAATTGAGGGGGTGGTAGTGTCAGTAGGTTGGGTGGTTGTTTTACGGCATATCAACCCTTTTCAAGTTATTTAATGCCGAATCCAGTGATTTTGGAGAAAAAGTTTTTAATAGAACATGTTTTTTTTTTTCAAGTCAGTTTCTATTTAACCCATAATTGGAATCCTAACAGGTACTACAACTCCGCGTCAGAGTGAACCTGGGAGCAGTGGCAATTATGGGGTGGCTTCACACTCGCCAAAGCCCGCAAGCTGGGGCTTCACCATTGGATATAGTTTAAGGTCATATCCAGGACCGTGTCAGTAGGAGAGAAATAGACTTGTTTATCACGTGTGTGTGTACAAACCTGGCAGCTAATGAATACAATGTATGATACAGGTCTTTATGTCTCTATAAGTACTGATCTCCACAAAATTTGAATGAGATTTTCTTAATAATCATAGTAGAAAAACCTATAAAAGGCGTCATTCTAAAGAAAATTGTGGAAGTGGATCTAATGTACAAACTTACCCTCCACCAAAAAACAAAAAAGTTAACGTGTGTGCAATTTTGAGAATCAATCCCGAAAAGAAATTTAAATAAAATACTCCACTGAATTTAATTCCCTAATTATTCAAATTAACGTAAAAAAAATAAATAAATAAATAAATAAATAAAAAAGGTATTTGCTTGTTTGGTTATTGGCCTTTTGGTCAAGATCAAAGTGTAGTATCTGTTCTTCAGATGCTGCACTTCCATTTTTTGTTCTCTTTCGGTGGAGGAGAAATCCTTCACGACTGAGACAATTTTTATTTTTGTACCTTTTCTCCACGTTAAAAAACGACCCTGGTGTCTAACTCTGTCCCGTGGGGAGGCAAAGTAAATAGGTACATTAAAATTTATGGAAATGCCTAAATATTTAGATATGGCTACATTTCCATACTTTGAAATATCTTACAATCTGCCATAGCAGTGTCGTCCACGTGTTTACGAAATTTGAAATTCAGATACTTATATTCTAATATTTTTGCATATTATTATAGCAAATCATCATATGAAAACAATCCAGTAAAAACAGTTGCAAAATGCTACGGGTGTAATGGCTCGGATCACATACATAAGCAAACAAGATGTCCAGTATTTGGGAAAAGAATATAGCTACTACAGAGTAACAAATCACTTTGAAAAAAAAAAAAAAAAAAACATGCTTAAAAACATTGACTATTGTGGTCATATCCAGGCTGATAGACCAACCTCTAGTCTATCCCTTTTAGAGTATAAAAACATTCTCTAATCTAATAAATCAGGTACTGTCTACCAAACTCCAGCCCCATCACCACAATGTTGAATCCATGGTCTTCGTCCACTAGTACTTTCATGAAAATGTGCCCCGATGAACTTCCTGTACTTTGACACCTGACGACAAACTATCCTTTCACTGTAGAGGTCCCTCAGATGCCAGAAAACATACTCTTGCCTTTGAAATTCCCTCCTTGCTCTCCAACTATACCAATATGCAGAAATTTAAATGTAATGTGAACAAACGTCTTGCTGCCCAACTCAGAATACTCCCTATAAACCTGACTCCTAATGTCTCAGTTACAATGTGCCTAATCTATAAATATAAAAGCGAAAATGTGTGTATGTGTGCCTGCTAAAAACTTTCGACAGACACGACGAAAATTCACAAACTCGGTATCATATTGAAGCCCCATCCTTTGCTCGAAAAATATCAAAAAATTGGCCAAAAACATTAAATTTTTTTCACCCCGAAATCGACAATTTTTGACAGGGTGTCAACAAAAACGGTCCTCTTGTGACGACGTCATGACCTGATTTACTTTAAATAGTTGAAAAAAAAATGACTAAATTTCATGTAGGTCATGTTAGCTCAGTTGGTTAGCGCGTTGGTTCGTTATCTAAACGTTTTGGGTTCGAATCGTGGTGTGAGATATCTTTTTTTTTTTTTTCAATTTTTTAAATTTAAATATTGAACCAGTGTTATTTAAGCCATTTTTCACGTAACGTTCGTTTTTCTGTTTTTTTTTTTTTTTTTTTTTTTTACTTCGCTTATCCACCCCCGACCACACACCCGGGTACCCACAGATTTTTAAAAAATTTTAATATCGAAACAGGCTTATTTAAGCCATTTTTCACGTGTTCGTTTTTCTGTTTTTTTTTTTGTTTTTTTTCGATTTTTACATTTAACATTGTTCGTTTGCCTTACGTTAGTTTTTTTTTTTTTCGATGTTTTGATTTAAACCTTCGCCACTTCCGGTTTGGCAATCCATTGCAACAGCAAAGACATCACATTTTTTTTCACGTTATTTTCCTCCTTCACAGTACGGGTTCGAGTCTGCCTGTCTATTACCACACTTTTTTTTTTTTTTTTTTTTTTGATCACCACACCTCCAAACATGCGGGAGATGCCGGGCATCCAGGCTAGTTTGGGGGGGGGAGAAAAAAAGTTACTAAGAGATTTTGGATATTTGTTGAAGAATACAACTTATACCCGTTATGTAAAGCCGATAGTAGCAAGGAAAAAAAAGACAAATAAATATACTGTGACCTCGTGACCTTTCAATTATAACAGCATCAATATTTATTGCGGTGATGCGACACTCTCCAGTTATTTGTTTCTGCAACAATAGAAAATTTCCAACTGCTGAAGTGATGAATATTTTGATATATTCTCTTGATGCATTGGTTCATCTGTGTTTCAAGCTGACCCAAACTGCTCAGTGTTTTTTTTTTAATCAGCTCCAAATGGTCTTTTTATTTCCAGGTTGACCATCTTGTCTAAATTAAAAATAAAACATGCGAAAGGCCCCAGAACTTTGAAGAGTTGAATCTTTTTCATATCCGTTCAAACATATTTGCAATGCAAAACAAAAACTGACCCAACATTTTACGTTAGGTCTGAACTATTTTATTTAATGTTGTGGAAATTTAGTTGGAAATTACTTATTGAATTAAAAGTATGCTTTAATGATCCCATGGCCAGATGAGACGCCATTGCCATTGTTTTTATAAGTATCATGTTTGTCAAGCACTGCAGTAGTTGGAATGTTCTATAGCCTCTGCCGTTTCAAACTTTTATAAATGCTTTAATAGAAAGCTTCTATTGCTTTGAGAACGTTATCAAATTTAAGAATATCCTTTAACAACCACCTCCCCATCAAGTCATTACAGAGACAAGTGAAGTTTTTTTTTGTTTTTTTTTGTTTTTTTGCACAATTTTATTATGAAAATAGAAAAATAAAAAAATTCTTTTCATCTTTGGACTTTCAGATGACAAAAATAAAAAAAATACAAAATGTCTACACATGATTGATATTTTGAACTTTGGTTCCATGAAAATCATTTTGAAAAAAAAAAAAAAAAAAGATTTAAATTATTTACAATAAAATCGAGAATAATAATTATATCTCGTGAAGTTAAAAACATTTGGAAAAAAAAAAGACATTTTGATAATTATGATCTGAAGATAGAATATTTGTCTTTTATGCGTTTAAATAAAAATTCTGAAAAAAAAAAAAAAAAAAAAAAAAAAATGCGAATACAATGAGCTCTTCCCGAGATAAGAAGCATGTTACCAAATGAGAGTATTGACAAATTATGAACAAAATGTACATACTTATATTTCTTGATTCAATATTTCACTTCAGTTATGAAACTTTGTCAAGAATAGCATTTTATTGTACAAAGTCAGATGAAATATACAAAAGCTTGGAGAAAAATCTTTAAGATGGATGCGTGAATGGGAGAATGTTTTTCTTGGAGGATGGAGGTGGGTTGTAGATAAAAGGTATGTGAAAGATGAAAGATTTAATGCATAGATGATAGAGGTGCATATAGGCAGCTGGATACAAAAAAAGAGTAAGATAGAATGATATGTTGAATGGTGGACCAGAAGGGAAGAAAAAAAGTTGAAGTGATGATGCAGACTTTTTTTTTTTTTTTTTTTTTTTTTTTTAAATACAAAATGGAAATTTATATTTTTGTTTTTATTATATTTTTAGCTACAAATGCTGCTATTTGAAATAATCCCTGTCTTTGGTTGATGTGATATTTTAGAATATAGTTTAGTCTCATAATATATATATATATGTAATGCTTTCTCAAAATCTTTAAATGCTGCTTTGATCATTATAATTCAAGAAAATAAAAATGATTTTAAATGAACAGATTGAATAATTACAAAATGGTTTTAAAACAGATTATTTGGGCATCACACACAATATAAAATTGCCCAAATTTAGACACTCAAATATTTTTTCTTCATTTTTTTTTTCAAATCCAAAATCTTGGAAAATTAATGCTTACTATAACAAAATACAAAAAAAGTTAGCATCACTAATTTTTCAAAAGTAACCAATAGGTTTCCACATGGTAACATCACCACAGAAAAGATTAAAAAAAAAAATTGTTTGAAGAATTTAAACAAAGAATAAATTTTGTAAACTTCTTTGATTGTAAACATTTCAGATCATTTAATAAGTAACTGAAAGAAATACTAGAAACACCAGAATTTGTAAAAATCATTAATGGGGGCTCACATGAAGAGCATAGCATCTCCAAAAAATTCTTCACAACTATAAAACAAACATTGAAAATCAAATCAGTGAACAGAGATTAAAAGTGGCAACAAGGCCAACATTTTTCTTATAGTAGAAAATGTAATTATTCTAGAAAGCTTAATTTTTACATAAAATAATGTAAAGTGAATGATTGAATACAGTTTTTAATCAAAATATTTATAAACTTCTGATAAATTTGATTCATAAAATTTTATCAGTATACACCCAATCAATTAAATATGAAGCAGAAACAGAAATATTGTTAATATCATGGTTGCCAGTAAAGACTAAGAAAACATCAGTTTCTTCTTGCACCCTCCCTCCAATTTTTTATTTCCTTTACAAATTTAACTGATTATTAGGCATATTCTTACGACGTGCAGCCCAGGAAATGAATTTATCAAAAGTTTATAAATATTTTTTAAATTATGTATTGTCCTCAGGTTGTGACAATGGCAAACCTCTGGAAAACTATGATTTGAGAAATTTTAAATGCTTGCAGATTGCTGGACAATTTAACTAAAAGAGAATAATATATATATATATATATATATATATATATATATATAAATATGCAAATAAAAATATCACCAACTTGAGCACTTTTCCTGCCTAGTAATAATGAGATGTTCTTAAGAGCACCAACTTGAGGTAAATATTTGAAATAATTTTTTTTTTTTTTTTTTTTTTAAAACAAATTTTGATCTTTTTACAAAACGTTTAGAAATTATACCATGCCAGATTCAAGCACTGTTAGAAAGAGTTAAAGGGGAATAACTCTAGGGGAATGACACTTAAATTGGTTATAGTTCTTATACTGTTTATAAGCAAGTTATATTTACTTTTACGTTATGATGAACAATTACATCAGACACAAAATGTCTCACACTTATTTTACCATTTTCAATTTGGAAAAAATGCATATACATAACTAGTGTAAGAACCATGCAAATATGCAGGATATATAAAGGTTCTGTTTTTATCAGTTGTTGAGAATAATTAACTAGAATTGAAGTAACAACAGAAAGGATTTTAAAGAGACGTGTCAAACATGTCAATTAATAACTGACATTAATAGTAATCATATTTCATAAAAAAAAGTTTTGGTAAGGTTAGAGTTATCTCCCTTACATATTTGGACAGAGCTTACTTCCCTTTGCATGTGATTGAACACACATCTGCCGTCACCCTTGTTACTGATCAAAAGACACACCTGTTGAATAAATTTCTTGCTTCAATCCATTTCCAACAATTTGTTTATTATTTTAGTTTCTTCTATGATAAACGCAAACTCTTGTCAGTCCATTTTTGTTCTTTAACAGTTATTTCAATACCAAAATTTGTCAAAATGTGTATCTTTATATATGCTTAAATTTGTAGGGTTATCTCTTGGTAGTCATAAGGTATAACCGACTATACATGTACTTTTACCAAAATTGCAAATGGTTGCTTAGCAAAATAAGGACGCTTCTATATTAACGGAAGAATATTGAATTTCAAGTGAAATAAATGGTACCTTTGTAATTATCAGGTCTCAAATAGTAATATATCCAAAAATTACGAAAAACGATATGATAGAAAAATAATTCTTAATGAAAAAAAGAAATTTGAAATGGAGCGAAATCATTGTTACGGTTACTAAAAAGAAAAGAGATAAGTTGAAAGGGGAGATAATTAAGTTCTGTCGCTTACATCAAATAATTCAAAATGTCGGACAAATTTTATTTATCATCTAAACTTTATCGAAAACTTTCATTTATAATTTTTCTACCTATCGTTTTTCGTAATTTTTGGATATGTTACAATTTGCCACATGACAATTATGTAGGTACCATTTTTTTTATTTGAAATTCAATATTTTTTCGTTATTATAATATAGTAGCACCAAAATAACTATTGAGGATTTTGTTTCAAGTAGGTGCATTTGAATGTTGATCACATTCAATCCAACGCTAACCACAAATCAAAGGAAAAAGATAATGCCCATCTTTCGTAATTCGATGAAGGATATGAGATTTGAAAAAAGAAACAAAATTCAGTGAAATAACATACAGAAAAAAAGTTTGTCTAAAATTCCCCCATATTTGAAAAAAACAAAAAAATCTATGAATTTGGTACCGTTGGAAAGGTTAAAGTTTCAAGTTTTGTGGGGAATCTTAAAACTTGCTCAATATGAGCACCATTCGTCACACGGCAGACATCTAAACAACCATCTAAACAAACATCTAAAACAAATGTCATATTCCAAAACTCACATAAATTGATCAAGTAGTTTTAAGAAAATCAAATTTTATGAGCAAGTAAAAATGGATTGTATCGTGTGACATCTTGAAGAAACAAGGGCAGATAACCCGGCAATGTATTACATCCCATTACACACTTAAAATCGCTCAAAAATTATTTTCTGTATAAAAACATAACTACTTGACCCATTTACATGATTTTTTAAAATATGATTTTTTTGTTCAGTTACAGGTATGTACACGATAAAGATTTGTATTTTTTGTTTTAATATAGAGAAAAGTTTTGACAACTATCCAGAAAAATGGAATGGAAAAAAAGAAGGAAAAAAAACTCAATTGTGCATTTTACGTTCGGAGGACATATTTTTGGTTTTCAGTTTTGAAGAATTCTAAGGGTTACATGATTCAAGCATTTGTAAAAGTTTCAGATAACACTAGAAAAAGATAAACACACTGAATTAGAAATAACAAAAATAAAACATTTGAACATTTATTGAATTAAAATAAAATTTAGATTTTTAATTACAATTATCATTCTTTGTATTAAATAAAAATTTATGACTAAAAAAAAAAAAAATTAAAAAAAAAATAATAAAAAAAATAAAAATTAAAAATTAAAAAAATAAATAAATCAAAAAGAACTTTTTGAAAATGTATGACTTTTTAAACAAACTCTTAAATGAACAGTCTCTCTAAAAAAGAAAATTCTGCAATAAATGAAATTGATCATATAAAAAATGTACGGCTTCAAAAGAAATTTTTGTAAAGCCATTTTACAAAATTCATCTTTTGTAATAAATCAAAATAATCATTACAAAATTATAAACTTTAAGAATTTCTTGAATTATCTCCCCTTTAAATTCTTTGAAAATAAAAACAAAACTGTTCTCCAAACAAAAAAGTACAAAAAAGTGCAAGGAAATTAAATGAATGCTTAAAATTTCTTCTCCACTTGTTTACTTCTATGAATTCAATTTTGGATGTTAATATTTTCTTTCATCAATTCTGCTGGTAACATATTCCAGTCAATTGGTTTTTTGTTTTGTTGTACCAGGTAGTCGTTACACTTGGAAAAATGGTGACAACCAAAAAATCCACGATGGGCAGATAACGGGGATGGATGAACTCCTTTCAATACGCAGTGTTTCTTCTATAAAAAAAAAAATAAATAAATAAATAAAATCATAAGATCAAACTTTAACAGCTTTCGTTAAGGGTCACACTTGTTGGTTTGCATAATAATTTGGTGGAAATGACGTCAGAAAATTTTTTAAATACGGATGACCAAAATAAAATATAAAAATATGAAAAGTTGAATAAAACTTCTAACAAAATTATAAACTTAATAAAAACATGTTTATACATTTTTTTTTCTTTCAAAAATCAAATATCAGGTGTTAATTTTTTTCCACATCAAACATAGAAATAGAACTTAAAAAAAAAAATATTTAACTATTTTTTTTTTTTTTTTTAATCTATTTATGTACTGTTTTTATCCCCCAATATTATAGTTTATGATTTTTTTTTTCGTTTTAAAAACAAAATATTTTTTAAACAATATCTCGTTGGGGGAAAAAAAGAAAAAAAAATGGTTCATAAATATTTTTCATAAGTTATATTTATAAAAATGAGAGGTAGTTTGCTTGAAGCATTGTGTGAGATAGGTATATACAAGAGATTTAGAAAGCTAATTGAATGCAGTAGGTGTTGAGGAAGAAATAGGTATTCAAGAGAAAACTCACAAATTTAACAAGTTATTAAGAGTGCTCAATAAAAAAAACAAACAAGATATATTTTTATTGATATAGATAAAATTACATGGTCACGATACTGGACATGTATCACAGCTCATCAGTTCGACTGCCCGTACGAGTTTCGACCAATTACGCTAAATTGCCGCTGCTGTGCAGGTAGTGAATTAATGAAGTTTTGACATCATCCGAATACCTAAGCTCGTTTTGTTTACACAAAGAGCATCGCTTAATACACTAATGGTATATCGTGAATCACTTCCCAATATGTTCAACTCAAGATAAGGAGCATTATACAGGGTGTTTCAAAAGTCTTGGGAACATAAAGATTTTTAATAACTCAAAAACTATTAGGAGTTAAAAAATGAAATTGGTACCGTTGGAAAGGTTAAAGTTTCAAGTTTTGTGGGGAATCTTAAAACTTGCTCAATATGAGCACCATTCGTCACACGGCAGACATCTAGTCGATAGTCCATTTCCTGCCAAACGCGTTCCAGCATCTTGACGTCAATGGTTCCCACAACTGCCGTTATTCGAGCCTTTAGTTCGTCAATATCTCTTAGAAGGGGCGGCACATAGACTTGTTGCTTGACAAAGCCCCAAAGGAAAAAGTCACACTCAGTACCCCATATGCGAGTGCTATGCTTGTTAACTTTGCCATTCAGATAGAAGGTCGCCTCATCGCTAAAAACAAGCCGGTCATCAAAGCCGTTATCTTCCAACTTCTCTTGCATTGCAATGCAAAAGTCACGGCGAAGTGGCTTATCAGTGTCCTTCAACTTTTGGACCAACTTGAGCTTGTAAGGTACCATTTGCAGTCGTTTCCTTAAGACACGCCAGACAGTTGCTGGAGCAAGCTGAAGTTCCCTGCTGGCTCTTCTCACTGATTTACAGGGGCTCTGCTGAAAGGCTTCCGGACTTGCTCAACTGCATCTTCTGAAGTTGAAGGGCGACTTGTTCGCTTACTTGGGCATAAACATCCATCTTTCACAAATTTAGCATGCCATCTGACAATGGGTTTCCTTTCAGGGACTTCTTTTTTAAATTTCCTGCGAAATGCATGCTGAACACATGTCCACGATTCAGTCTTTGCAAATTGGAGGACGCAAAACGCCTTGTCTTGTTTAGAGAACGCCATTACTGCACATGGAAAGATAAGACGAAAATCATTAGTATGACCAAAAATTTGATTAAGCAAGCTTTAAAATGGCACCAGTTTCATTTTTCTACCTGGAATAGTTCATGAGATATACGCATTTGTAATGTTCCCAAGACTTTTGAAACACCCTGTATATTAGCCACTTAATATCTGAAGGGTCTTCTTTTATTATTTTTATTTTTTTAAATTTGTTTATCTTTTTGTCATAAGTAGTCCCATAATAACAATGGTTATTTTTATATGCCAGCCTGAACTATTTAATTATTACTCCTAAATTTGTTGACTAGTTAATTGTTAATGATTTATTTTTTATCTTATTTACGGGATTTTATGTTATTGATGGGAATGTTTCTATAAAAGAATATTATAATATTTAATAGTTGTGTCAGTCATGATATGTGGTTTTAGTAGTTCATTTAGTGGTTGCTATCTAATATTGATTTTATTAACTAATTTAATTTTAATACTTATACATCCTTTGAACTGGATGTAACTCAGCATTCGCTCAACTTTCTCCAGAACACAACGTCAACAGTTCGGGTTTAGCTGCTGTTGGACGTAACATGGAAATCAGCCAATCACAACGCTGTGCGCATGAGCAGCAAACAAGAATTTGGATACCAATTGTAAGAAAAAAAAAAAAACTCCACCTTACATTTGGCGAGATTATTTTGTCAGGAATCCCTGGCAGATAGGAGACCCACGCCATATGGTGGAGACAGATGAGTCCGTTTTTAACAGACGCAAACACAACCTCGGCAGACTACTCACATTGGATATGACCCCACTGATAAGGATGGTTTCTTAGTGAGCGTACCAAACCGAAATGCAGAAACCCTAACCCTTCCGCTAATTTAAAAAAAAAAGAAAAAAAAAAATTAGTACCAATTTTAATTTATTTTATTTTTTTAAATTTTATTTTATTTATTTTTTTTTATAATTCAAATTAATTTTTACCTTTTTTTTTTTTTATTATTTTGTATTATTTTTATTATTCTATTTAAATGTTATTTGGATATTTTCCTTTCAGGAAGTTTAATTAAACATATTTAACTGTGTTTATTAGATACCTTGATTTGATTAGGCATGTTAGCTTAACTTTAAGATTAGGGTTATTAGTTTATTTATGTATTTATATTTTGTTTTATTAATTTACTAGCAGGAGTGCCTGACATTGCCCAGGTGTTTGAAGGTATGTGTCGAGCAAAAAAAAAAAAAAAAAAGTGGTAGTAGGCAGGCAGGCAGGCTGGAACCTGTGACGCAAAGAAGGAAAAGAAAGTGAAAGAAAACCTGACATCTTACTGCTATGCTATGACGCGACAGGAAGCAAAAAGCGTTCAAATTTGTTGATGGCAATCAAAAAGTTGCAGAAATGGATAGTTAAGTAAATGAGTTCACACAAGCGTTAAGCTTTCAGCTTTCTGCCTTGTAATTGTTTCCCCATGATGTTGGGGAAAACCAGCTCCCCACAAAGAAGGGGAAATGCTGGCAGTGTCCAAAGGAATAGCAATTGTCCGATATGAAGGGTTTTCCCCACATTGATCAAAGCTGTTCGCCTTCAAGATGTCCTGGCCATGAAGGCCAGCGAGTGACTTTGCTTCAGTTAGTTTCGCTTTATTTACACGAGAAAGAGAAAAACACTGGAAATCAGGGATTTGTTAAAAAGTCGATCAAAATAAAGATAGAGACGATGTCCGTCCGCAAATCGGAGATATTACAATCTATGGAGTATAAGGAAACTTCTCTAAAATAGTAACCTTGTCGAGAACCCCCGCGAAAAAAGAGAGCCTTTTTTGTACATACAAAAATGTGCACAGCCGTTTTGCCTTTTATATATATATATATATATTTTAATAGTAAAGCCATATTTGTACTAGTAGGTTAGATGTAAGAGAGGGATGTAGTGGTATAGCCATATCTGTTCTTGTTAGAATAGTAGAGTATGGGGAGATGGTCGTGGTGGAAGCTATATAGAATGCTACATAACGAATCATGAACTGAGTTCTAGTCTGTTAAGTTCCGTCTGTAGTGATTTCTTTATACAAAGACTTCCAACGTTGTGTTCTGTGGTTAAAATATCAACTTTAATAGATCTATTTAAGTTTCTGCTGAGGTGTTTGTGGAATGATGATGCTTGTATCTGTGTGTGTTCTTTGATTCTTATATGTAGGAGCGTCATAGTGCTACCCATGTAAAATTTTTTGCAGATGGAGCACTCTAACCTATAGACTTATGTGTGCAGTGACAAATGTTTGTGGAGTATATAGAGCAATGTGTATAGAGATGGGCCATCATTGTGCTTCTGTTTAGAGAGCTGCTGTCTAAGGAATGGACCAGAGTGGGCCAATTGCATATTAAAGCAATCTCTTCTGATAGTCCTACAAATAGGTGTCGTGATCCAGTCGCTGAGGTGGGGTATTTTAAGGAAGCAGGTATTGGAAGGGAAGCTTTTTGCTCTTTTTTTTTTTTTTTTCCCCCAGAGGCGTTCGGTGAGTGTTGGGATATCCATTCGTTTCCAGCACCTGAAAGAACTGTTTAGTGCATTCTATCTTGTCTGCTGTTTTACTGCACTTGTTTTGTATGCGGATGACTATTCGCTGCGTATCTGATTATGGCGTTAGTAGGGAGGGCTGACTTATAATTTACAAATATGTTTTGGCTGGCTATCGGTCTTTAGAATTTTGTAGTGATAGTCCCCTCGTCTGAGATTTTGATGTTAAAATCCAGGAGTGAAAAGGATCAATCAGCGCCAGGGTGTTCAATGGTGAATTCTATTTGTGGGTCGGTATCAGAGAACATGGCGTAGATGTTCTCAGCATCAGCGCGTGATGATCTGAGGATGAGGACGTTGTCGACATATCTTGAGAGAAATGCGACCAAATTGCAGGTGTTCAGAGCTCGACATTCTAAATCTGTCCATGTACAAAAACAGCAAGAAATTCTTAGAGACTGGATCCCATAGGCGGTCCTGTGATTTGTCTGTTTGGTGCTGGAATATGAAGAATGTGTTATCGACTATTATGAGTAAGAGCTTGTGGATGTCTGAGGGAGTAAGGTTGAAGCACTATAAGTCATCGGAGGAGATGTGGTCAGTGAAGCTGGGTGTGCTGTAGTGTAAAGGGTAACTACATAGAGACCAAAAGTGCATTTGTTTTGTCTAAGTTTGAAGGGTGTGTAGACATCTGAATACTTCATCGGAACTGATGACATGTCAAGGGAAGGAGAAGCGTAAGGATTTGAATAGTTGCATGAAAAGCCAGATCTTATACAAAGGTCCTTCGATACTTGACACTATTGGTCTAATTTGTGGGGTTGACGTGGTTTAGTGGGTTTTAATGAGGTGGTAAAAAGTAGAGAGCTAGCTATTTTTAGTGATGAAGTTCTGTTTATGTTTGTTGGGGAGGTTTTTACTTCTACATATGTTGGTCCATGCAGAGTTTATATGATTTTGGATATGTGTGGATGTGAGGTCAGCTACTGGTGTGTATAGGGTGTCATTTCTTAGGTGCACAGGGTTTCATTTCTTAGGCGCACAGGGTGTCATTTCTTAGGCGCACAGGGTGTCATTTCTTAGGTGTGTGAGTGCAAGATGTGTCTTGGGGTATGATGTAGAACTCCTTCCCTTTATCGGAAGAGAAAGTCTTCATTTTTGAGGCTCTCAAGTAGGCAGCGTTGTTTGTATGAGATGTTTTGTACAATGCTTGCTTGTCTGTGTTTGATAATGTCGAAAATGTTGTGTTTCAATCTTGAGAACTTGATGTCTAATTCTGGGTCATTGGGTGGAGAACGCAACGGGTGATCTAGTTGGGGAATCCGCCAGTAGTGTGGGGAGTGCGAGTGTTGATAGTGGATAGCCATTTTAGGTTGTAGACTGCACTGCAGAAGTGTGCTATTAAGTTGAAAAGAGTGTCATTAATTTTCTAGGTGATAATGAATTTGGGTTGGATACTAAGAAGGTCCTTTTCCTCGTGTGTGACAAAATTCCTGAGGTCTGTGACTAGGGTGTGCATGAATATTAGGAGTGGTGCCCTCTTGTCCAAGAGGGTGTGTGGGGTTGTTTTTGTGTAGTAGCCATGTGAATTTGTCTAGTGGTAACATTGGTCTAAGGCTGTAATTATTTTATGACGCATAAATATAGAAGTTATCATTAGTTTAGGCTCAGTGGCGTTGAATTCTTCAATATGTTGGTGAAGATATTAAAGGAGTTTCTCCATGCAGTTTGAGGTTTCGTGATGGTTTGAATTTAGGTAAGTGGAGGAATGAAGATAGGTGTAAATTGTTGGTGTTGATGCAGCGCTTGATGAAGTTTGATTTGTCATCCAGTTCTAGCACGTAAAAAAAAAAAAAAATAAATTACCAACACCTCTAATGTTTGATTAAAAAAAAAAAAAAAAAAAAAGAACACAGTTCATAAACATATTTCTATAATAAAAGGTTATAATTTTGTTATAAAAGTTCGGGTTTGTATTACTGTACACAGATTCGAAAAAGTTGTCAAAAAACAAATATATAACAAATAAATGTTATTAAAGGCAAGATAAGTTACTTTTCTACCTAACTGGATAATTTTTTGTGTTTTTATTTAATGTAGCATGTTTATTCAGCTCGAAAAACATACTGTGTTTACCGATGTATTGGAAAATTCAAAATGGCGCCCGACTCTCTCGTTAACGCGGTAAGTTTGGGAAAAGGTGCTATAAATATAAAACTAGACAAAATACTGTTAGAAACTTGCTCAATATGTTACCGTGACATAGGTTGACATATATTCGGTGGGTTTTTAATAGTATTTTGTCTAGTTTATAATTTATAACACCTTTTCCCAAACTTACCGTGTTAAAAAGAGAGTCGGGCGCCATCTTGAATTTTCCAATACATCGGTAAACACTATGTTTTTGGGACTGAATAAACATGTTACATTGACTAAAAACACGAAAAATATATCCAGTTTGGTAGAAAAGTAACTTATCTTGCCTTTGATAACATTTATTTGTTACATATTTGTTTTTTTGACAACTTTTTCGAATCTATGTGTACAGTAATACAAACCCGAAAGTTCAATAATTTTGTTATAAAAGTTCAAACAAAGACTGAATAAAACTACATCACATACAGTGCTGGTCATTTGCAACTTAAAATTTTTCTGATGTCACTTCTGCCAAATGGCTTTGTAAATAAAGTGTGACTCTTAATGAAAGCCACTTTAATATGTTTCATCACTCATTTCAAGTTTTAAAAACATATCAACTCTACCAATAAGCTACCCTTGATAAGAAAACAAGCACATATCTTATCTTGAAAGTGACGTCAAACATGAATCCTATGTGGTGGCAGATACTATTAATAAAAAAAAAAAAAAAAAAAAAAAAAACCAACTTATCCAGAATTCCTGCCCTACGAAACAAACAAAAAACAAATATATAGAAAAATCTGTATGATGTACGTACCCATGACAAAAAGAAAATATCTTTCACAAAAGACCACATAAATTGATCAAGTAATTTTATTTTTATAAAAAAAGAATTTTTAAGTGAATTGAGTTTTTTCAATGCTCTCCATAACCCACGTTAAGAATAGTTTTCTAAAATCTTGATATGGAGTTATCTCCATTGTTCCTTCAGACTGTTTTCAAGATACTGCTGCAAGATCGGCACTAGTAGTTTAGTCATAAAATTTGATTTTCTTATTTAAAAATAAAACCACTTAATATGATTTTTGGTATACAAAATGCTTTTTTCCATCACTGGCAAGCACATCCTTTTTCAGATTTTTATTTGAAGGTTCATGAGAGGAGAATTCTGAACAAATACAAAAAAATAAAACTTTTTTTAAGCTTTCTGAATACGACAAAAGTTTATAGATTGAAAAACACAACTTAATGCTTCATTGTAAGCATGTTGTTTTTTGGCATCATACAAATTCTACTAGTAAGCCAGCCTTTGTTTGATAAAAAAGAAACCAACATCTTAAAAAGTGACAAACCATAAAACTAAATCATATTAAATGATGCATCTGGAGGATATATCACTATATCTTCTAGTAGATAAGACATTGATGAAAGTAAAAAAAACTGAAAACATTAGGAGGTAGGTGATGACACATTGATAATCTGAAAAAAAAAAAATTACATGAAATACAAGGAGCTCCTGCTGAGCTCCAAATTTTATTTCAAGTGGAACAAGACTAGCATGTGGAGTCCCCCTCCATTAGTGAAAAATTTACTTTCACTATGACTAATGTTTGTGCAAAATTTCAAAAAATCCAAGGTGTGGTTATTGAGACAAGTGCAAACAAACAAACGGACAAACGATTTTGGGAGCAATTTTACAACTATAATGTAGGTTCGTTTTGGGGATTAAAAAGAAAAAAAAAAACAGTTTGATTTTTATCTGGTCTAAATACTGGACCAGTACTGAATAAATTTTAATTTGATTTCCTTGTAAAAAAAAAAAAAATATATATATATATATATATTGGTATTGAATCATTTTTGATCAGGATACAAATGCGGTGGTCGGGTCATCTTGTAAGAATGGATGACTCAGAGTTCCTAAGCAACTTTTTTATGGGCAACTGACAAATTCTTGCTGTTCAATCGGCCGTTCCCTGCTTCGTTACAAAGATAAACTAAAAGACAACCTGAAACGTTGTGGAATTTCTGTGAGTTCCTGGGAAAGTGCAGCAGGGGATCACAGAGAATGGAGGAAGATGTGTTTCCTGGGAATCAAAGAATTTGAACATAACCGCCTTTGTCATAGGAACACCCTTCGTACAAATATGAAGGCAAAACACAAGAAAAATCCACCTAAAAATGAATATGTATGCCACTGTGGTTTCAGAGCACGCAGCAAAGCAGGGTTATCTGTTCACTCGAGAAGGCATCTTTGACTGACGAGCATATGAAAGTTCACCATCTGCGGAGGAGTGTGCCGGATGTCTACAGGATTGCAATTATACATGTGGTGGCACAGAGCTTAGAAGCTGCTGAAGATTGCATACCGAATCCTCATTCATTGTCTTCGATGAGAGAATCCACCATATATATATATATATATATATACACACACACACACACACGTCATTTTTTTTTTTTTTCCATCAAACAAAGACATTTTTTCTTGCTTTAAATGTTTTTTTTTTCATGTTGGAATGCCACCTCCAATTTGATTTCAATGTCCTTTTTGATTCAGTATTTTTCATCTCATAATTCTGCGTCGACAAAAACTAATTTAGTTTGATTCAAAAACCGTACCAGTACCAAAAGTTTATTAAATGACATTTTTGGAAAAGATGTAATTTCAGTTTACACGACACGAGTTTCATATGAGATTGCTTCTTTTTTTTTTTTTCTCCTTAATTTCTGTAACTTTTTTTTTCTGCTTCAGTTTCCTTTTCATCATTGTGCAAGTTTGGGAATTGTTATTTTAGCAGATTTTGTGAAGGTTTTCTTTGATCTTTAAATTTTCAGTTTTCCCCTTTCAACTTGAAGCCTACAATTATATCTCCCATATGATAAAACCTGTAATCCCAAAACACTTATCACGGATTAGAGAAAATGACTTTATAGTTACTTTGAATTCCAAACTTACAGCAACAGGTATTCCAAAATTATCACAGGTCTCAGTACTGACTAGCCGCATGTTTCCTAACGTGTTATCTGATGGAAATGCGAAATAATCACGATGCATGTAAGTACATTGTTTACATCTCATTCAATTTTGTGCAAACGAAGGCCCCACAATATTATTGGCATGAATAAATAAAATTATTTAAAAACATGCATGTTCACACACTAAATATATAGTTTTCTTGGTTTTATTTGTTTAAAAATTGGCTAAGATCAAAGTGTAGTACACGTTCATCACAATATCAGCATCATTTGATGCCATAACTTTTCATATAATTATATTCTTTGAAAAATTCAAAATACAGACATAAAGAGAAAGGTATTAGGTATTTAATTTTTTTCTTCTTTTTTTTAAAGATTTTCTTTTTCTTTATGGATGTTTAAGTTTGACCACACTCAATTCATCAATAAAAATTACGCACTATTTATAAATACCCGTGTGATAACTCGTGTTGGGATGATTAATTTGCAGTATCAGAATCGGTATCGGAAAACTTTGAGCCTATTTTCTGATGCCAAAACCGATTCCTTAAATTATCTTTATTTGATTTTAGTTTAAGAAACATCTTCCACTGCTTGTAGCAATAATAAAATAAATATTTATTGATTTAAACTTCCAGTAGGACTAAAATCTCTTGATCACACCGTCACAAATGTGTTTTACGTTTGATAAAATATATGCACATTTAAGATGTGGTTTTACAGTAATCGGGACAAAATAACACTTCTATAGCTAAATATTTAGAGATTAATAATGAATTGTATCGGAATTGGGGAAAATATTAGAATCGTCCTATCACTAGTGATAACTAATGATACAATAAATAAAACTACATGAAAAAGTATACCATCATTTTTGACACTGTGATAATTTTAAAACTTATTTTGATTAAACTGTGAAATTTCTATCGGTCTTGCTGGTTAGGATAACAAGACTTACCTATGCATCCATTCCTTTTATGGACTGTTGTTTTCATAGTTTTTGTTTCACCACATTTCAACCAACTAATCCTCTGGTTTGCTTGGCCAGGATGGAAATCAGATAATGCTCACCTGGAACCATAGAGATGCAACACCTTTATCCACTGCTTCAGGGCCCATGACACAGTAGATGGAGGAACCGAGTCTCTATGGTTCTAGGTGAGCATTGGCCGAAGATAGCGATTTCAATCCTGCTCAAGCAGGCCAGAGAATTGGTTGGCGAAAAACATGACAAGACAACAACTATAGAAGACAGTAATTACTGTGGCTAAGTTACAAAACTCGGCATTCCTATGTTGCAATTAATCACCTGAAGAAGGCCAGAAGAGGAATTGGCTGAAGCGTGGTAAAACAAAAACTATGAAGTCCGCAAAAATAATGAATACACAAATTATGGAGCCTCATAGCAAAGGATTAAAAAAAATGATTTACCTGATCGATAAAAGATCCTTTCTTTTGAGCATATGCTCCCCACAAAATAAAGACAAGACCAGAACGGTTGCTATTCAGCCATTTGATGACGGCATCAGTTAGTTTTTCCCAGCCTTTGTCCTTGTGAGAATTTGCTTGCGACGCACGAACAGTTAAACACGCATTCAGCAATAAAACACCTATAAAAAAAAAAAAAAAAAAAAAAAAAATTAGATTTCAAAGTTTGAGATGAGGATTGATAATCTCCTAAATATTAATTTACTTGTCCATACATCCAGTATCACAAATAAAAAAAAAAAAAAAATATCAAACATTAATTAATGAGAAACGAATTATCTCCCCTTGTAGTCAATCTTTATTCTTACTTAATTGAACCTTTTCATCTAATTTTTGTTTATACTAGAATACATAAATGAAAGCAGCAAAGAATTAAAAGAAAAATCTTGAAACTATTCTGTATTGATATTAAAGTAATGATTAAGTAAAATAAAAAAGGCTGGTGGGTTCTGGTGATATTTAAGCTTCAAATGTTTTTTTTTTCATTTATCACTCCTATATTTGAACGTGCCACTGTCTTAAAGAACCTTCTGTTGAGTTTATACACCGGGCCTTACTGCTTGTGTGGTGATAAAACTTCAAATATACTTTTGATGTTAAATTATATAAAAGTGTTAACTTTGGTCAAAATCAGAATTCCTTCTTTAATAAGATTTTTTTTGGATTATCGATACTTATTGAAATCATTCCGATATAAAACCTATGCAAGAACATTCCCAGACACATGAAGTCCATATGTGTGAAATTTAAATAAAATCAGCACAGCTGTTTAAGTCCATAGGGTACTCATACAAAATTCATTTTATATAATAGTAGAGATAGGAACATATACAGATGAACAACCCAAAGACAGATTATTTGAATGCCTAACTTGCATAAATATTTTTTAAGCAGCCTATAATAAATAAATTAATGTTGGTGTTTGTAATTCTATTGTTCTATTTTTCCTATACAATAGTTTTGCTGATATTGATAGTTAAACTAAAGTGATTTAAAAAAAAAAAAAAAAAAAAAAAGAAAAAGTGTGTGGGGTGGATTAAAAAACTTAAAATATGCTCATTAATTTTCAAGGGAGATAATTTCCATGAAAGTAATATATTGGTTGGTTGGTTTTGTTTTACGGCATATCAACCCTTTTCAGGTTATTTACTGCCGAATCTAGTTATTTTGAGGAACGATTTTTAATGGAGTATATTTTTTTTTTTAAGTCAGGTTCTATTTAACCCATAGTTGGGACCCTAACAGGTACTACCACTCCAGGTCAGAGTGGACCTGGGAGGAATGGTAATTAAAGGGTGGCTCCACACTCCCCAAGATCCGCAAGGTGGGGCTTCACCATCGGATATAGTTTTAGGTCATATCCAGGACCAATATATTGGTGATTAAACCAACACATTTCGGGTGAAAACATTATGTATTCACGCATCATGATGAAATCAATATAAACTGCAAAAACTATGAAAAATGATCCATTAGAACATGTACTAGAAGTATTTGAAAAAAAAAAAAAAAAAAAATCAGTCACAATTACATTCTGAAAATGTTGATTTAAAAATGGCAGCTCCTTAATTTAAGGTCAAGGGTTATCTCCCTTGTTTGTCACACGGACTTGTCACACACAAACCTCGTAATTCAATAAATTGTATTTTTACTTGTAATTATTTTTCTACTGAATCATTTTTTGTAATTTATATTAATTTCCTCATGATTGATAAGTACATAATGTTTTCATTCGAAATCAATTGGTTTAAAAAAAAAAAAAAAAAAAATCACCAATATAAATAACTAGCTAAAAAGATATACCAATAAAGCATAAGAATTCATATTGGACATGACTGCCCTCTTTTTTGTTTGTCCCCTCACTATATTAATACCAACATTTCCTTTTTAAAAATGTTCTTCCTCTTGCCCCAACATACACCATCACTCAAGTGAATCGATTTCTCCTTTCTTATAGTCTTATTTAAAAAGATAAATTTAGAATAAAGAGATGTAGACATTTTTCAAAACACTGTTTCTGTTTTTTTTTTTTTTTTAAATTTTCATGAAAGAATAAAAAAACAATCCTGCAAGACTCCCCCTCAATCAAGCAAGCAAAATGACAAAAAAGAGGATGTAAATCTAGCAATTCAAAGAAAGAAAAGATAAATAAAAATTGAGACTTCTATTTTTTCTGATTTGCTAAAAAGTGACAGTCTCACATTTCTGAGAAATTCATTACTTTGTGGAAAGTAACTGCAGAGCTTTCAGAATTAGGTTCCTAGGTCGGTTTTTAAGGAAAAAAAAAATGGTCTCAGTCGTGAAAGATTTCTCCTCCACTAACCGAGAACAAAAAATTGAAGTGTAGCATCAGAACAGATGCTACACTTTGATCTTGGCCAGAAAGTTTTTCAAGGTTAAGTAATTAAGTTATAAAAAAAAGTTAATGTTTCTGTTGACTCCCTAAAAGAAAACGTGCCTATATTCTTTTGGGAACCACTTATATAGACCAAATCAATTCAAAGCTAATATACTTACCTTGACTTGCCCAGCCAGTCAAGCAGCCATGATCTGGAGATTTAAATTCAGGAATATCTTTGGAAAGTTCTTGATACATATTTGCTAAGCTGATAGCAAAAATAAAAAAAAGAGAAAGAAAATTATTTTTAAAATTGCAGAAAAAGAATAACCATTTAATTGACAATTAAAAAGTACAAACATTTATACAAAAAAGAAAAAAATAGTTACAAAATGTTGGTATAAAAAAACAAAAACAAAAGTTATTGTACAATGAACATTCTGTATACAAGTGTTGGGAACCAGAATTATCTCCCTTAGATGTTTTTTAAAGTAAGAGGGCGCTACGGTTAAGTGATTTTGTACACTTGTGTTGACCATCTTTGTAAATTCAGACCATGAAGAACAGTAGGAAATAAGCCATACATCATCTATTATGATTATGCCATTCCTACAGCTACGTATCTAGAAAACAGAGCTATTAAACCCGACATAGAAAGAAGCAACCTTAGAAGTTAGTGTATAGGAACTGAGTTCTCTACACAAACGATCACACAAACACAAACGGATGACTTGAAGCCAAACATGATTATCACTCTTTAACTCTGGTAATATCATTCCTTGCCACAAGATGGCGATACAGCCTACCTTCACTTTCAGTTTATATTCATTCTCTTTTCGCTGGACCTCAGTGCAGATGTGACAGAAAACAACTTCCCAGTTTTGGCAAATGGCCAAACCGATGTTCGACCTCTCATCAAGGATTCTTAAGGTCAAAACGCAAGTAACATTACTCATACATCTTTCACCATGAACTTTTACAATCTTTAATTTGTAACTATGCTGTAAATAAATTTACTTTAGTTGTAATATTAATATCAGCAGATTTCGTGTCTTCATTTCATGGCAAAAGGAGACCATGTGACTTTTCTTCAATCTCATACCTAACAAGAGAGGATGATTTTGCCAACTACATTAAAGTGTTCCCAAGGATTAAACAGCCGAGAGGGAAAAGATAAAATACAAAGGTCTTATGTACGACATAAAAAGAAATTGGAATCTTAGGAAGATCTCTATCATTCCAGTAATTATAGAAGCAACTGGACCCATGAAAAAGAATTTCAAAAACTACCTGATAAATATACTAAGTGAACCAAGTGCAAGAGAGATTCAAATAATTGCACTTAAAGGGGCAGTTAGAATCCTAAAAAGATCTCTCTGCTGGAATATACGAGATAGCAGGCAAATGTCTTACATCTGGTAGGATGCCCCATCCCCAGCTTAAAATAAATAAGAAAAACTTAAAAATAATGAGATTTCTTTCATTAATGTGACATTCGAACTGATGAACATGCTATTTAAACCAAAATTAACTTTGTTTATTAAGGTTGTTTTTCTGAATGAGTCAACAGACTCGGTCAAGAAATGAAACCGACTGTTCGTATTTTCCGTGTGGCATATCACCGTTATTGAGACTATGTAGATGAATTTAAAATTTTCTGTTCATTTTATTTTTATTTCATCTAACTTCATTTTTGCCACATCATGGAACTTTGTAGGTTTTCTCCATTTTTTTGTATTACACACAACGAATGGGCACCAGGACAAACAATGTTTTGTTTTATGGCATATCAACCCTTTTCAGGTTATTTAATGCCGAATCCAGTTATTTTGGAAATAGTATTCATGTTGCATTCAGTTATTTTGTAGAAGGTTTTTATTCTTCAAGCTTTTTGTATTTTCAATCATTAGTTTGTAGTGTTTGATAGTGGATTTTATCGATTTTGTTTCCTGTCCTGCAGAACATGAAGGAGTTTTGCAATGGGAGAGGAAAAAGGGTTACAGAATTAATTTTTGGTACATTTGAAGTTAGGAAACTAGTCAGGAAGTGGGGGAGATAGAAAGAGAGGAAAAATGGGAAGGAAAAGTGTATATATATATATATATTCAACAATATATATGGTTTTTGGTTTTGCAGAACATAGTTAAGTTTTGCAAAAGGAAGTAGATAAACAAAAAGCATCTCAGGATTGGTTGGTTGTTTTTGTTTTATGGCATATCAACCCTTTTCGGGTTATTTAATGCCGAATCCAAAGATTTAAGAAAAATTTTTTAATAGAATATATTTGTTGTTTTCAAGTCAGTTTCTATTTAACCCATAGTTGGGACTCTAACAGGTACTACCACTCCGGGTCAGAGTGGACCTGGGAGCAATAGTAATTAAAGGGTGGCTCCACACTCCCCAAAGCCCGCAAGCTGGGGCCTCACCACTGGATATAGTTTAAGGCCATATCCAGGACACCCATTGAGGGACTTTTACCCTCTGGGGGGAGGGGGGGGGAGGAGTCAGTGTATTCTAATGTCCCACAGACAGGGCCTTCATCTCAGGAAGCCAATATCTTTAGACAGCTTGATACCACCAGTGATCAACATGAACTCAGAAACTGGGATCTTGGGAAGATATCAATCATATTATAGGTGCCACAAAGCTTATGAAGAAGAACCTGAAGTCCTACCTAACTAATATTTCTGGTGAACCAAGTGCAATTGCACTTAAAGGAACAACGAGGATACTAAAAAGAGCTCTCGACTGGTTTTAATAAAAAGCAGAGCAATGTTGGCAGCTGGTTTAGCTGCCTTATACCCAACATTACATTCTCCAAAGGAAGAAAATGAAAAAATAAAGACACACATATTATTCTAACTCATATCTACTTGAGAGTAAGGCCATGCAAATGTTTTGTTTACTTTATATATATTCGAATTTATTAATGTTTTGATCTATCTACTTTCGTAATTTATATGCTTCTGGATGGTAGATAGACATCAATTTAATGTCCGCTGTATTGATCGCCAAGGAAAAAAAAAATAAATAAATGGAGTGGTAAAAGTAGGAAAAGAAATAATCACTCCGAACATGTACATGTAATCAATGGTGAAAAGATTAAGTTCACATTTTTTGTTTTTTTTTAAATGCATCTTGAATGCTTGTCACTTTAGATTGGTGAAAAATTTATGCCAGGATTACACCAGTTGGTATTACTTGGAGGAGGTAATGTTCAGGAGGATGGCTTTCAAGGACTGAACCAGAACCATACTCCACTAATTTAAGCCTGAAAGCCACCAATCAAAATGTGTGTGTGTGTGTGTGTGTGTGTGTGTGTGTGTGTGTGTGTGTGTGTGTGTGTGTGTGTGTGTAGGCATAGATGTTGCTACGTTTGTGGAAACTGATTTCACCTTTAAAAACATATCTGCAGTCATTTAGAGGACTTTCAAACCAAGTGAAAGTCATTTTGTATTTTACCTCCTTTTCTCAAATGGAAATATTCAATGCTCAAACATAAGCAGAGTTTAGAAATTTATATTTTAATGAGACATTAACTGCTTATATATCTTTGTTCAATTGTTCCTTTTACAAATAGTATGTTAAAATTTAATTTCATGTAAATCTGAACGATTTTTTCTTGTTTTCTTAGGCATGTTCATTTGATAGCATTAGGACTATACAAAATGTTTTCAGCTAACAAAAAAAAAAAATTGCGTTTCCACACAACTGATACCCCAACTATTACAATAATACACACAAACATTAACAAAAAACAAATAAATCACCTAAATATTGTAAAACTTGATTCCAGCCTTGCATCCTGTTTGATCATAAAAAACTTTTGTGGGCTTATATTTGCATTTCTGCAAATACAATTTGGCAGAAATGTTAGTATTGCACTTCTGCAACCTATTTCAAAACCTTTGATTCACCCGTTGTATTCAAATATTTTTTAATTCATTATATTAATTTAAGATTTATTATAAGAATGTTTACTGACCTTGGGGGACGCTGAACACCAGGCTTCACACTAAAACACAAACCTACAGAAAAAAACAAAAACTGAACTTAGCGGGAAATTAGATATGCAAGAGATTCAGATAACTGATAAAGAATATTTAAAACAATATAATAAGACCTACGTAAATGGGGAAGAGGTCTCAATGCTGGAAACTGAAGATTTCTAATCTTATTTATAAATGTAATATTTTGTAGGTTTTGACTAAGTCTGAGGTGGTTCGTCCAATTTGTTTTTCACTTCCTCTCATAACTTGAAAGTGATTTTATCCAAGGTCTAGAAAAAGGCATGTCTTGCTAACTTTTGAGTGACAGAAGTGCGTGTGTAAGAACGTTTAAAATTAAAAAATGTTTAAATTCAACGTTTATTTCACGCGGTTAATGGTGTCCGAATGGATACGGTCTTTGCTAATCAAGCCAGAGATGGCTCGTGGTGCTGAGTTTGAATCTGTCAACTGGTGTTAATCGTGACACCCTACACTGAAGATTCCCGAAAGGATGAAACACTAGTGTCTGTAGGTATTTAATTATTATAGTAAATATATATATATATATATATATATATATATATATACATATATATATATATAAGGTAAAATTAAAAGCCAAGAACAATGCGAGATTTTTTTTTTATATAGAGTAAAATTAAATGAAAACAAAAGAAATAAATTTCTTTTTTTTTGTTGCTTGTTTTTTCTTTTTCACACAAATTTTAACTCTAAACAACATTAAATTTTTTTTTTTTCTGTTGTATTCAATGGTGTTATAAATCTCAATATATTTCAGACTTCTCTTGAAAAAGGACTAATAGGTCTGAAATATATTGAGATTTATAACACCATCGAATACAACAGAAAAAAAAAAAATTTACTGTTGTTTAGAGTTAAAATTTGTGTGAAAAAGAAAAAACAAACAACAACAAAAAAAGAAATTTATTTCTTTTGTTTTCATTTAATTTTACTCTATATATATATATATAAAAAAAAAAATCTCGCATTGTTCTTGGCTTTTAATTTTACCTTATAATTTTCTTCAACAATGCTTCAAGCAAACTACAATCTACTTATATATATATATATATATCTCAGTAGTTTTCATTCCAAATGTCAAAAGATGGAATTAATTGACTCATAAATTTTTTTTTTTTTAATTTTTTATTTTTATCTTTACATACTCCTATGTTAGGCAGATGCCTCAATTTTTGTAGCGGCTGATGTTTACACCTCAGCATCCAAAATCAAAATACGTAAATTCGTTTGTATGCACGTCATGCGCACATACACTAGCCTGAATAAAAACACCAAATTATATTTTGGACCCATCTGAGAACTTTCTGAATTTATTGGATATGGTCTTTCTGGGAGCCACCTAAGTCCTTTAAAAAGCCAGATTTTTATTCAATAAACCAATGGAATCCAGTTGACATGAATCTATAGATCGATATTGCTGGGCACCCCTGAGCTGGGTTCTCATCTCTACCATGTCTCCACTCATAAACATTAATGATCGACTTATTATCGTCTGCCAATCCGTAGAAACTTCATTCATCGAATTATTTCCGATTTTTCTCAATGAACTACTTTTCTAATATAAAAACAAATGAACACTGACTCATATGAACAACTTTCAATGAATTACAATTTATATAAATGAGAGCAGAAAAGTTTTGATAATTTTTCTGACCCAACTAACTTAAGGCTCTTAATAAATTCAGACTTCTTCAATGTCTCAGTTAATGAATTTACCCTTGTTTTACAAGTATTTTAATGGATGCTCTGATGAACTACAAGCCCTTGTACCCCACTCGACGTAAATACCCCGGCAAGCAGCAAAGTCCCACCCCTACACAGTAGAGATCCCTAGATGTAAGAAAGCCTTCTACTCTAATAGTTTCTTCCCCAGAACTGCTAGACTTTGGAATCCCCTTCTGAGTTCCTACTTCCTCAACTCTACTGACATGCAGAAGTTCAAGTGTAATGTGAACAGACATCTTGTTGCTCAACTCCCTCCATAGTATCCCTGCAATTGATGTCCCTGATAGTAGTCCTCTACATCAAAGTGGCACTGTGCCTTGTTCGGGGTGAAAATGCAATTAGAAAAAATAAATATCCACACATCTATGTTTTCTTATTGCTGTAAACTTTCATTTTAAACGTAGAAAATACCTCTATATGCCTTCTTAACTAATTTTGTTTTGTTTAGCTTATGATAAGGTCTTCTTTTTCTTATATTTGGTTATAAAACCTGCAAATCTTTTTTGCTGAAAATATTTCTCTGCAGCCAGGTCACCCCAAAAGTACTTAGCTCATTAGAAAACAACTTAAAGACCACAAAACTGGTGTAGAACGCATTCCTTAGAAACTGGTGATCCAGACCACCTAAATTTTTTATTATATTTGCATTTTACACGTCTTTCGTTGGATAGCGGAAATTATTTCCCCTGTATCACTGAACACCGAGGAGATGAATAGATATTCTTCAAAACCTGCTGCAAAGTTCAAGATACGAAATGTAAAAAATTAGAATTTGAAGAAGGAAAAGGAGATATGCAAAACCTGTAAAAACACAAATTGAAAAACATGGATGGTAATCTTCACAGAAACCAAAAATCCCCAAAATCCATGCTTCTGTTTACTCTTGAAAGACAATGGATACCGCCTATAAGGGTAATTGTGCGTGTAATTGTGAGGCAAGGGTAACACAATCTCCAACCACACCTCTCCTCAACTGGCACTGTTTGAGTCCAGTAGCTCAATGACTGGAAACAATGTTGAGATAAGCGGAGAGCACATACAGCACCTAGAATTCCCAAATGGTCACCCATCTAGTACTGACCAGATTCAACAGTGCTTAACTTTGGTGATCTAACCAGTGTGTCAACATGATTATGCTGTATATTCCCAAAATAATAGTCTTCCAAAACAATGGAGAATTTCTCACAATGCTATATTAGAATATATTAGATTAGTATATTATATACTAGCGAGGGGTACCCGGCGTTGACCGGGTGTTTGGAGGTGTGTGTGAAACCTCTGGGGGAGGGGGGGGAAGTAAGTATGAGGATCGAACCCGAACTCTTGAGGCAAAGTTGTAAATAATTAAAGTGTGAAAGAAAAAAAAAAGAAAAAAAGTGCAACATTGCTAACAGAAAAACGTTTGAATTTATTTAATATCTTGGATTTGGCAGGTGCTCGTTTTAATGAGTTAATGAGGTCAAATTTGACTGCGGGATGGTACCTTCATTTACTGCTGAACGCCCCCCCCCCTCAAGATGCTATAGGAAAAAGACTAACCCACATGCGGCGAGCAACAAATGTTGAATATTTATCTTCCCGAATGCAAGCAAATTAAATAGACAGGTGAGCTTCGTTGTTAACTGTGAGATATTACGATTTATATGTGATATAAAAACTTTTAAAAAGTTGTGAAGCGAGCGACCACTTCTCTGAAAAAAACCTTTTGTTGACATACAGAAAAAACGAACACACATACATACATATTCGCTTTTATATATATAGATTACACATACACACATACATACATAAACATTGGTCTTTATATATTTATTTTGATTTTGTAATAGCAACGTTTTAAATGGCATTGGTATCAAATATATAATGTATCGTTTCCAAAAGATGTATGAAAGTATCGATACGTTTGATAACATGAATATGGAAAATAATGACAATATATAAAAAACTAGCCTGAATGCCCACTGTTGCTTGGATGTTTGGAGGTGTGTGTTGACAAAAAAAGTGGTAGTAGGCAGGCTCAAATTCAAAGGAGGAAAAGAATGTGAAAAAAAACCCAAAAAAAACATGACATTTTTGCTGTTGTGTTCCTCACAAAACCAGAAGTGGAAAACATCAAAATTAAGGCTATTCAATCGAAGAGTGGATGACTTGTGAAAATATCTGCGAAAATTTGTAGAAAACTTTCCAATTGAGGGTGAAAAAAAAGTAATGTTTTTCGCCAATTTTTCGATATTTTTTGTCAGAAAGTTTGAGATTTAAAATCATACCGGCTTCGTCACGTTCCGAAGTGTCTGTCAAAAGTTTTTAGCAGGCATACAAACACACATATTTTTACCCTTCATATTATAAACTAGCGGCATTGCCCGGGTGTTTGTAGATGTGTGTACGGAGGGGGGGGGGTGTATAAGTAACAACCCTGTTTAAATATTATTAAAAAAAAAAAAAAAAAAAAATGTTAAAACAATCAAATATCAATTTCTATAACTTGATTGAAGGATCCAAATATGGGTTTTTCATTCTTATATTTCTCATTGGTAGGTTCAGGTGCGTTTTTGCTGCTAAATGATTTTTGTCGGCGTTCGATTCGTAGGTAAATAATGCTTAATTTTTTATTTTTGAGCGATTATTGGGAAAAATAGGTAACTTTACATGAATAGGGAGGACTTTTTTCTTCACGTTTGAGTGATCCGTCCGTGATTTTTCATTTTAATATACTTTCATAGAAATGTGTCCGTTATGTCAAAAAAAAATATTTTCTTTACGTCACAAGTGTCACGCTCATACATGAATTCCATAGCTAATATAACATACTGATCCAACGGGTCACGGGTAGTCTAGTATGATATAAAAAATCACTTTATTGGTACTTTTATGCACTTATGTTACCGGGCCGGCGGGCGTTTTGTGACTATTCTTTCACCTAAGAAAGTAATAAACAAAAAGACATCGTAAAACTTGAATTCATTTTATTATATATATTTTGGGGGTGGGGGTGGAGGAATTAAATTAGCGAGATAAAGGACCGTTTGAATAAATTCACAATGATTTAAATTTGTATAAAAAAATCATTTTCAGTTGTGTGCACTTATATTACTGAACTGGTGGGTGTCTTGTAACTATTCTGTACTTTCACCTAACAATTTAATAAACAAAAAGATATTGTAAAACTTGAATTTAACTTGAAAATACTATTTAAAAAAATAGCATGGTAACAAATACATAAACACCATTTTATTTTACAGTTCTGTAACATAAGTACACGCAATTGAAAACATTTTTTTAAACTGCTTCTGTGGTACCAGTTTACAAAAATTCTGGCAAAAGACCTGACCTGTTAAATTATCACTCCATTAGCCTCCTCCCGCTCTCCGCCCAAATATTCAAGTCCCTACTGAACCAAGCTCTAGTCCATCACCTTACAACTGCTAAACTTCTGACTGGCCAACAATACGGATTTAAGCAAGCACTTCTACAGCAGACATCCTAACTGTAATCTCTTAACATATATACCATACACTGGACAAAGCAGGGGAGGGTAGAGCAGTAGCCCTAGATATATCTAAGGCTTTTGCCAGGGTTTGGCACAATGATCTTCTCAGGAAAATCAGATCATATGGTATCGCGGGACGAATACTTAACATAATCAAGAGAAAAATAAGAGAAAAGTCACGGTTGTCCTCGATGGTCGTACATCTAACCAATAGGATATAAATGCGGGTGTACCACAGGGGTCTATCCTTGGACTTTCATTATTTCTAATATTCATAAATGACCTCCTTGATAAAATTGTCTCTAAGATGGGTATATTTGCAGATGACATCACCCTCTATAACAGGCACGAGGGGAAAACAAATGAACACATATCTAAGGAAATGGCAGAAACACTAGAGGATGACCTCCAATCAGTGGAATGGGAACAATTATATATATTGAGCACTCTTGAATAATCATGCAAGTTTCATTAGGAAACCAAGCGATGCAATCATTATATATATATATATATATATATATAACTTGAGTTTCTTCAGCTAAAATCAAAACCGAAACCAAAATCATGAATTCTTGGTAACATTATTACACTAATGCCAAACTCAGAGTTTCAACAGAGTTTATTTACATCTAACCAGATGTGTCGGAACAAAATTCTAAAGAGAGAGAAAGAATATTAAATGAGATTTTGTAATGTGATGGGCAGTGAGTTAATGATCTGCTGGATAATAGAAACTGAACTGATACTACGGTAGTAATCCTGACTCAAACTATTCATTTGTTGGTTGAAAAGTGCTTCCCTTTACTAGTGTTTATTATTATTGCAGATTCCAAGCGTGCAAAAAAAAAATATAAAAAATAAAAATAAATAAATAAAAATAAACAAACTATAGTTCATAGTAATCAATATTGGCTTTTGTTTAACATTTGATACTATTGAAATCTCTTTAGATGACAATCTATTTTGTAAATATCTGTTTATATATATATATATATATATATAAGCGAAAATTTATGTATGTATGTATGTGTGTTCGCTTTTTCTGTGTCTACAAAAGGCTTCTTTCAGAGAAGCAGTCGCTCGGTTCACAACTTTTTAAAACTTTTTATATCACATAAATCGTAATATCTCACACTTAACGAAGCTCACCTGCCTATTTAATTTGCTCGATTTCGGGAAGATAAATATTCAATATTTGTCGCTCGCCGCATGTGGGTTAGTCTTTTACCTATAACGTCTTGGGGGGGGAAAAAAAAAGTGTTTAGCAGTAAATGAAATCCCGCAGTCAAACTTGACCTCATTAACTCATTAAAACGTGCACCTGCTAAATCCAAATAATTAAATAAATTCAAACGTGTTTCCGTAAGCATGTCGCGGTGGGGCAATGGTTAACGTTGCACTTTTTTTTTTTCCACAACTTTGCCTCAAGGGTTCGAGCCTCATACTTATTTTTTTTCTTAACCCCCCCCCCACCTCCAAACAACCGGGCAACGCCGGGTACCCCTCGCTAGTATATATATAAGTGCGAGTCTGTTAAGCTACATTGTTCATTGCCTAAAGTTTCCAACCTAATGCATAAATTCTTTTTCTCCAGACTTCTGTGTCCCTTCCTATTCTGTTCATGTTATTTTTACATTTGTTTTGAATTTCCAATGCAATATTTTAAATAACATGAATTGCTAACTATTTCATTACTAATTGATCATTGTCCGCTGACTGAGGTCATACCAAAAGAATCCAACATAATACTTTTACATTTGTTTTTCATTATATGGTTTGTCCTTAAACGTCTACTAACTTGGCTCACCTTATTACAAATTGACATAAGGACATACATGAGGATGTAGATAGAAGCACGAAAAACACTCGTCTAGCTGAAACCACTGTCAATAATTTTCCCCAATCTTTATCTGTGCCTAAATAAAAACATAGATTCCATGAACAAAGCTTCTTTCTTATAAGTGCACGCCTGTGGAACTCTGTTCCATTTGCCTGTTTCCCACCTGACTACAACTTGGATGTCTTCAAGTCCAGCATAAACAAATTCCTGATAAACCGCCCCCTTAAGACACTTTATCAAATCTCCATTACTAATGATTATCCCATTGATTATTGTACACGCAATAACCCTTATCACAGAGTGGCTTCCGGGCCTTGATAAGTGATGACTACCATATAAAAAAGAAAAGAAAAAAAGCATGTTGCATCATAAATATGCAGTGTGCAGCATGTTTTGGTGTTGCATAAAAATAGTAGACATTGCAGATAATAGATCAGGAGTGCCCATTACGTTGATCACGATTGACTGGCCGATCACAGAGACACTGTGGGCAGATTGGATGGTATTAAAAAAATAAAAAGTTGCCGCTGGCAAACTTCCACAACCTCTGGGCAGAGTGGGAGACACGAGCAGTCATGTGTGCAGCATGACAGAGCATGCTACACAAAGAAAATTGGCGATTGTTTGTTAGCGATCGATGCTTTTAAGACCTTGCGTTATTCATAGCTCGAGTATTTTTTATTTTTATTTACAAGAAGTGAACAGTTTTACCCACTAGAGTCACAAAACTGAAAAAAATGCTGTTGTCATAGCCCTAGTTATCATTCAATCCTGGGCAACGTTGGGTCTCCCTGCTAGTATAGTTCAAATCAATATTAGAATAAGAAGTCTTACCTCATTTAATGTACACATGCGGGTCCAGGAAAAGACTTCATCTGTTGGTGGATAGATTGTGTGCTTGCTCCTTTCACTTGCAATAAATTTGCAAAGCTACATTAAAAAAACGAAAAAAGACATTAAACAAGGACAACCTTTTTAAATATTTATAATATTGCAATTCATGACACACAGAAAACTCAGTTGTCTTCTTTTGTCCAAGTAAGAGTACCATGGATTGGTCGAAAACTAAACCCAATTATTGATTCCTTAGGTATTTCATGGCAAGTGCTCGTCTGAACCCCAATCTATGGTCCCCACCTTGCCAAACTTTCATTAAAAACACTTGTCTAGCTGAAACTACTATCAATAATTTCTCACACTCTTTATCTGTGCCTAAACCCAACTGTAAATTCCATGAACAAAGCTTCTTTCTTAGAACTGCACGTCTGTGGAACTCTTTTACGTTTCCCTGTTTTCCAGCTGACTATAATATGGTCGTCTTCAAATCCAACATAAGATGAGTCGTCCCCTTAAGTAATCCAATTTACCGAATTTCCACTACTGACAATTACTATGATTATTGTCCCATTGACTACTGTACAGTCATTAACCTTTATCCTCAAATGGCCTCTGGACCTTCATAAGTGGTGACTCCTTTGTAAAAAAAAAGTATTACACGAATCAACTTATATTTGTTTACAGAAGTCATTTGCACATACGAAGACCAAAATCTGTTCTATTGTTTTTTTTCACTTGACATGAGTCAGTTGAAGTCCTTATTCTTTTCTTGGTCCAATGCGATTTATGAAATTATATTTACATCAACTGCATTCATTTGATGAAGGTAAAGTAATCTGTCAAGAATTTTTCTACCTAAAGCTGAATGATCTATACTTAGACAAATCTGAAAGATTATCATTCAAACACGGTAGTTTTGGAATGTATGGTTAAGTGACAGTTTTAGAACTGCTTTAAAGCTTCACTGCTCACTCATTTTTCGACCAAATTTAAAACAATTACTGGTATTCAAAATCATAAAAAACTGGTTTCCATAGAGACTACTGTTGCTACCAATTCACTGCTCTCACGAAAAGAGAAGTAACAAGTGAAACAGAATGAAAGGGAGATAATTGAGGGATTTTATTGAAAGCAGACAATTGCTGTACATATGTGTATGTTATGTTTATGGAGGCAAAAAAATAAGACAAATTAAACAAAGAACAAATAAATTTACTGGAAGCCTGGAAAAATCATGGTTTACAATAGAAAAATGTGAGCATGAAAAGTAATATGGTTAAGCTTAAACATGGAAAAGTAAAGGACTAGTTAAAACTGAAAAAGAAAACGACAAGATATTCTAGTAAAAAATATAAATTTATAACTTAAAATATTGCAGCATTTTTTTTTTTGATGTGTTAAGACTTGATTATATAATGTTATAAATTGAATTAAAAAAAATTCTTAATGCTGCAATATTTTAAGTTATAAATTTATATTTTTTTTTTACTAGAATATCTTGTTTTCTTTCCCAGTTTTAACTAGTTCTTTTACTTTTCGATGTTTAAGCTTAACCATATTACTTTTCATGTTCACATTTTTCTATTGTAATAATATATATGCATAAGACCCCTCCACTCAAGGTACAAACTGTCGAAAAATCTGCCCACTTTCATCATGATTCAGCAAGATAATGATACAATCAGCTTATTCACAATGTATCACTTGCGACTTCCTGTCCGTCATTTAATATCTTACAGTATAATTCTAATTGTGATTATACTTCTACTGGAATTTTCTACCCTTTTTTTTTTTATATAAATCTATCCTAATCTAAAATACTGATTTTAACTTTTTCTTCATTTTGTTTAGCACACACAAACCTAACATTGTTAAAAAAAAAAAAAAAAAAAAAATGAAATTCTAGTTATTCTATTTTAATATGGAATTAAAGCATACCCAGTGATAACGCATAAATTTATGAGTTTATTATTGTTGTGTCAATTTCAAGTTATCATTACTCTCAGGTTTACTCTGACTTGTAATACCCATCAATGTTTCATGTGTTATTTGAATTTGCCACAGAAACCCTTGAGCAAGGTATTCATCTACCCCAAAATTTATCTTTCCCACACTTTGTTTTTTTCCCCCCCATTCTACCTACCTTATTTCCCGACCCAATATCTCTAGCTCTAACCATCCTGGGTATAGCACTGAACTGTTTAATGGTGGTGGGAGTCATTCCTTTAGTAATCATTACTCCCACCTCCACGCTGACCAAGTGGTAGTACCTACTAAACTCTAGTCTGTGAGTTGAATAGAATCTTTCCTGCGAAGAACATGAAACAATAGATATTGTTGGGGGGGGGGGCACCCATACAGATTCTGACAATGGACTATTCCTGACGTCACATGCGGTGAACCCAATACTCAGAGAGAGGCAGTTGTAACATTACAGTTGAGTGGCGTTCCCACTCAACTAACGTCGTTTCTGTATTTTCTGTTTAATATATTTTTCATTTTACTGTTTGCGAGTCTTCTCATTCTTTCCGACATTTACACCATAACAGATATACATTTACATCATGAATGAATTAGTTAAATGTTAAGAACTTGAAAATGACTGAATCTGGAAAAGGGCTAATATGTCATCAAACACAAAAAAAAAAAACAGCATAATGTACTAAAAACTCTAAAAAGATCTCATTTACAAAAATTAATTACAGAATTAAATCCACTAGATTACATATTGGTTTATTTGTCCACAAGTTTGCGATTACTTTTTTGCTAATACTTAAATTACTTTGTATTGTATGCTTTCAAAAATTCAAAGGAATTTGGAAGCATTTAAACTGTTCATTTCTTGCTTTAAAATTCTCAGCAAATCCCATTCACATCTAATCAGTTTATAAGCAATATTAAACAAAATTACTTACACTTTTATAACAATTTCGTTTGATTCATAAGTTTATAACAAAGTAGGAAATTTAAAAAATTTAAATTTAACTTCCAATTATAATCAATTAACATACTTCCTGACTTCTGGCATAGTGCTACCGGAAATGGTAACAAATCAAATCAATTCATTCACTTTTATTGTTCTTCAGTATTGAAAAATATACAATAAAAGTTAAAATTATACAGATAGAAATAATTAGTTTTTAAGTTTTTATTTTACTTGAAATTTTATACGAAAGATGTTTATGAAATTATAAAAATAAGTTTTTTGAATTTTAAAAAATTATTTTATTTGCATTTATATAATAAATGTTTATGAAAGTATGAAAATAAAATTATTGAAATCACAATAACAAAATTTCAAACATAAAAATAACATTATGTATACATAATATTCCTAAAATATAGTTTTAAAATATTTTAAAGTTTTTTTCATTAATTCTTAAAAAATAAAATAAAACTAATTTCAATAATTCTTAATTAAAAGAAGACTGGAAAAAAAAAAAATAAATAAATAAATTTTTTTTCAAAAATATATCAAAGAATGGAAAAAAGTAAAAAAAAAAAAAAAAAAAGAAAGAAAAGTACATGCACATGGGGAGATATAGGCGTGAGAAAAAAAAGATGCTAATGCACTTACTGATCTGCACTATTTTTTAAATCGTATTTCCAAGTTTAATTAAAGTTTTATGTTTTTTTTATTCAATTGTAAGGTTAAAGTACAGAATAGGTACAAAACACCCTCCCTTCTCCATGTTAAGAATGGCTATTTAAATATTAACGTTATTATTTCAGCATGGATCAATAAGTGCATGAGTACCTAAAAAAGTGAAGGAACTGATTTGCCTGTCACTGCTTCCGGTAATGCTACACCGGAAGTTAGGAAATATGTTAGTTGACTATAACTTAAAATCTTATGAAAGTGTAAAAAAACTTTCAAAGGATTTTGGAAAAGTCTGGATTTATGACACCGTTCACCAACAATACTTCCTAAAGGAAAGGGAGCAGAGAAATAGAATATATAAAAAGCCAAAAGTGAACAGTATAAAAACTTATGTCCATTATGTAAAAAAAAAAAAAAAAAGGAGGCGTGGGGGGGTTGTGATACTTACAGATTGAAAATATTCCTTTTTGATTTCTGGTTCAAGTACCTTCATCCATGATGGCCCAACATTAACAAACAAACCTTGCGTACGCGACTGATGCAACTTTGCAAGAGCGATTATACGATTCTCTTCTGCCCTGGCTAACTGCACTGGAGAAGGAGGAGGAGAAGCAGGAGGAGAGTTTTCAATTTTTTTAATCTTGGGAGACTTCTGAAAAAAATAAATAAATAAAATTAAGAAAATAAAATCTACTTATGCTGAAGTGATTAGCACGGGTAACCATTTAAGTGCTAAATTCACCTTGGTACTTGCTTAAATGGATCTTGGTTTTAATGACTCACAGGAACAATTAAAATGTAAAACAAGTTGAAATGGACAAAAAAAAATAAAATAAACGATAAAAACGGTTGTTGTGTATGAAAAAATTTCAAGCATAAGAAACAAAACATTTTTACAAATATTGAAAGATTGTCTAGTGTTTTTTTTAACACAGGAATCACCACTTATCAAGACCCAGAGGCCACTCGAGGATAAGGGTTAATGGGTATACTATACATTAGTCAATGTGATTATAGTGTAGTAAACATAAGTAGTGTGAACTTTGTAAATTGGATTACTTTAGGGGACGGTTCATCAAGAACTTGTTTATGTTGGACTTGAAGACAATCAAATTGTAGTCAGCTGGGAAGCAGGCAATCAGAAGAGAATTCCACAAAGAAGCTTTGTTCGTGGAATCTACATTTAGGTCTATGCACAGACAAGGAGTATGGGAAATTATTGATAGTGGTTTTTTGGCCAGACAAGTGTTTTCCGTGAAAGTTTGATGAGGGGGGATTGAAGCTCAGATGAGCGTTTGCCATGAAAATAATGATAAAGCAGAGACAGGCTCGCAACGTCTCTTCTGTGGGAAAGAAGTTGCAGGGAAGAGATAAGGGCATCCCTCACGAAGCTACAAAGTTTTCCATGATTGAATCATATTTTTAAGGAATTAATTCTCATTTCATTCACCTAAGCTCATTTGAGTCGACAAATCGCAAACAAGAGTCGGATTTTGGGTTTTATACAGCAGCAGCAGCGGTCTTCTTTTCCTCTCCCCCAACAGACCGTAAACTCACCGTGAATGAAATGACATGTAACAGAGTGCATGAGAAAATATCAGCAGGAGCTGTAAGACGGCTGACTTATGAAGATATTAGCAGTAGCCAAAAAAGCACATATGCAAATTAGAAAGTGTGCACGGACTTGCATGACAAAAAGAAAATAAAGGACACCACATGGTAGAGAGAATTGAAGTGCACGTTGAACAAGATGGACGTATAAAGTCGAAGACGAGAAATGGTTGGTGTGCGGTTGGAGAGAAAGAAAAACACGGCCACGTGAGGTGGACATTTGGCTCTGCAGTGGCAATGACTTAAACTGGTGGAGTTTTAATTTCATGACAGACGAAATAAACAGTGAGAAAAAACAAGAAGCAGGCATTGTTTGGAAAGTACTGGTAATAAATGCCTTTTGCTAAATCAGGGAGAAAAGCAGAATTAAATTTATTTTTGCTTGGTCCTTTTCAATGGTGCTGAGGTCCAAGAGAGGTTTAAACTCTAATGAACAAAGTTTGAACGTTATGGCCATGTTACACACATTAAAAAAAAAAAAAAAAAAGTCTGAACCGCTGACCAATTCGCAAAAATCGTCTTTACGTAAACCATACCACAGCAGCAACTCTCAACATTTTTGCTCTCTTTCTCTCTCGGTTGTTCCAACATTTTTTTACATTTGACAGATTTAAAGAGTCGAGCTTGGTTCTTAGAACCGATAGGACACAAGGCATGTATTAAGTATGTAGAATTCTTTCTACAAAGACATCAGGGATTATGGGAAGTACCGCATGAAGGTTGCCAACATCGTAAGTGAAAGTGATTTTTGTGGAATGAACTGGATTTGAACTTGGAACACCCAGGTGGTCATTTCATGTCGTCAACCTCTAGACAACCATCTACCCCCTCTCAAACTGAAGTGTTATTACTCAAAACAAGATATTTCTAATGTGTTGATAGAAAATCCTTCAGAAATTTCAATTCCCTTCATTTGGTACCAGTTTTCAAGAACTTTGGAGAAAGAACTTACCTGCAAAATTATTGCCTCATAAGTCTTGTCCCATTCTTTGATAAAATTATTGTCCCATTCTTTGATAAAATTATTGTCCCATTCTTTGATAAAATTATTGTCCCATTCTTTGATAAAATTATTGTCCCATTCTTTGATAAAATTATTCTCCCATTCTTTGATAAAATTATTCTCCCATTCTTTGATAAAATTATTCTCCCATTCTTTGATAAAATTATTGTCCCATTCTTTGATAAAATTATTGTCCCATTCTTTGATAAAATTATTCTCCCATTCTTTGATAAAATTATTCTCCCATTCTTTGATAAAATTATTGTCCCATTCTTTGATAAAATTATTGTCCCATTCTTTGATAAAATTATTGTCCCATTCTTTGATAAAATTATTGCCCCATTCTTTGATAAAATTATTGTCCCATTCTTTGATAAAATTATTGTCCCATTCTTTGATAAAATTATTGTCCCATTCTTTGATAAAATTATTGTCCCATTCTTTGATAAAATTATTGTCCCATTCTTTGATAAAATTATTGTCCCATTCTTTGATAAAATCTGAATAAACTTAGTCGTGCATCATCATAAAAATGGACTTTTTTCTAATCAGCTTTACTTGCTTCCCTGACATGCAGAAATTTAAATGTAATGTAAACAAACATCTTGCTCGTCTGTAAATATAGGTATAGTTCCAAATAGCCTCTTACGGTCTATGTGCCCCCTCCCTCCCGAATAAATTATAAACGAGAGCATAAAAAAAAAAAAAAAAAAAAAAAAAAAAAAAAAAACTTTTCTTGCACTGATGATACCTCCAATGGCGATTTCTCTCCCCGTCCTCCAAAAATAAAATTTGGGAAAATCAAAAATGAAACCGGGTTGACTTTTTCCTCTTTCTTGTAAATTACTTGCTGAAAATTTTAAATGTGATATTCGTTCAAAACAGATCCAAATACACATAAAAATCAATTTTTTTTTAATTGTAAGTCTTCATTTGGTCTACCAAGCCACAAATAACTAATTTGCTTTTTTATTATTATTATTATTATTATTATTATTATTATTACTGTTGTATTTATATATATATATATATATATATATATATATATATATATATATATACGAGAACAAATGATTGATAAAACATGTTAAAACATCTTGAAAAAGAGTTAAAAACATATTTATTTTTAAAAAGGAAGCACAAGATAAGTGGATAGTTCTTAATCCGCGGAGTTTCGAAGAAATACTCTCCTCCTCATCAGCAGGCAGGAATTAGCAAAATGCGGGATCGGATTTTGCATGTAAAAGTATTTAATGAAACCACAAGTAAGTCACAGATCTTACTTGGTTAAAAAAAAGGTGAGGATAGGGGAATAGGAGGTAAAAGAAAAAATGATAAAAAGATTTCACATGAATGGATAGTCCGGTGAAGGGTAAAAAATCCAAAAATGGTAAAATCCAAACACGGTCGAATTAAAAACTTCCAATCCAACAAGTAAGTCCCAAAGGAATCGCGTATCCACTTATCTTGTGCTTCCTTTTTAAAACTAAATATGTTTTTAACTCTTTTTCAAGATGTTTTTTAACATGTTTTATTAATCATTTGTTCATATCATAAGCTCTATTTCCTTTTCGGTTTTATTGAGCTTTTACATCTGGTTGAGACTACTTCACTTGTAAATATTAACGCTTTAATATTTATAATATATTTTAAGTTTACCATTTTGATTACCTTGGTAAACTTATTGCAATTTTTATTTCTTATGAAAATAAAAATCCAAATTTTTGTTTAAATAGGTTTATTAAAATTTTTTGTAAATATATAAACTAGTGACGGTGAGAATCCTATAGACCAAGCCTTCTCAGATTGTATTCAATTGAAAAATTTCTAAGTCCAAACAAGAGGGGATGTACGTATAGATAGGTGAGAATCCTATAGACCAAGCCTTCTCAGATTGTATTCAATTGAAAAATTTCTAAGTCCAAACAAGAGGGGATGTAGGTATAGATAGGTGAGAATCCTATAGACCAAGCCTTCTCAACGTGTATTCAATTGAAAAATTTCTAAGTCAAAACAAGACGAGATGTAGGTATAGATAGATGACAATCCTATAGACCAAGCCTTCTCGGATTGTATTCAATTGAAAAATTCTAAGTCGAAACAAGAGGGGATGTAGGTATAGATAGATTACACTCCTATAGACCAAGCCTTCTCAGATTGTATTCAATTGAAAAATTTCTAAGTCCAAACAAGAGGGGATGTACGTATAGATAGGTGAGAATCCTATAGACCAAGCCTTCTCAGATTGTATGCAATTGAAAAATTTCTAAGTCCAAACAAGAGGGGATGTAGGTATAGATAGGTGAGAATCCTATAGACCAAGCCTTCTCAGATTGTATTCAATTGAAAAATTTCTAAGTCCAAACAAGAGGGGATGTAGGTATAGATAGGTGACAATCCTATAGACCAAGCCTTCTCAACGTGTATTCAATTGAAAATTGTAAGTCCAAACAAGAGGGGATGTACGTATAGATAGGTGAGAATCCTATAGACCAAGCCTTCTCAACGTGTATTCAATTGAAAAAATTCTAAGTCCAAACAAGAGGGGATGTACGTATAGATAGGTGAGAATCCTATAGACCAAGCCTTCTCAACGTGTATTCAATTGAAAAATTTCTAAGTCCAAACAAGAGGGGATGTAGGTATAGATAGGTGAGAATCCTATAGACCAAGCCTTCTCAGATTGTATTCAATTGAAAAATTTCTAAGTCCAAACAAGAGGGGATGTAGGTATAGATAGGTGAGAATCCTATAGACCAAGCCTTCTCAACGTGTATTCAATTGAAAAATTTCTAAGTCCAAACAAGAGGGGATGTACGTATAGATAGGTGAGAATCCTATAGACCAAGCCTTCTCAGATTGTATTCAATTGAAAAATTTCTAAGTCCAAACAAGAGGGGATGTACGTATAGATAGGTGAGAATCCTATAGACCAAGCCTTCTCAGATTGTATTCAATTGAAAAATTTCTAAGTCCAAACAAGAGGGGATGTACGTATAGATAGGTGAGAATCCTATAGACCAAGCCTTCTCAGATTGTATTCAATTGAAAAATTTCTAAGTCCAAACAAGAGGGGATGTAGGTATAGATAGGTGACAATCCTATAGACCAAGCCTTCTCAACGTGTATTCAATTGAAGAATTTCTAAGTCCAAACAAGAGGGGATGTACGTATAGATAGGTGAGAAGGGATGTAGGTATAGATAGGTGACAATCCTATAGACCAAGCCTTCTCAACGTGTATTCAATTGAAAAATTTCTAAGTCCAAACAAGAGGGGAGTTAGGTATAGATAGGTGAGAATCCTATAGACCAAGCCTTCTCAACGTGTATTCAATTGAAACAATTCTAAGGCCAAACAAGAGGGGATGTAGGTATAGATAGATGAGAATCCTATAGACCAAGCCTTCTCAACGTGTATTCAATTGAAAAATTTCTAAGTCCAAACAAGAGGGGATGTAGGTATAGATAGGTGAGAATCCTATAGACCAAGCCTTCTCAGATTGTATTCAATTGAAAAATTTCTAAGTCCAAACAAGAGGGGATGTAGGTATAGATAGGTGACAATCCTATAGACCAAGCCTTCTCAGATTGTATTCAATTGAAAAATTTCTAAGTCCAAACAAGAGGGGATGTACGTAGGTGAGAATCCTATAGACCAAGCCTTCTCAGATTGTATTCAATTGAAAAATTTCTAAGTCCAAACAAGAGGGGATGTAGGTATAGATAGGTGAGAATCCTATAGACCAAGCCTTCTCAACGTGTATTCAATTGAAAAATTTCTAAGTCCAAACAAGAGGGGATGTACGTATAGATAGGTGAGAATCCTATAGACCAAGCCTTCTCAGATTGTATTCAATTGAAAAATTTCTAAGTCCAAACAAGAGGGGATGTAGGTATAGATAGGTGACAATCCTATAGACGAAGCCTTCTCAACGTGTATTCAATTGTAAAAATTTCTAAGTCCAAACAAGAGGGGATGTACGTATAGATAGGTGAGAATCCTATAGACCAAGCCTTCTCAGATTGTATTCAATTGAAAAATTTCTAAGTCCAAACAAGAGGGGATGTACGTAGGGTAGAATCCTATAGACCAAGCCTTCTCAGATTGTATTCAATTGAAAAATTTCTAAGTCCAAACAAGAGGGGATGTAGGTATAGATAGGTGAGAATCCTATAGACCAAGCCTTCTCAACGTGTATTCAATTGAAAAATTTCTAAGTCCAAACAAGAGGGGATGTAGGTATAGATAGGTGAGAATCCTATAGACCAAGCCTTCTCAGATTGTATTCAATTGAAAAATTTCTAAGTCCAAACAAGAGGGGATGTACGTATAGATAGGTGAGAATCCTATAGACCAAGCCTTCTCAGATTGTATTCAATTGAAAAATTTCTAAGTCCAAACAAGAGGGGATGTAGGTATAGATAGGTGACAATCCTATAGACCAAGCCTTCTCAACGTGTATTCAATTGAAAATTGTAAGTCCAAACAAGAGGGGATGTACGTATAGATAGGTGAGAATCCTATAGACCAAGCCTTCTCAACGTGTATTCAATTGAAAAAATTCTAAGTCCAAACAAGAGGGGATGTACGTATAGATAGGTGAGAATCCTATAGACCAAGCCTTCTCAGATTGTATTCAATTGAAAAATTTCTAAGTCCAAACAAGAGGGGATGTAGGTATAGATAGGTGAGAATCCTATAGACCAAGCCTTCTCAGATTGTATTCAATTGAAAAATTTCTAAGTCCAAACAAGAGGGGATGTAGGTATAGATAGGTGAGAATCCTATAGACCAAGCCTTCTCAACGTGTATTCAATTGAAAAATTCTAAGTCCAAACAAGAGGGGATGTAGGTATAGATAGGTGACAATCCTATAGACCAAGCCTTCTCAACGTGTATTCAATTGAAAAATTTCTAAGTCCAAACAAGAGGGGATGTAGGTATAGATAGGTGAGAATCCTATAGACCAAGCCTTCTCAGATTGTATTCAATTGAAAAATTTCTAAGTCCAAACAAGAGGGGATGTACGTATAGATAGGTGAGAATCCTATAGACCAAGCCTTCTCAGATTGTATTCAATTGAAAAATTTCCAATTCCAAACAAGAGGGGATGTACGTATAGATAGGTGAGAATCCTATATACCAAGCCTTCTCAACGTGTATTCAATTGAAAAATTTCTAAGTCCAAACAAGAGGGGATGTAGGTATAGATAGGTGAGAATCCTATAGACCAAGCCTTCTCAGATTGTATTCAATTGAAAAATTCGAAGTCCAAACAAGAGGGGATGTAGGTATAGATAGGTGAGAATCCTATAGACCAAGCCTTCTCAACGTGTATTCAATTGAAAAATTCTAAGTCCAAACAAGAGGGGATGTAGGTATAGATAGGTGAGAATCCTATAGACCAAGCCTTCTCAACGTGTATTCAATTGAAAAATTTCTAAGTCCAAACAAGAGGGGATGTAGGTATAGATAGGTGAGAATCCTATAGACCAAGCCTTCTCAGATTGTATTCAATTGAAAAATTTCTAAGTCCAAACAAGAGGGGATGTACGTAGGTGATAATCCTATAGACCAAGCCTTCTCAGATTGTATTCAATTGAAAAATTTCTAAGTCCAAACAAGAGGGGATGTAGGTATAGATAGGTGACAATCCTATAGACCAAGCCTTCTCAACGTGTATTCAATTGAAAAATTTCTAAGTCCAAACAAGAGGGGATGTAGGTATAGATAGGTGACAATCCTATAGACCAAGCCTTCTCAGATTGTATTCAATTGAAAAATTTCTAAGTCCAAACAAGAGGGGATGTAGGTATAGATAGGTGACAATCCTATAGACGAAGCCTTCTCAACGTGTATTCAATTGTAAAAATTTCTAAGTCCAAACAAGAGGGGATGTACGTATAGATAGGTGAGAATCCTATAGACCAAGCATTCTCAGATTGTATTCAATTGAAAAATTTCTAAGTCCACACAAGAGGGGATGTACGTAGGTGAGAATCCTATAGACCCAGCCTTCTCAGATTGTATTCAATTGAAAAATTTCTAAGTCCAAACAAGAGGGGATGTAGGTATAGATAGGTGAGAATCCTATAGACCAAGCCTTCTCAACGTGTATTCAATTGAAAAATTTCTAAGTCCAAACAAGAGGGGATGTACGTATAGATAGGTGAGAATCCTATAGACCAAGCCTTCTATGATTGTATTCAATTGAAAAATTTCTAAGTCCAAACAAGAGGGGATGTAGGTATAGATAGATGAGAATCATATAGACCAAGCCTTCTCGGATTGTATTCAATTGAAAAATTTCTAAGTCCAAACAAGAGGGGATGTACGTATAGATAGGTGAGAATCCTATAGACCAAGCCTTCTCAGATTGTATTCAATTGAAAAATTTCCAATTCCAAACAAGAGGGGATGTACGTATAGATAGGTGAGAATCCTATAGACCAAGCCTTCTCAACGTGTATTCAATTGAAAAATTTCTAAGTCCAAACAAGAGGGGATGTAGGTATAGATAGGTGAGAATCCTATAGACCAAGCCTTCTCAGATTGTATTCAATTGAAAAATTCGAAGTCCAAACAAGAGGGGATGTAGGTATAGATAGGTGAGAATCCTATAGACCAAGCCTTCTCAACGTGTATTCAATTGAAAAATTCTAAGTCCAAACAAGAGGGGATGTAGGTATAGATAGGTGAGAATCCTATAGACCAAGCCTTCTCAACGTGTATTCAATTGAAAAATTTCTAAGTCCAAACAAGAGGGGATGTAGGTATAGATAGGTGAGAATCCTATAGACCAAGCCTTCGCAGATTGTATTCAATTGAAAAATTTCTAAGTCCAAACAAGAGGGGATGTACGTAGGTGAGAATCCTATAGACCAAGCCTTCTCAGATTGTATTCAATTGAAAAATTTCTAAGTCCAAACAAGAGGGGATGTAGGTATAGATAGGTGACAATCCTATAGACCAAGCCTTCTCAGATTGTATTCAATTGAAAAATTTCTAAGTCCAAACAAGAGGGGATGTAGGTATAGATAGGTGACAATCCTATAGACCAAGCCTTCTCAACGTGTATTCAATTGAAAAATTTCTAAGTCCAAACAAGAGGGGATGTACGTATAGATAGGTGAGAATCCTATAGACCAAGCCTTCTCAGATTGTATTCAATTGAAAAATTTCTAAGTCCAAACAAGAGGGGATGTAGGTATAGATAGGTGAGAATCCTATAGACCAAGCCTTCTCAGATTGTATTCAATTGAAAAATTTCTAAGTCCAAACAAGAGGGGATGTAGGTATAGATAGGTGAGAATCCTATAGACCAAGCCTTCTCAACGTGTATTCAATTGAAAAATTCTAAGTCCAAACAAGAGGGGATGTAGGTATAGATAGGTGACAATCCTATAGACCAAGCCTTCTCAACGTGTATTCAATTGAAAAATTTCTAAGTCCAAACAAGAGGGGATGTAGGTATAGATAGGTGAGAATCCTATAGACCAAGCCTTCTCAGATTGTATTCAATTGAAAAATTTCTAAGTCCAAACAAGAGGGGATGTACGTATAGATAGGTGAGAATCCTATAGACCAAGCCTTCTCAGATTGTATTCAATTGAAAAATTTCCAATTCCAAACAAGAGGGGATGTACGTATAGATAGGTGAGAATCCTATAGACCAAGCCTTCTCAACGTGTATTCAATTGAAAAATTTCTAAGTCCAAACAAGAGGGGATGTAGGTATAGATAGGTGAGAATCCTATAGACCAAGCCTTCTCAGATTGTATTCAATTGAAAAATTCGAAGTCCAAACAAGAGGGGATGTAGGTATAGATAGGTGAGAATCCTATAGACCAAGCCTTCTCAACGTGTATTCAATTGAAAAATTCTAAGTCCAAACAAGAGGGGATGTAGGTATAGATAGGTGAGAATCCTATAGACCAAGCCTTCTCAACGTGTATTCAATTGAAAAATTTCTAAGTCCAAACAAGAGGGGATGTAGGTATAGATAGGTGAGAATCCTATAGACCAAGCCTTCTCAGATTGTATTCAATTGAAAAATTTCTAAGTCCAAACAAGAGGGGATGTACGTAGGTGAGAATCCTATAGACCAAGCCTTCTCAGATTGTATTCAATTGAAAAATTTCTAAGTCCAAACAAGAGGGGATGTAGGTATAGATAGGTGACAATCCTATAGACCAAGCCTTCTCAACGTGTATTCAATTGAAAAATTTCTAAGTCCAAACAAGAGGGGATGTAGGTATAGATAGGTGAGAATCCTATAGACCAAGCCTTCTCAACGTGTATTCAATTGAAAAATTTCTAAGTCCAAACAAGAGGGGATGTAGGTATAGATAGGTGACAATCCTATAGACGAAGCCTTCTCAACGTGTATTCAATTGTAAAAATTTCTAAGTCCAAACAAGAGGGGATGTACGTATAGATAGGTGAGAATCCTATAGACCAAGCCTTCTCGGATTGTATTCAATTGAAAAATTTCTAAGTCCAAACAAGAGGGGATGTACGTATAGATAGGTGAGAATCCTATAGACCAAGCATTCTCAGATTGTATTCAATTGAAAAATTTCTAAGTCCAAACAAGAGGGGATGTAGGTATAGATAGGTGACAATCCTATAGACCAAGCCTTCTCAACGTGTATTCAATTGAAAAATTTCTAAGTCCAAACAAGAGGGGATGTAGGTATAGATAGGTGACAATCCTATAGACCAAGCCTTCTCAACGTGTATTCAATTGAAAAATTTCTAAGTCCAAACAAGAGGGGATGTAGGTATAGATAGGTGAGAATCCTATAGACCAAGCCTTCTCAGATTGTATTCAATTGAAAAATTTCTAAGTCCACACAAGAGGGGATGTACGTAGGTGAGAATCCTATAGACCCAGCCTTCTCAGATTGTATTCAATTGAAAAATTTCTAAGTCCAAACAAGAGGGGATGTAGGTATAGATAGGTGAGAATCCTATAGACCAAGCCTTCTCAACGTGTATTCAATTGAAAAATTTCTAAGTCCAAACAAGAGGGGATGTACGTATAGATAGGTGAGAATCCTATAGACCAAGCCTTCTCAGATTGTATTCAATTGAAAAATTTCTAAGTCCAAACAAGAGGGGATGTAGGTATAGATAGATGAGAATCATATAGACCAAGCCTTCTCGGATTGTATTCAATTGAAAAATTTCTAAGTCCAAACAAGAGGGGATGTACGTATAGATAGGTGAGAATCCTATAGACCAAGCCTTCTCAGATTGTATTCAATTGAAAAATTTCTAAGTCCAAACAAGAGGGGGATGTTGGTATATGTAGATGAGAATCTTACAGAACAAGGCAAGTCAACGTGTATTCAATTGAAAATTTCTAAGTCCAAACAGGGGTGGACGTAGGTATAGGTAGATGAGGAGCTACTTGACCAACACATGTCAAGTAGTATTCAATTGAAATTTCTAAGTCCAAAACAGTGTAAGTAAGTGTCTGGAAGTGCCCGATCGACGCCTACTGCCATGTTGGGTGCATGTAGGCGTAGCAAAATGCCTTCTAATCTGCTAGGCACATCGGGACTTAGTTTTTTTTCTGTCCTTTCTCTGCACCGTGTAGGTTGGCGTCTGGATGTGCCTCATCGACGCCTACTGTTACCTGGGATAGCAAGACGGGGAATAGGGATAAAGAATAAGAAAAGGGAGATAGACAGATCTAGATAAATACAGAGGTATAAAGAGAGACAGGCAAGGGAGATAAATTTCATGATTCAACTTATATGCTAATAAGAAATAGTTGGTGTATCAGGAACACAAGCATTGTTTTTACTGGTTAATTTTACATCAGAATACACTTGTAGATTTTATGTAGCTTTTTTTCTATAGGGAACATGCAAATAGCACACATAACATCTAGACATATAAATATATACATAAAACAATTATAGTTATGAGATATATCTGAACTAATCCAAAAAGACAATAATGATGAATATCATCACTTACCTTGGAAAATTATCCAGGCTGTATGCCTACTCACATTCCATCAAACACCAGGAAATCATGAGCCATTGCTTGGTTGATTTTTTTTATTTTTTTCATACACATTTGTAATTGCGTCTTGCTTTATCAAGTATTTTTGTAGTTAATCTGTGGTGTTGGGAGAGGTGTTAACATGAATCAATTTTGCTTAACATTTTTGATTATGTATATTTTTTCAGTTTACAGAGTCATTGCAGTACCAAGTCTGACACTGTAATTGCTTGAAAAGTATTGCATTGGGAAGGATTCTTTTTTCTTTCTTTTTTTTTTTTGAGGTGTGCAGGAATTTCAGTAGGGGAAGTTTCTACTGATTTCAGATTCCAAGACAGCAAAGTTGTATTTTATTGTTTGTGCATTCTTTTATCAAGTTTTTACAGATGTTTTTGTGTTATGAAAGTGAAAATGAATGAGTTGCAAAGACATTTACATTTTTGCATTCTTTTTTTAATTCTTCACCTTGTGTGTTTTAATGTCCCAAGAGTGAACCAAGACGGATGAGTCTTATTCAGCAGAGTGGAAAAAAACAGGTTACCTTTGGTTGTCCTCAATGGATTTGTCCATAGTATAATGTGTCCAAGTTATTGCCCTAATAAAGTGAGAACCATACCCCAAAACTAATGCAGAACTCTACTTACGTATTGCACAGCTACAAGAGTTAACTTGTCTAGGATAAGTGCCATATAAGTTTGCACAAGTCACTATATAGCTCTATTTATTAACTCATATGAACTTAAATTGCTGAACATGTCTCAAAAATTTTCTACAGAGCTCTACTTAGAAATGAGCACTCTCAAAGACAATTTATCTAACATAATTTTTGAAATATGTTTTATAAAGTTACCATAGAGCTCTCAAATATATTAGGCACTCAAATAAGAAACTTGCTTTAAATACTTGTCATATATTAAACACTTACAGTATATCTATACTTACATATTGACATTTAGGTTTTCAAAACATACTGCAGAGCTCTTCATGTTTTCTGAATTTTATTCTTTCGTCTACTAATGTATTGAGCACTCTTAAGTATATTCGTGTAGCTGAATTGCCATACATGTTTTTTGAAAGTCTATATTTAGCTCTACTAATGTATTGAACTCTGTCAAAATAAATTTATGCAGTTGAAATGCCATATCTGTTTCTCAAATGTTTTATTTAGCTCTACTAATATATTGAGCACTCTGGAAGTAGATTTGTCTAAAATAATTGCCAAAATGTTTCCAACTCTTACTACAAAGCTCTATAAATGCATTGAGCACTCTTAAAGTAAAATCGTCTTGTATAATTAAACAAAGCAATTTTTAAATTTACTACACAGCTATATAAAACTATGGAGCACATGCAAGAATCATTGGTAAATATATAAATCACATAATTATTAGAAGTTATTGTTTTAATTGAAATACATATATATATATATATATATATATATATATAATCTCTCTATATATATATTCAAGGGAGACAATTTGTATATAGATCACATAATTATTAGAAGTTTTTTTTTATTGAAATATATTCAGGGGAGAAATTTGATATAGATCACATAATAATTAGAAGTTATTTTTATTAATTGAAGTAAATATATATATATATATTTATTTCAATTCAATCAATGAGACATAGAGCAATAAAGTCATGTTATTTAGATTTTTACTTAATAATAACACTTTAAAATAGTGCTCAAAACTAGACAGAGCTGATATTATAAAACGTTTATTTTATTACAGGATAAGTAAACATTAAGATTAAACTAGAGTTATATAAGAGTGCTCAATTAGACATAGAGCAATAAAGACATTTTATTTAGATTTGTATTTAATAATTACACTTTAAATAGTGCTAAAAAAAGGGAGACAATTTGTATATAGATCACATAATTATTAGAAGTTATTTTTTTAATTGAAATATATATATATATATTTATATATATATATATATATATATATATATATATATATATATATTACAGGGGGACCATTTGTAAATAGATCACATAATTATTAGACCTTACTTTTTTATTGAAATATATATATATATATATATATATATATATATATATATATATATATATATATATTCAAGGGAGACAATTTTAATATTGATCACATAATTATTAGAAGTTATTTTTTTTAATATATATATATATATATATATATATATATATATATATATATATATATATATATATAAATATATATATTTTATATATATATAATCAATATATGTTCAAGGGAGACAATTGTTATATAGATGACATAATTATTAGAAGTTATTCTTTTTATTGAAATATATATATATATGTATATATATATATATATATATATATATATATATATATATATATTGACATTTTAGATTTTTCATTGAGAATCATAACATTTAGAATAAAATTATTAAAATTTATATTACATTATGTCATATTCACACAAGAATACCAAAAAAATTGTGGTTATCTAAATTGACGTATGCATTTTTTTTTAACTTATTACCTTGCTCTACTGATGTATTGAGCACTCTACATATAAGTCCTGTCATTTGAATTTCTGTGTATATATTTTAAATATTAACAGTTAGCTCTAAGTCTTACCATCAAATTGCCATACATATTTCCAAAAATTTAACAACTATCTCTACTAATTCATTTATCATTGTATATATTTATCTTTCTGTCTCTCATTATTTATCTATCTATCTATCTATCTATAGAATTGAATATGTCTGTCTGTGTGTACATTTCTCTGTCAATTTTAGTCTACATATTCCAAATTTTGATAAAAAGGGTACTGAGATTTTGGAAAATCTATGTGATTGGTACTTGGACAGAAATTTGGCGATTGAGGGGTCAAACTTCAATGATTTGGCCTTTGAGAACCCTACAAATCTCCTCCGACAATTATGGGTCTAAACACTTGAAATTTTACATATAGTTTCCTTGGACATGGATCTAACTTAATATCTCCGTTGGAGCCCCAAACAATAAATTTTAAGGGTTCATAATAGGGGTCAAGTTTTAAAAAATTAACCGTTTCTCTGCTTTTTTTTTGGGTTGGGGAGGGGGGCAGCATACACCGCTAAACACCGGGGCTACGCCAGTAACCCATGCAAGTATAATATATATATATATATATATATATATATATATATATATATACATATACATATATATATATATATATATAAATATATTTATTTCAATTAAAAAAAATAATTCTAATAATTATCTGATCTATATACAAATTGTCTCCCTTGAATATATATATTTATTTATTTCAATTAAAAAAAATAACTTCCAATAATTATGTGATCTTTATACAAATTGTCTCCCTTGAATATATATATATATTCAAGGAAGACTATGTGAATACAGATAACAATTATTAGAAGTTATTTTTTTAATTGAAATAAATAAATAAATATATATATAGATATATATTTGAATTAAAAAATAACTTCAAATAATTATATGATATATATACAAATTGTCTCCCTTGAATATATATATATATATATATTTCAATTAAAAAAATAACTTCTAATTATTATGTGATCTATATACCAATGGTCTCCCTTGAATATGTATATATATATATATATATATTCAAGGGAGACAATTTGTATATAGATTACATAATTATTAGAATTTATTTTTTTTTATGCTTAATTGAACTTTAAAGCTTAGTTTTTCCATCAATTGTTTGACTTGGGTAATTTTTTTTAATGTATATTTGAAAAAAATCTATGTGCTAGTTGAGATAAGAAATAAAGAAAATTCTTACCTGTTACTTCCCAGGTGTTATCTCCACTTTTTCTCTTTTCTGCTTCTTGCTGAAACTCATGGCAATTTCATGTTTGTTTGTGTTCTTTGTTACATATATATAATTTTTACTGTGATGATTTTTTTCCTTTTAATAATTTAAAAACTTCTTTTTTTTAATAATTTAAAAACTTTTTTTTTAATGATATATTTAACTTTCTGGCTATGATCAAACACCCATGTACTACTTTTTTTTTGTAGTTGCATAAGTTAGCTGATGAGAAGAAATACAAGCAGAACTGCATTCATTTAAATAAAGCTAATAGTTTAGAATTTGATTGTACCCAGATGTGCATGTACACAAAGAAAGAAACACTTACTTGAGGACTTCTGCAACTACAGGAAACATGTGGCAGCTAGGATAGGTGATGCTGCTGGATTCAGTTGTTTTTTCCAATGCACATAATTCTAACAATAGCTGATAGTAGAATTCCACCATGATCAAGGGGAGTACCTGAAATTACAAAAATATACACACAGAAGGAAAGAAAAAGAATACTTACTCTACTTCTATGACAATGATTGCTGCCAAGACTTCGAGATGCTAATGTTGGAAGAAACAGATAGACATACATCATACGCAGTTTGATTGTACCCAGATGTGCTTGAACGCAAACAAAGAAATACTGGATTCAAAGTGCACAAGACATGTGGCAGACAGGAACGGTGATGCTGCTAGGTTTCATTGCTTGTTCCAATCTATAAAAAAGAGATGATATTTATAGTGTTGATAATCTACTGCTGTGTGAAAGCTCGAACAATGGAAACAGTTAAATTAAATTATCAAATCACAAAGACTGAAATCGAAATAAAAAGAAGAAAGGGTGATACTATACTCATCTTCCTGTCGGTGCAGACCACTTGCTGGTGACTGTTCGTTCGCCATTAAACTGGAAAGTAAAATAAAAAAAAGAAAAAAAAAAGAGGTTCCACCGGAGAAAGCTCTCGTCTGGGCAGCGAGGTGATGAACTCCCGAAAGGAGGGGCACTATATAAAAACAAGCTTTGCTGCGAACATCTCCTAAAAAGCGGTTTCTACTCAGAATAACAGGCGGAGCAGAAAACAGAGGTGTTCTCTCTACCCAACAGGATTCGTAAAGATACCACTAGTTTGTGTTCATAAGACGGCGATGATCGCTCACAAAACTGGCATTCCTACTATCATATCGGAGGACCGTCATATATAATTGCACTACCATTTCGTATTGGAGGACGGTCATATATAATTGCACTACCATACCGTTTCGGAGTTCCTAGACAGTAGGAATAATAAAAGCGGCCTTAAAGCGGCTTGTGAGCACACAATCTAGTCGAACTCTAGTCGTCCTTAGTCGAGTCGAGGCAAGCCTGCATTATATAGTAACACGAGCACGTGTCGCCTGCTTAGAGGGTAGCCCCCTTCGGGAGATTCGAAAGCGCACCTCACAGCGGAAGAGCTTCGGAACCAATCGGACCGTACCCAGACTTGCAGCTATTTGTTAACTTGGAAGTGGAGTCAACACCCCGACACTGAGAAAAGAGCTTTCCAAAAGCTCAAAACCAGTTGCATGCAAAGTCGGGGAAACTGGGAGCAGGCTGGGGAGAACACGGGGCCTTGCAGGAAGGCCCATTTTTCTCTTTCGTTCGGTTTACATCTTTCGGGTATTGTTCTCCTTTCAGCCTGCTCCCTTCACGCCTTTTTGCTCGCCACATGCAAGCGTATAAAAAGACGACCAGATGACGGACGCAACAAACTAATGCCGACATTTTCTGGATTTTTTTTTTTTTTTTTTTTTTTTGCCAGAGCCCATTTAGCCGTGTAGCTGTTAAACTACAACGTTACACCCCCCTACCACGGTGAGGATAGGGTTGGACTTTAGGGGGGAAAATACACATCCAGTATTTTATCCAAAAAAAGAACGGTTTATAAACTGCACAATTGTCACGGTAATTCTACAGTTTATGGACCGCCCTTAAATAATATTATATACATGCTTTCATCTAACAAATTAAATAAAAAGACGTTAATTTAGATTTAAATTAAAAATATTTTATCCAAGAACAGCACGGTTTATAAACTGCACAATTGTCACGGTAATTCTATAGTTTATTGACCAACCTTAAATAATATTATATGTATGCTTTCACCTAACAAATTAAAAAAAAAGACGTTAATTTAGATTTAAATTTAAAATATATTTTCCAGCAAAAGCACGGTTTATAAACTGCACAATTGTCACGGTAATTCTATAGTTTATCGACCACCCTTAAATAATATTATATGTATGCTTTCACCTAACAAATTTAAAAAAAAAAACGTTAATTTAGATTTAAATTTTAATATTTTTTTCCCAGAACAGCACGGTTTATAAACTGCACAATTGTCACGGTAATTCTTTAGTTTATCGACCACCCTTAAATAATATTATATGTATACTTTCATCTAACAAATTTAAAAAAAAGACGTTAATTTAGATTTAAATTTTAATATTTTTTTCCCAGAACAGCACGGTTTATAAACTGCACAATTGTCACGGTAATTCTTTAGTTTATCGACCACCCTTAAATAATATTATATGTATACTTTCATCTAACAAATTTAAAAAAAAGACGTTAATTTAGATTTAAATTTTAATATTTTTTCCCAGAACAGCACGGTTTATAAACTGCATAATTGTCACGGTAATTCTATAGTTTATCGACCACCCTTAAATAATATTATATGTATACTTTCATCTAACAAATTTTAAAAAAAGACGTTAATTTAGATTTAAATTTTAATATTTTTTTTCCCAGAACAGCACGGTTTATAAACTGCACAATTGTCACGGTAATTCTTTAGTTTATCGACCACCCTTAAATAATATTATATGTATACTTTCATCTAACAAATTTAAAAAAAAGACGTTAATTTAGATTTAAATTTTAATATTTTTTTCCCAGAACAGCACGGTTTATAAACTGCACAATTGTCACGGTAATTCTATAGTTTATCGACCACCCTTAAATAATATTATATGTATACTTTCATCTAACAAATTTAAAAAAAAAGACGTTAATTTAGATTTAAATTTAAATATTTTAACCAAGAACAGCACGGTATATAAACTGCACAATTGTCACGGTAATTCTATAGTTTATTGACCACCCTTAAATAATATTATATGTATGCTTTCACCTAACAAATTAAAAAAAAAAGACGTTAATTTAGATTTAAATTTAAATATTTTAACCAAGAACAGCATGGTCTATAAACTGCACAATTGTCACGGTAATATTTGTTGGCTGGCTTTCTAACAGTATAATAAAATATAAAAAGACGTTAAACGTTAAAATCGTGTAAACTACACAAGTGTCGAAATTTGAAAAGAAATTCGACGTGTTTATGAACTGTGCTCATACTAACAACGTTCATTTGAACACTTGTGCAGTTTACACAACTGAAATAAATGTGTCATCTACTTTGAAACGAGAAGAAATACCTTATTTTTTTTTTTACATCATAGAAGTAGAAAGAGGAGCGGCAGGGCGGCGGCTTAGCTGGGTCGACTGGCTGGTCATCATTTCTCCAGGAACTCATCTCGCTGCCAGGGTCCAAACTGAATTTACAGCCCGTTTTAGGGATCTTTTTATATTTCACCATCGGCGTGAAAACCGTTAACTTTTTCCGGGAAAAATCGAACAGTTTGCAGTCGATGACGCAACCTTTTTACCTTTTATGGAGTTTGTGTTACCTAGCTGCCTTTTCATTGGTTCATTTAAACTTGTTTAGTTTGAAGAGTGAATGTGGCGTGATATGCGCGCACGCACGCACGCACGCACACACAGAGTAATACTTTGTGTTGGTGTGTGTTGGTGTCTTTATGCGAGTGTGTGTATGTGTGTGTGTGTGTGCTGAGTTAAATTTGTTTAGTTTGAAGAGTAACCGTGGGCGTGTGTGTGTGTGTGTTTATGCAAGTGTGTGTGTATGTGGGTGTGTGCGTCGTTGAGAGAGAGAGAGAGAGAGAGAGAGAGAGAGAGAGAGAGAGAGAGAGAGAGAGAGAGAGAGAGAGAGAGAGAGGTTAGCACCCGGTAATTTAAAAAGTTATAAAAAGTTAAAAAAAATATATATATATATATATATATATATATATATATATATATATATATATATATAAAAACTTAGTAGCCGGGGCACGGAGAAGCCAGAGAGAGAGAGAGAGAGAGAGAAAGAGATAGGGGAAAGGAGAGAGAGAGAGAGAGAGAGAGAGAGAGAGAGAGAGAGGTAACAGCATACGGTCTTTGGTCTTTGGTCAGAGTCTATTCCTGATATTAAACTTCGTAAGTAAATATAACTTTGGGCGAGTGTTTCAATTTCCCAAGTTTTTTTATTTATTAAAGTGCGCCAGTGCGGCACAGTAAAAACAGAAAGGTTATTTTTACGACATACCCCAGCGTAGTATAAACACCCCAACCTCCCGATTTTAAGAACGATTTTCGGAATGAACCCCTTCCCCCCGATTTCTCCATGTTAAGAACGGCTTCCTAGGTTGTTTTTTTTTTTTTCAGAAAGCCGTTCTTATCATGGAGAGGTTAGAGGTGATAATACTACGCTGGGGCAACTTGTAAAAAATATCAAAGAAAACTTCTGCGATATTTTTGGGTAAAATTTTGAAGTTAAATTCAATTTTTATCCTATCTTTTGCCTATTAAATTATTGGATGAAAGTACAGAATAGTTAACATTCCCCTCTCTACATTAAGAATGGCTGTCTTAACTTTTAAGGTAATGATTTCTTTAAAAATTGCAATTAAAAAAAAAAAACGGTTACTTTTACGACCTACCCCAGCGTAGTATAAACACCCAGTCTCTCCTTAAAAAAATATATGCATCCTATGCAGTTATGCTACCGTGCCGAAATAAAAACATTATTACTTAGAAATCTATTCTTTGTACTGTCATCTAACAATGTAATCAAGATGTCGTGAAACTTGAATTGAACGAGGAATAATTCCGAGTGAAACTCGAGTATCGCTTTTAGATAAACTCGACATCAGGTCAAATTTATTTAGTTTTGATTTAGCTTGGTCACATAATGCCAAACGAACATTTCGTCGATTTCAACAAAATTAAAAAAAAAATAAAAACTTTTCCGGACCGGTCGGGATTAGGGTTGTGAGGTGTGGTTAGAGTTTATGAAAATAAATGTTAGCAATAAAAACTTTTTAAAACCAAGTTAGAAAAAAGAAAACAATTTGCTTCCCCCACCAAATTATCATATTATTGGAGCGTCTAAATTAAGATTCTTCTTTTTTTTTTAGGCGATGTAATAAACCATATTTTAGAGTAGGGTGCCTCCTGTCTTTACTTTGGTTTGTATATTTTTCATGTAGCAAAAATGCTTCCGGGAGATCTTTTTAGGATTCTAAAGGTTTGCCTTTTTTTACACTTTTTATTATCTTCGAAAAATGTACGCAAATGTAAACAAGCAGTTTACGATTTGAAAGGCATCGTTAAAATGATATTTTTCGCGAGTTCTTTCAACTGTATAGTTTTTATTTCGTCGTCTTCAAGTCCAATGTAAACAAGTTCTTGATGAGCCGTTCATCTTAAGTAATCCAATTTACCAAATTTACACTTCTAACGATTACTATTATATTGTCCATTGACTACTGTACACTCTTTAACCCCTCGAGTGGTCTCTGGGCCTTGATAGGCAGTGATTCCTTTGTAAAATAAAATAAAAACATTTCAATACTTTGATGGTGAATCTATAGTCAGACTATGCTAATTTTCCTTGCGATATTCGTTTTCAACATACCTGAACAAACTGAGGGTTTGCCCCTTTCATATGCCGCCTGTTCAAACATGGTCGCCAGTGATTTACATTTCAAAATATACGCATTAGTATCTCGAAATATACGCATTAGTATCTCGAAAACTATTTGTCTGTGCCTTGCGATATTCGTTTTCAGCATACCCGAAGGATTTTAAAATGGACAGTCCGAATGTTAACGAACCACACACACACACACAAAAAGACACACACACACGTAAACTCAGTGAAAGTGTCTACTGTCGATAAGGTAGTTGTAAATTAGATTACTGGCTCTTATGAGTTTTAGTCTAACCATCCTTTACAACTGTGATACAGCAGAACAGTCCGTCTCTGGACAATTAGCAGTGTATCGCATAACTCAATGACAGTGTCGAATGTTGACTAGCTAGTTGTAAGTTAGGTTACTGGCTCTGATGAGTTACAATCTAACCACCCTTAATAACTGCGATACAGCGGAACAGTCCGTTTTTGGACAAGTGGCGGTGATCGCATAACTCATTGAAAGTGCCGAATGTCTATTAGCTAGTTGAAACTTAGATTACTGGCTTTAATGAGTTTCAGTCTAACCACACTTAATAACTTTGATACAGCGGAAGAGTCCGTCTGTTTCGCATAACTCATTGACAGTGTCGATTAGCTAGTTGTAACTTCGTAGCCGAATGCCCCTTTAAGAAGAGACTTGAAGATAATAATTATTGTTATTTGTATTGTTATTCTTATCGTCCAGCCATGCACGTGCAGAAATCCATTTCCAACTCAACTGTGTTAAAAAAACTTACTTCGAGACAAGAACGCCGACACTCGACTTCGCACCGATACGCGAATGACGATTCATAGAAATTAAAGCTGTTGATTTTATGTATTGAATGTTACAACTTTGCCCCCACTCCTACACACACCCAGACACAGCGACGAACGAACTCGGCGACGCTTTCGATTGTAAATATAAGAGCGTTGTCGGCGGCGACAACCGGAAATGGCAAACCCTGTTTCAGTCAGATTTGTTTATTTCACGCCAATTTGAACTGCGAAATAATTCGTTTTAACTAATGAGACCTGTGGAAATTCTAAGGTTAATCCTTCGGAGTTAAGACAACAAAGCGTAAAAGTTAATAAAAAAAATACAAAACAAATATATAATATATAAATGTTAACAAAAGGCAAGATAAGTTACTCTTCTACCTACCTGAACAAGTGTTTTAAGTTCTGCTGCGATATTCGTTTTCAGCATACCTGAACAAACTGAGGGTTGGCCCCTTTCATACGCCGCCTGTTCAAACTGTTCAAACATGGTCGCCAGTGATTTACATTTCAAAATACACTTATTAATAAAACTAGCTCCAAAACTATTTGTCTCTGCTAATTTTTATTGCGATATTCGTTTTCAGCATACAAACTGAACGGTACGAGTTTTCCGGGTACGGTTTTTCCGGAGACGAGTTTTCCCGGGACAAGTTTTCCGGGCACTGGTATAAGTGCTATGGGTTCATCAGGGCACATCCCATTAAGGTACTTGTAAACAGGGATGCAACACTGAGGCGATGGGACAGACTTTGGAGATTGACCTATAGCACGGGGCCTATTAGATTAGATACTCTTTTTGTTTTTGTTTTTGTGCTCAACGATAAAAACCGACTTCTTCATTTGTGTTTGCTTCTCATTTTCGCTTTTGCTCTGATAAGAGTTTCGCTAATGTGAAAAAGAAAACATGTTCGAACGTTTGCTGACATTTATTGGATGTGTTGCTACTAGTATTTTGCTTAATTTTCGAGTTTGGAGCGATTATCGAGTCTCACAAGATGTCTGTAAAATGTCAGACACTTCTTTATTGTTCTAACTTAAAACTGTGCGCTACTTTTGTTTGTGTTAAATAAACGTTTTCAAATAAGTTAAAACAACAAAAATGTGATCTAGGTAGGCAGAATGGTAACTTATCTTGCCTTTGGTAACATTCATTTTCTTATATATTTATTTGTTCACTACTTTTTCGTTTTGTTCTTATTGAATGCTAAATATTCGCCGTGGAATTTCCACGGGTCACGATTATTTCGTTTTATTAATCTTAAGTTTCATAGAATAAAACGTTCAGACACAACTTTGTCGAGCCATTTATAATCGATTTCATTTAACTTCTGTTTGACCCCAGCACGTGCAGTGCAGAGAACACGACCCTTTCTCTCCTTCCCCCACTTTCTCTCTTCTTCAGCTTGGTGACAAGAAGCGATGCTTATGTGTGCGTGCGTGCGTGTATGTGTGTACGTGCGTGTGTGTGTGTGTGTGTGTGTGTGTGTGTGTGTGTGTGTGTGTGTGTGTGTGTGTGTGTGTGTGTGTGTGTGTGTGTGTGTGTGTGTGTACGTGCGTGCGTATGTGTGTTGTCGGTTTCAACAAAATTAAAAAAAATAAAAACTTTTTTCCCGACCGGTCGGGATTAGGGTTGTGAGGTGTGGTTAGAGTTTATGAAAATAAATGTTAGCAATAAAAACTTTTTAAAACCAAGTTAGAAAAAAGAAAACAATTTACTTCCCCACCAAATTATCGTATTATTGGAGCCCCCGATTCTTCTTTTTTTTTAGGCGATGTAATAAACCATATATTTGAGTAGGGTTGCCTCACCTCTTTATTTTGGTTTGTATATTTTTCATGTTTCAAAAATGCTCCCCGGAGATCTTTTTAGGATTCTATAGGTTTGCTTTTTTTTACACTTTTTATTATCTTCGAAAAATGTAAAAAAATGTAAACAGGCAGTTTACGATTTGAAAGGCATCATTAAAATGATAGTTCTTTCAACTTTATATTTTTATTTCGTCGTCTTCAAGTCCAATGTAAATAAGTTCTTGATGAGCTGTTCCTCTTAAATAATCCAATTTACCAAATGTACACTTCTAACGATTACTATGATATTGTCCATTGACTACTGTACACACTTTAACCCTTATCCTCGAGTGGCTTCTGGGACTTGATAAGTAGTGATTCCTTTATAAAATAAAATAAAAATTTCACTACTTTGATGGTGAATCTATAGTCAGTCTGTGCTGATTTTCCTTGCGATATTCGTTTTCAGCATACCTGAACACACTGAGGGTTGGCCCCTTTCATATGCAGCCTGTTCAAACATGGTCGCCAGTGATTTACATTTCAAAATACACGCATTAATAAAACTAGCTCCAAAACTAGTAGTCTGTCTGTCTCTGCTAATTTTCTTTGCGATATTCGTTTTCAGCATACCTGAAAAACTGATGGTTGCCCCCGTTCATATGTCGCCTGTTCAAACATGGTCGCCAGTGATTTACATTTCAAAATACACGCGTTAATAAAACTAGCTCCAACACTATTTGTCTGTGCTAATTTTCCTTGCAATATTCGTTTTCAGCATACCTGAAACAAAAAGAGGGTTTGCCCCTTTCATATGCCGCCTGTTCAGACATGGTCGCCAGTGATTTACATTTCAAAACACACGCATTACTATCTCGAAAACTATTCGTCTGTCTGTGCTAATTTTCCTTGCGATATTCGTTTTCAGCATACCTGAACAAACTGAGGGTTGCCCCCTTTCATATGCTGCCTGTTAAAACATGGTCGCCAAGGATTTACATTTCAAAATACACGCATTAATAAAACTAGCTCCCAAAATAAACTCTGTCTGTATGTGCTAATTTTCCTTACGATATTCGTTTTCAGCATACCTGAACAAACTGAGGGTTTGCCCCTTTCATATGTCGCCTGTTCAAACATGGTCGCCAGGGATTTACATTTCAAAATACACGCGTTAATAAAACTAACTCCAAAACTATTTGTCTCTGCTAATTTTCCTCGCGATATTCGTTTTCAGCATACCTGAACAAACTGAGGGTTGGCCCCTTTCATATGCCGTCTGTTCAAACATGGTCGCCAGTGATTTACATTTCGGAATACACGCATCAATAAAACTAGTTCCAAAACTATTTGTCTCTGCTAATTTTCCTTGCGATATTCGTTTTCAGCATACCTGAACAAACTGAACGGTACGGGTTGGACCGGGTACGGTTTTTCCAGGGACGAGTTTTCCCGGGACAAGTTTTCCGGGCACTGGTGTAAGTGCTATGAGTTCATCAGAGCACATCCTATTAAAGTACTTGTAAACAGGGATGCAACACTGAGGCGATGGGACAGACTTTGGAGATTGACCTATAGCACGGGGCCTATTAGATTAGATACTCTTTTTGTTTTTGTTTTTGTGCTCAACGATAAAAACCGACTTCTTCATTTGTGTTTGCTTCTCATTTTCGCTTTTGCTCTGATAAGAGTTTCGCTAATGTGAAAAAAAAAAAAAAAAAAACATGTTCGAACGTTTGCTGACATTTATTGGATGTGTTGCTACTAGTATTTTGCTTAATTTTCGAGTTTGGAGCGATTATCGAGTCTCACAAGATGTCTGTAAAATGTCAGACACTTCTTTATTGTTCTAACTTAAAACTGTGCGCTACTTTTGTTTGTGTTAAATAAACGTTTTAAAATAAGTTAAAACAACAAAAATGTGATCTAGGTAGGTAGAAGAGTAACTTATCTTGCCTTTGGTAACATTCATTTTCTTATATATTTATTTGTTCACTACTTTTTCGTTTTGTTCTTATTGAATGCGAAATATTCGCCGTGGAATTTCCACGGGTCACGATTATTTCGTTTTATTAATCTTAAGTTTCATAGAATAAAACGTTCAGACACAACTTTGTGGAGCCATTTTTAATCGATTTCATTTAACTTCTGTTTGACCCCGGCACTTGCAGTGCAGAGAACACGACCCTTTCTCTCCTTCCCCCACTTTCTCTCTTCTTCAGCTTGCTGCCAAGCGATGCTTATGTGTGCGTGCGTGTATGTGTGTACGTGCGTGTGTGTGTGTGTGTGTGTGTGTGTGTGTGTGTACGTGCGTGCGTATGTGTGTTGTCGGTTTCAACAAAATTAAAAAAAATAAAAACTTTTTTCCCGACCGGTCGGGATTAGGGTTGTGAGGTGTGGTTAGAGTTTATGAAAATAAATGTTAGCAATAAAAACTTTTTAAAACCAAGTTAGAAAAAAGAAAACAATTTACTTCCCCATCAAATTATCGTATTATTGGAGCCCCCGATTCTTCTTTTTTTTAGGCGATGTAATAAACCATATATTTGAGTAGGGTTGCCTCCTCTCTTTATTTTGGTTTGTATATTTTTCATGTTTCAAAAATGCTCCCGGGAGATCTTTTTAGGATTCTATAGGTTTGCTTTTTTTTACACTTTTTATTATCTTCGAAAAATGTAAAAAAATGTAAACAGGCAGTTTACGATTTGAAAGGCATCATTAAAATGATAGTTCTTTCAACTTTATATTTTTATTTCGTCGTCTTCAAGTCCAATGTAAATAAGTTCTTGATGAGCCGTTCCTCTTAAATAATCCAATTTGATAAGTGGTGATCACTGTGTAAAAAAAAAAAAAAAAAAAAAAATGTCTGTTCACATTACACCTGAACTTCTGCATGTCAGCGCAGTCAGGGAAGCAGGAACCCAGAAGGGAATTACAAAGTCTAGCAGTCCTTGGGAAGAAACTATTAGATTTCTACTGTGTAGGGGTGGGATTTTGCTGCTTGTCGGGTTTGTCAGGGGTATGTACAACAAGGGGAGGTACAAGGGCTTGTAGTACATTGGAACACCTCCCATTAAAATACTTGTAGAACAGGAAGAGGGATGCAATGAATATTGATCTTGAATCACTACCAATCACTCTTCCAGCGGAACAGTGTGCAAATGATACCACTGAATGGTTCAAAACTGCAATTGAAGCACATGTTCCCACATGGAAATTCTATAGCAAGCCCCACTCTTCCCAATGGTTTACCTTTGCTTGTGCAGCTGCCATTGCTCAAAGTCAGCATGCGTTCCGCAGATTCAATCAACATAGGTCCAGTTCAAACAGACAGAAGTATGTAGAAGCCAGAAATAATTGTAAGAGAGTAATAGCGACAGCTAAGACAGATTACATTGAAACCACCAGAAAACGCATCGATACACAGAAATTAGGAACCCGTGATTTTTGGAAAATTTACAACAGTGTAGTAAATAATAGGCAGTCAACGATACCCCCACTATCAAACAATCATGAGGTTGCTTGCACGGCAACTGACAAGGCTAATCTGCTTGCCAGTCGGTTTGCCTCAAACTCCACATTGGACCCGACACACCACTCCCTCCCCGACATTCCTTTGCAGACAGACGCCACACTAGACGATTTGAAAATCACCCCTTCGCAGGTGCATGGTATCATAAAAAATCTAGACACCTCAAAAGCATGTGGACCCGATCTCATTCCAGCTGTGCTATTAAAAAATCCTCTGCTGAGGTTGCTCCAGTTCTCTCCAAACTTTACAATAAATGCCTTAACGAATCTTGCTAGAAAACCGCTTCTGTGGTACCAGTCTTCAAGAATTCTGGTGAAAGAACTGATCCACTAAATTATCGCCCCATTAGCCTCCTCCCACTTTTCGCCAAAATATTTGAGTCCTTAGTTAATCAAACCCTAGTCCAACACCTAACAGCTGCTAAACTCCTGACCGACAAACAATATGGATTCAGGAAAGCCTGTTCAACAGCAGATATCTGAACTGTAGTCTCTGAACGTATATACTGCTCACTGGACAAAACAGGGGAGGGTAGAGTGGTAGCCCTTGATATATCTAAGGCTTTTGACAGGGTATGGCACGATGGTCTTCTAAGGAAAATTAGATCATATGGTATCACTGGAAGAATACATAATGTAATTAAATCCTTCTTAAGTAAGAGAAAAATACAAGTTGTCCTCGACGGTCGTACATCCAAATACTATGATATAAATGCGGGAGTACCCCAGGAGTCTATCCTTGGACTTTTATTATTCCTGATATTCATAAATGACCTCCCTGATAAAATTGTTTCGGAGATGGGTATATTTGCCGATGCCTAACAGGCATGAGGGGAGAACAAATGAACACATATCTAAGGAAATGGCAGAAACACTAGAGGATGACCTCCAATCTGTAGTGAAATAGGGACAAAAATGGATGGTCACATTCAATGCTGCCAAGACTAAGCTTGTTTCCTTCAATGACTACAAGAAATCTTTTCTACCACCAATAGCAATGGTCAAGAACACACTGCCTGAAAGTACTTCCTTTAAACTCCTTGGCCTAACGTTTACAGGGAACATGAACTGGAATATATACATTGAGAGCATTGCTAAGGCTGCTGCAAAGAAGGTGGGCTCTCTCTACTGTGCCAGACAATTACTTACGCCTGAAAGTATCCTGTACCTCTATAAGGCCACCATTCGTCCATGTATGGAGTATTGTTGTCATATTTGAGCTGGTGGATCTGCTGCTTGTCTCTCGCTGCTGGGCAGGGTTCAAAAGAGAGTCACAAACCTGATAAGTCCTGAACTGTCATCTAAGCTTCAGCCTCTGTCCCATCAGCGAAATGTTGCATCCCTCTGCCTGTTCTACAAATACTTTAATGGTGAATGCTCTGACGAACTGCAGACACTTGTACCTCCTTGACGTAACTACCCCCGACAAACCTGACAAGCAACTAAGTCCCACCCCTTTACAGTAGAGATCCCTAGGTGTAAGAAAGCCTTTTACTCCAACAGTCAGTTTCTTCCCCAGAACTGCAAGTCTTTAGAACTCCCTTCTGGGATTCTGCTTTCCCAACTGCAATGATATGCAGACGTTCAAGTGTAATGTGAACAAACATCTTTCTACTCATCTCCCTTCATAACTCCCCCGCAAATTATGTCCTAGATAGTAGCCCCCTACTTCAATGTGGCACTTGCCTTGTTTCGGGTGAAAATTGAATTAAAAAGAAAAAGCAAAAAAAAAAAAAAAAAATACCATGATCTGAAAGGTTGTAAGATCTAAAATTAAGTTAAATTTAAAGCAGAAACTAAAAGCATAAATAGATATATGGACCATCTTCTTCCAATTACGGGATTTCCTTGGATTTTACTTGTACAAATGGAAATTCTTTTAACTTTCTTGAAGTTATACATTTGGATTTTACCGTCACTGGATTTTTTATCTTCCACCAGACTATCCATTCATGTGTAATCACCTTTTTCTTCACCATATTCCCTCTGCTTCACATTTTTTGTTTTCAAGTAAGATCTTTGACTTACTTGTTGTA